>NW_026712363.1:25181755-25528840 GCF_030504385.1 Musca domestica | reverse complement strand
TGTTTTTCAAAACACCCCAACTTTCTAATATCATTTTTTAAATTGTTATCAAATTGAAATATGGCCATAACACCCACTCTCGGCAGGTGGCAGTTCTGTAACCCAGTTTTGATATCAGTCATAATGATAAACACAGGAAATCCAAAAACAAATAAAAAAGTAGAACAGATATTTGAATAAAATCCGATTTTAATTAATTTCAAGATTCAAATTTTGTATTCAAAAATTTGACAAAAATAAAATAACACGTAGGGAGGGTGCGTGGAGTTGTGGCAAGTAATCAATTTTTATCATTTATCATGCCAATAAAATCAGACTTTTCAAAATATTTTCAAAATTAAGAATTTTATTTCTTTCACACCCCCTTTCTTATTTTTCTTCTGCCGAAGAAATGGAAAGTTTTATGGGCCAAAACTTCTCCTTTCACTGTTTAATTAAACAAAATTTTGACATTTGTAAGACAAAATTGAAAGCCTGCCATAAAAGCCATGATCATAAATGCCATCTCCATCAGTTGAAAGCCATCGAAGAAGATTTGTTGGTGTGAACTTCCCACGACCGCACAAAGCAACGAAGGTGGCCACTGACCCACAAACGATCAACAAAAAAAAAAAAAAAAAAACAATAACAAATGTCAGAGGTCTCATATGACGGTCATAAACTTGGATTACATTTAAATATTTAAGACGTTTTATCTCTACCCTGGTTAGCCGAAATCATGGCGGTTGGCATCTAAGCCACCATTGCCAGGCTATTGGTGTCACATGGAAGCCAATCTCTAGTTTCTTTGGTTGGCATACATCTATCGATTTTTGAAAATCAGCGGGTATCATCATTACCAATCAGTTGTTGCAGTTGTTAGCAGCTGCATCGAGAGTGCCGCATGCTGGGCAGACGCTGTTGAGAGCAACAACAACAGCGTTATTGAGCCACACAACCAATGTGGTCAACACACATTTACCGCTGTTTATTGGCTAAACATTTAAAAATTCCGAATATTTTCTAATATTCCACTCCCCTGGCCGTTTTGTGGCAAGGTAAATTGGAATTTCTTCTTCTTTGGCAGAGGGAACCCCCCACCGCCCCATTAAAATGAAGTGGCAAATGTATTTATTGGGGGGAAATTATGTCTAGTTTTCTCATTAGCGGGTACAGTGGGCACTAATTCTTACAGAGGAGGGAAAAAAAATATTCTCTATTCCACAATTTTCAAAACAAAAAAAAAAATGTTAAAATCTTAAAAAACACTGAATGTAGCCGTTATATTAGGGTCTATACGACGACGTGGACCTGCATAGGCAACTTTGTCATAAGTCATTACAATACTCATATGGGAACTTGAAGAAAGAAAATCGGGCAACAATGTATCTAAAATCATCAAAATACCGAATATCGGGAGGAACCGTTATATGGGGGCTATAGGAAGACGTGGTCCTCCCCAGACAATTTTCTGTCTTAGGCTGTAGTATTCATTACGAACTTCAAATACCAAATTTGAAAAAAATTCCGGTGAAAAATGTCGCTTAAAATCATCCAAGCACCGAATATCGGGAGGTACCGCTACGAAGGCGTGGAGCTGCACGGTCAATTTTCTGTCATAGGCTGTAGTATCCATCGCGACCTTCAAATACCAAATTTGAAACAATTCCGGTAGATAATGTCGAAAAAATCATCAAAATACCGAGTATCGGGAGGTACTGATATACGGGGCCTATACGAAGACCTGGACCTGCATAGACAATTTTCTGTCTAAGGTTGTAGTATCCATTACGGACTTCAAATACCAAATTTGAAACAATTCCGTTGAATAACATCGCTAAAATCATCAAAATACCGAATATAGGGAGGAAACAATTCCGTTGAATAACATCGCTAAAATATATTCGGCATTCTGATGCCATAGTCGATAAATACGATCGGAGAGTGACCATCGGTTGTTATGGCGGCCCACACCATCGACATGTTCGGTGCTTGAGTTCTGGTGGCCAACCGAAGTGCATATCTTCAGCTGACCTCTTGGCAAGCAAACACGATCACTTTGTTTGTTTACAAACTGCTGAACAATGAATATTTTCTCATCAGAGAAAACCAAATTTGGCAGTTCACCACTTTCGGCCAGGCGAAGCAACTCTTTAGCTCTTTTGAGTCTTTTTTCTTGTTTTTGCGGTGCAAGTTCTTGCACTTTTTGGAATTTCAATGGCTTTACCCCGAGCTCATTTTTCAATATTTGCAGAATAGAATATTGCGATATGTTCAGCTCATGAGCTATTTTTCCTTCACTGCGACGCTGGTTTCGATCAAGTCGCTTCTTTACTTTTCGAACCATTTCTGCGATGGTACGAGACACAAAAGATTTATTCACATTTAAATGCTGGAGTGCTCCAAAGATAGCCACTTGTGGTTTTCTAGCCAAATATAAAGAAATCGCACTATCCCGCTTGAATTCCATCAAAAATAACTTTTTTTCTGGAAAATTCTCACCAAAATGATTTTGTACGATTGTAAACAATATAATGAGCTGTCACTGGAATAATTTTAATAGCTGTCGGACGAGTGGCTTAGAAATTACAGCAGTCTGAAGTTGGTTGCTGTTTTTTAATCTCACCCAGTAGTTTGTGGGGTCTAAACTGTATATTTCGAGGTGTTACAAAGGGAATGGCAAACTTAATATACCCTCCATACTATGGTGGTAGGTATAAAAACAGAAAAAACAGTCTTCTCGTAGATAGGCTAAGGGTCTTCCGATATTGACAAGACGGCTTTTTCCAAGAAGACAAGAAAAGATCTTCTCCCAAAAGGCCAGAAGAGGCCTTTTTCCAGAAGGCCAGGAGAGGTCTTCTCCTAGAATACCAGGAGATGCCTTCTCCTAGAAGGCCAGGAGAGGTCTTCTCCTACAGCACCAGGAGATGTTTTATCCTAGAGGAACAAAAAAGGTCTTTTCCTAGTAAACAAAAAGAGGTCTTCTCCTAGAAAACCAAAAGAGGTCTTATACTAGAAAATCAGGAGAGGTTTTATTATAGTAGACCAGGAGTGGTCTTCTACTAGTCGTCGAGAAGGTTCTCCTTCCTATAGAGATCCTGTTATAGAAAATTATTGGATTTTCTTCCACTCCATCAAAATGTCCCCCCTCCTCACCACTGTATTTCGCTACCCAGTTTCTAATCAATTTTCAATTTTATCGGCATCTTCTGACTGGCAATAAAACGAGTTATTTGAAAAATCGTTGTGCACATGCCGGATGATTGCTGTTCAAATTCAAACAATTAATGAATGCAGGTAATTCAATACTTTAGTTTGTTTTTTATTTTTTATTTGAAAATCGAAATCCATACATTTCTCAAATGCATTGCTTTATTTTGGTTGGACATTTGAAATTCCAATAAAAAGTCAATGCTGTTAAATAACGTTACGTTTCTAGACCAGTGACGGTGGTGATGGTGGTCACTACCTCGAAATGAAAATTTGTATCGAATTAATCAAGATTTAGTTTTTATTGGCATTTTGTTCGTTTCGGTTCCGATATTAATTTAATTAACGCTGCATTCATTCGGTCGGTCGGTCGGACGATTGGTTGGTTAGTCATTCATTTGGCTTTAATGTTTGTTCACTGAATTGCATCGAAATTGAATTGAGACAATCGATTTAACGGCGTAACTCTCGATCCGGTGATTGAACGGCAATCTGTAACAAGAAAACACTTTTAAGATGAAAAATGAAGTCAAGCGTATGGAAAATAGGTTTTTAAGTAAATTGTTGTAATTATGTAATTATAAGAGAAGTAGATTTAAAAATAATTTCAAGTAAAATAGTGAAAATGTATTCTTTAAAAAAAACCCGTTGGTGGTCTTTAACATTTTTTGAGTAAACATCTCTTGATTTGGTTATTGGAAAAATTTTATATTGGAGTCACTTTTTCTGTTTTGCCGACAGATGTATATCCTCAGCCAATGTTTGATTATTTAAATATATTTTGACTTGTATTATGATTTTTCAAATTGTTCATCTTCAATGGAGTAGGTTCCGAAGGAATGGATCAATATTGCCCATTTCGTATCGGACTTAAATAAATATGATATAAATATTGCAACGTGCCAAGTTATAATCGAAATCGACTACTTCCTTCACTTTATATGAGATATGTGATATTTTTTTGAAAATGTTAAGATCCAGATATAGTCGATCGAAGTATCCCATTTTTATAATTTATCTAATACAGATAAAAATATTGGTATATGAAATATTACAAAAAACAAGTAAAAAGAACATTAAGTTCGGTCGGGCCAAACTTTTAATACCCTCCACCTTAGGGTAAAGGAAACATTAGAAAAAATGTGGCAAAAACCATTAAAATGCCGAATATCGGGAGGTACCGTTATATGAGGGCTATACCAAATCGTGGACCTACACATGCAAGGTTCCGCCAACGGAGCTAGAACTCATTATGACCTACAAATACCAATTTTCAGACAAATACGTGAAAAAATGTGGCAAAAATCATCAAATTACCGAATATCGGGAGGTACCGTTATATGAGGGCTATACCAAAACGTGGACCTTTAATTACAATGACTCGCCACACGAACTGGGACCCATTATGATCTACAACTACCAAATTTTCAGTGAAATTCGTGAAAAAATGTGTCAAAAACAATCAAAATACCGAATATCGGGAGGTACCGTTATATGGGGGCTATACCAAATCATGGACCCATACATGCAATGTTTGGCCACCGGAGCTGGAACCCATTATGGCCAACAAATACCAATTTTTAGACAAATCCGTTAAAAAATGTTGCAAAAATAATCAAAATATCGAATATCGGGAGGTACCATTATATGGGGGCTATACCAAAACGTAGACCTATAGATGCAATGTTTTGCCACACGTACAGGGACCCGTTATGACCTACAAATACCAATTTTCAGACAAATCCGTGAAAAAATGTGGCATAAATTATCAAAATACCGAATATCGGGAGGTACCGTTATATGGGGACTATAACAGAACGTAGACCGATATATCTCATTGTCAATACCAACCATCCTAGACACAATGCAAATAGCTCTGCTAAATTTTGGCGCTCTACGTCAAATAATGTGGGCTGTATTGTGATTTCAACAGACGGACAGACAGACAGACGGACATCGTTAAATCGACTTAGAATTTTATGCTGATTATGAATATATATACTTTATGGGGTCTACGACGAATATTTAAGGATGTTACAAACGGGATGACAAAGTTAATATACCCTCCTTTCCAAGGTGGAGGGTATAAAAATCGAAGAAATGGTCCAATTTCTACCATCTTGATGGAAATATTGAGATGTACCAAGTCTGAATGGAATCGAACGATAATTTCGCGTTTTATGAGCTTCTTGGATATACAAAATTTTTACACTTTGTGAGGGACGTATCAGAAGGAGTGGACTGATATATTCCATCTTCATGCCAGATCTTGGGTTAATAAAAATATTGTGATCTGGATGATTTGGAGGCAATCGGACTCCTACATCACATTTTATAATAGTTATAATTATTTAAAATTGTACCAGGACGAGTGACGTACCATGAGGAGTAAGCCGATATATTCCATCTTCACAGCAAATCTTGTGCTGCTAAAAATAATGGTATGTGTGAAATTTGAAGAGAACAGGATTCTTAATTCGGATTTTACGATAGTTTTGATTATTCAAAATTTTTACCCTTTGTGGGGGAAGTACCAGAAGAGATGGTCCAATCTCTACCATCTTTATAACAGATCTTGTGTTGATGGAAGTATTGAGATGTACCAAGTCTGAATGAAATTGGATGTTGATTTCGCATTTTATGAGCTTCCTTGATATTCTAAATGTTGACCCTTTGTGGGGTAAGTATCAGAAGGAGTACGCCGACATATTCCATTTTCACAGCAGGTTTTGTGCTAGTAAGAATAATGGCATGGGTGAAATTTTAAGAGAACGGATGCTTATTTCGGTTTTTAAAATCGTTTTGCTTATTTAAAACTTTGACCCTTTGTGGGGGAGGTATCAGAAGGAATGGTCTGATCTCTATCATCTTTCTTCTTGCGATGGAAATATTGAGATGTGCTAAAGCCTGAATGGAATCTAATGTTCATTTTGTGTTTTATGAGCTTCATTGATATTCAAAATTTTTTCCCTTTGTGGGAGAGATACCAGAAGGAGTAGATCGATATATTCCATCTTCAAACCCGACCTGGGGTTTGTGAAAATATTGTGATGTGTGTAATTTGAAGACAATCGGAATCTTAGCGCACATTTTATAAGAGTTTATATTATGCAAAATTTTGACCCTTTGGGGTACTTGATGGAGTGGACGATATTGTTCATTTTTGCACCTGACCTAGAACTGGGATGGGGCAAATTCGGATTATCCTTTCTCTCTCTGTGCAGTAAAATATTTTCTTTGAAAACTTTCGGCCTTTTATGGGGGGGTACCAGAAGGAGTGAACCGATGTTACCCATCTCCGAACTCAATCTTAGTTCGGTAATAATATTACGATGCACCAAGTTTGGATCAGGTGGGGTAAGTATAAGAAGGAGTACTCCAATATATCCATTTTCAAAGCAGATCTTGCACTAGTAAAAAAAGTTGCATGTAAGAAATTTAAAGACAAGCGGATGCTTATTTCGGATTTTACGATCGTTTCAGTTATTTAAAATATTTACCCTTTGTGGGGGAGGAACTAGAAGAAATGGTCCGGTCCTACCATCTTAATAGCAGATTTCGTGTTGATAGATATATTGAGAATCTGAATGGAATTTCATATCGATTTCACGTTTTAAGAGCTCCATGGTTATTGAAAATGTTGACCCTTTCGTTGGGGAGGAATTATAAGGAGTGAGCCGATGTTGCCCATCTCTGAACTCTTTCTAAGTTTGATAATAATATTACCATGTATCAGGTTTGTACCAAATCGGATACTCCCTTCGAGAGTTATCGTGCGCACCAACCAGACAGACAGACAAGCGGAAGAACGGACATCGCTAGATTGACTCCAAATGTCCTGGAACGGATTTGGTCCAATAAGACCTAGGATCTAAACCCGTTATTTCGATGAGCCACGTTTTGGCCGTATTAAATGATATATACCATGCCTCTCTCTAGCCATATAGCTGGGGGTATAAAAATCCAAGTTTATTTGTCCTTGAAAAAATATTCTTTAAAAAAATCCAGTTTTATTGGTCCTTAAAAAAATATTCTTTAAAAAATCCACGTTTATTGGTCCTTGAAAAAAATATTCTTTAAAAAATCCACGTTTATTGGTCCTTGAAAAAAATATTCTTTAGAAAATCCACGTTTATTGATCCTTGAAAAAAATATTCTTTAAAAAATCCACGTTTATTGGTCATTGAAAAAAATATTCTTTAAAAATCAAAGTTTTTTGGTCCTTGAAAAAATATTCTTTAAAAAATCCACTTTAATTGGTCCTTGAAAAAAATATTCTTTAAAAAATCCACGTTTTGTGGTCCTTGAAAAAATATTATTTAAAAACTCCAACTTTTTTAGTCCTTGAAAAAAATATTCTTAACAAAATCCACATTTATTTGGTCCTTGAAAAATATATTCTTAAATAAATCCACGTTTATTGATCATTGAAAAAATATTCTTTAAAAAATCCACGTTTATTGATCCTTGAAAAAAATATTCTTAACAAAATCCACATTTATTTGGTCCTTGAAAAATATATTCTTAAATAAATCCACGTTTATTGATCATTGAAAAAATATTCTTTAAAAAATCCACGTTTATTGATCCTTGAAAAAATATTCTTTAAAAAATCCACGTCTATTAGTTCTTGAAAAAAATTTTCTTTAAAAAAACCACGTTTATTGGTCCTTGAAAAAAATTTTCTTTAAAAACCCTCGTTTAAAAATCCTTGAAAAATATTCTTTAAAAAATCCACGTTTATTGATCCTTGAAAAAATATTCTTAAAAAAATCCACGTTTATTGATCCTTAAAAAAATATTCTTTAAAAAATCCACATTTATTGATCCTTAAAAAAAATATTCTTTAAAAAATCCACGTTTATTGATACTTGAAAAAATATTCTTTAAAAATCAATGTTTATTGATCCTTGAAAAACATATTCTTTAAAAAACACACGTTTATTGGTCCTTGAAAAAAAAATTATTTTTTAAAAAAACCACGTTTATTGGTCCTTGAAAAAAAAATTCTTTAAAAAATCCACGTTTATTTGGTCCTTGAAAAACATATTCTTTAAAAAACCCACGTTTATTGGTCCATGAAAAAAAATATTTTTTTAAAAAAACCACGTTTATTGGTCCTTGAAAAAAAAATTCTTTAAAAAATCCACGTTTATTGGTCCTTGAAAAACATATTCTTTAAAAAATCCACGTTTTGTGGTCCTTGAAAAAAATATTCTTTAAAAAATCCACGTTTTGTGGTCCTTGAAAAAAATATTCTTTAAAGAATCCACGTTTATTGATCCTTGAAAAAATATTCTTTAAAAAATCCACGTTTATTGATCCTTGAAAAAATATTCTTTAAAAAATCCACGTTTATTGATCCTTGAAAAAATATTCCTTAAAAAAATCCACGTTTATTGATCCTTGAAAAAATATTCCTTAAAAAATCCACGTTTATTGATCCTTGAAAAAATATTCTTTAAAAAATCCACGTTTATTGATCCTTGAAAAAATATTCCTTAAAAAATCCACGTTTATTGATCCTTGAAAAAATATTCTTTAAAAAATCCACGTTTATTGATCCTTGAAAAAATATTCTTTAAAAAATCCACGTTTATTGATCCTTGAAAAAATATTCTTCAAAAATCCACGTTTATTGGTCCTTGAAAAACATATTCTTTAAAAAATCCACGTTTATTTGGTCCTTGAAAAAATATTCTTTAAAAAATCCACGTTTATTTGGTCCTTGAAAAAAATATTCTTTAAAAAATCCACGTTTATTTGGTCCTTGAAAAAAATATTCTTTAAAAAATCCACGTTTATTTGGTCCTTGAAAAACATATTCTTTAAAAAACCCACGTTTATTGGTCCATGAAAAAAAATATTTTTTTAAAAAAACCACGTTATTGGTCCTTGAAAAAAAATTCTTTAAAAAATCCACGTTTATTGGTCCTTGAAAAACATATTCTTTAAAAAATCCACGTTTTGTGGTCCTTGAAAAAAATATTCTTTAAAAATCCACGTTTTGTGGTCCTTGAAAAAAATATTCTTTAAAGAATCCACGTTTATTGATCCTTGAAAAAATATTCCTTAAAAAATCCACGTTTATTGATCCTTGAAAAAATATTCTTTAAAAAATCCACGTTTATTGATCCTTGAAAAAATATTCCTTAAAAAATCCACGTTTATTGATCCTTGAAAAATATTCCTTAAAAAATCCACGTTTATTGATCCTTGAAAAAATATTCTTTAAAAGATCCACGTTTATTGATCCTTGAAAAAATATTCCTTAAAAAAATCCACGTTTATTGATCCTTGAAAAAATATTCTTTAAAAAATCCACGTTTATTGATCCTTGAAAAAATATTCTTTAAAAAATCCACGTTTATTGATCCTTGAAAAAATATTCTTCAAAAATCCACGTTTATTGGTCCTTGAAAAACATATTCTTTAAAAAATCCACGTTTATTTGGTCCTTGAAAAAAATATTCTTTAAAAAATCCACGTTTATTTGGTCCTTGAAAAAAATATTCTTTAAAAAATCCACGTTTATTTGGTCCTTGAAAAAAATATTCTTTAAAAAATCCACGTTTATTTGGTCCTTGAAAAAAATATTCTTTAAAAAATCCACGTTTATTTGGTCCTTTAAAAAATATTCTTAAAAAATCTACGTTTATTGATCCTTGAAAAAATATTCTTTAGAAAATCCACGTTTATTCGGTCCTTGAAAAAAATATTCTTTAAAAAATCCACGTTTATTTGGTCCTTGAAAAAAATATTCTTTAAAAAATCCACGTTTATTTGGTACTTGAAAAAAATATTCTTTAAAAAATCCACGTTTATTTGGTCCTTGAAAAAATATTCTTTAAAAAATCCACGTTTATTTGGTCCTTGAAAAAAATATTCTTTAAAAAATCCACGTTTATTTGGTCCTTGAAAAAAATATTCTTTAAAAAATCCACGTTTATTTGGTCCTTTAAAAAATATTCTTAAAAAAATCTACGTTTATTGATCCTTGAAAAATATTCTTTAGAAAATCCACGTTTATTCGGTCCTTGAAAAAAATATTCTTTAAAAAATCCACGTTTATTTGGTCCTTGAAAAAAATATTCTTTAAAAAATCCACGTTTATTTGGTACTTGAAAAAAATATTCTTTAAAAAATCCACGTTTATTAATCCTTGAAAAATATTCTTTAAAAAATCCAGGTTTATTGATCCTTGAAGAAATATTCTTTAAAAATCCACGTTTATTGTTCCTTGAAAAAAATATTCTTTAAAAAATCAATGCAAAAATATATATTTTTTAAAAACCCACGTTCATTAATCCTTGAAAAAAATATTTTTTTTAATTTTGTTATTTATCCTTGAAAAAATATTCCTCCAAAAATTCACGTTTTTTAATCCTAGAAAAGTATTCTTTTAAAAAATCCACTTTTATTGGTCCTTGCCTTCTATAAGCAATGACAGTTTCCCATCTCTGTTTTTGGTATATTTTGGATAGTGAAATCTCTTCAAAGGTCATGTGAACCTCAAGCCTTTATTAATCGCCTTAATTTTTTGGTTAAAATTGTAACTTTCTTTTATTTTATTACAGCATTTTGTAAATGGATTTTTTGCGGGTTTTCGGTTTCAATTATAAAATGATAAATCTTCCAAATGAGAGAAAATTAAATCAGCAATGATGCGGCAATAAACCTCCGCCAGCGAAAATGCAATTTAAATAAGACACGATGTGACTGCTATTTTTTTCTTTTTTCGGTAAAAGGAGTAACGAAAAAAAATTGAAAAATTAATCAACAAAAAAGTCCAACTGACACAGAGAAATTGTTGACATTAATTTTTTGGGAGGGCATAATGCTCCCGACTACAAGTCATCTTGCAGCTCTGACCCAAATACCGGATCGAAAGTAAACAAGACTTCCTACCAAGCAAATACCATGGATTTTTAATGAAATTTTCAATTCAAAAAGAAACAAACATGAAGTGAAACAGGGGGTCGTTTTACGCATATTATTTTTCATATGGTCGAAATGTTGTTCCCAGCGAACGCACATGGCCTGTCATCGGTGATATTTTTCATTACCATGGTTGTTAAACAACTCGTGTAGCAAAGGAGAAAAAAAAACAAGAAATAAATTTAAAGAGTATATTCTTCAAAAATATTTTTTGAAGTAGCTATAAACGTTTTTTTAATATTTTTTGAAAAAACAATAAACGTGGATTTTTAAAAATATATATTTTTTTTAAAGTAAAAATAAACGTGGATTTAAAAAAAAAAATATTTTTTTAAAGTAAAAATAAACGTGGATTTAAAAAAAATGTATATTTTCTAAAGTAAAAATAAACGTGGACTTTTTAAAAAAATTTTTGAAATAACTGCAAACGTGAATTTTGTTAAAAATATTTTTTAAAGTAACAATAAACATGTTTTTTTAAATATTTTTAAAAGTAACAATAAACGTGGATTTATCTAAAAATATTGTTAAAAGTAACAATAAACGTGGATTTTTCTAAAAATATTTTTTTGAGGTTTCAATAAACGTGGATTTTTCTAAAAATATTTTTTGAGGTTTCAATAAACGTGGATTTTTTAAAAATGTATTTTGTTTATTTTACAATAAACGTGAATTTTTAAAAAATGTACTTTTTATTTTACAATAAACGTGGATTTTTCTAAAATTATTTTTTTGATGTTTCAATAAACGTGGATTTTTCTAAAAATAATTTTTTCAGGTTTCAATAAACGTGGATTGTAAAAAAAATGTATTTTGTTTATTTTACAATAAACGTGGATTTTTCTAAAAATATTTTTTTGAGGTTTCAATAAACGTGGATTGTTAAAAAAATGTATTTTGTTTATTTTACAATAAACGTGGATTTCTTGAAAATTTTTTTCAAGGCGTAATAAATGTGGATTTAAAAAAAATATATTTTTTTTGAGTTTACAATAAACCAGGATTTTTTAAAAGAATGTTTTTTTAAGTAACAATAAACGTGGATTTTATTAAAAAAATATTTTTTGAAATAACAATAGACGTGGATTTTATTAAAAAAAATATTTTTTGAAATAACAATGGATTTTATTAAAAAATTCTCTTTGAAATACCAATATATGAAGATTTATCGAAAAAATATTTTTTGAAATAACAATAAACGTGGATTTTGTTAAAAAAATATTTTTTGAAATAACAATGGATTTTATTAAAAAATACTCCTTGAAATACCAATATATGAAGATTTATTGAAAAAATATTTTTTCAAGTTAATAATAAAAGTGGATTTTTATAGAAAATATTTTTATCAAATTACAAAAAACGCGGATTAAAAAAATATGTTAATAATAAACGTGTTTTTTTTAGAAAATATTTTTTTTGTTAATAATAAACGTGGAAAATATTTTTTCAAGTTAATAATAAATGTGGATTTTTTTAGAAAATATTGTTTCAAGTTAATAATAAACGTCGATTTTTTTAGAAAGTGTTCTTTTAAGTTAATAATAAACGTGGATTTTTTAAGGATTTTTTTTAAGTTAGTAATAAACGCGGATTTTTTTAGAAAATATTCTTTCAAGTTAATAATAAACGTGGATTTTTTTAGAAAATATTTATTCAAGTTAATAATAGACGTGAATTTTTTTAGAAAATATTTTTTCAAGTTAATAATAAACGTGGATTTTTTTAAGAAATATTTTTTAAAGTTGGTAGTAAACGTTGAATTTTTTAGAAAATATTTTTTCAAGTTAATAGTAAACGTGGATTTTTTTTCGAAAATATTTTTTCAAGTTAATAATAAACGTTGATTTTTTAGAAAATAATTTTCAAGTTAATAATAAACGTGGATTTTTTAGAAAATATTTTTTCAAGTTAATAATAAACGTGGATTTTTTTAGAAAATATTTTTTCAAGTTAGTAATAAACGTGGATTTTTATAGAAAATATTTTTTCAAGTTAATAATAAACGTGGATCTTTTTAGAAAATATTTTTTCAAGTTAATAATAAACGTGGATTTTTTTTAGAAAATATTTTTTTTAAATTGAAGTTTTTTTAAAAAAAAAAATTCATAACCTAATAAACGTGGATTTTTAAAAATATATTTTTTATAACATAATAAACATGGATTTTTAAAATAGATTTTAGATTTTTCATTGGATTTAAAAAAAAAATCAAGGCCTAATAAACGTGGATTTTTAAAATAGATTTTAGATTTTTCATTGGATTTAAAAAAATCAAGGCCTAATAAACGTCGATTGTTAAAATAGATTTTAGATTTTTCATTGGATATAAAAAAATCGGGTTCTAAAAAACAGGATTTAAAAAAATAAAAATTTTTTTTCAAGTCCCAATAAAAGTGGATTTTTTAAAAAAATATTTTTTTTTTCAAGTCCCAATAAACTAGGATTTTTTTAAAAGAATCTTTTTCCATAACCTAATAAAATTGGATTTTTTAAAAATACATTCTTTCATTGTTTTTTCTGTGGATTTTTTTAAAAAACGAGGATTTTTTAAAAAATATAGCTTGAAGGCCTAATAAACGTGGATTGTTAAAAAATATTTTTTAAGGCCTATTAAAAATGAACTATTTAAATATTTCTATCAAGGCTTTCAAAAAATATATATTTTTTGAAGGCCTGATAAACGTGGATTTTTTAAAAAAAATGTTTTTTCATGGCCTATTAAAAATGACTTATTTAAATACTTTTATCAAGTCTTTCAAAACAAATATTTTTTGAAGGCCTGATAAACGTGGATTTTTTTAAAAAAATATTTTTTCAAGGCCTATTAAAAATGACTTATTTAAATATTTTTATCAAGGCTTTCAAAACAAATATTATTTGAAGGCCTGATAAACGTGGATTTTTTTAAAAAATTTTTTTTTTTTTATGTCCTATTAAAAATGACTTATTTAAATATTTTTATCAAGGCTTTCAAAACAAATATTTTTTGAAGGCCTGATAAACGTGGATTTTTTTTAAAAAAAAATATTTTTTCAAGGCCTAATTAACGTTATATATTTTTTAGAGCCTAATCAACGTGTATTAAAAAAATGTTTTCAAAGCTTAAAAAACGTGGACTATTTAAAAAATTTTTGTCAAAGCCCAATAAACGTTGAGATTTTTTAAAGAATATTTAATCCAGCCAGGCCTAATAAACGTAAATTTAACAAAAAAAAAAAATGTTCAAGGTCTAATAAACGTAAATTTAACAAAAAAAATTTCAAAGCCTAAAAAACGGGAACAGTTTTAAGAATATTTCTTAAGGCCTAATAAACTAAATTTTTTTAAAGATATTTTTTTTTGTGTAAAAAATTGTTTTATTTCAAATTACTTCAATAACCTCATCCCCTCAATATGGCATTTAAAACGCTTAAATAATTTATTTTTTAATTAATATTCATAATTTCTATGGGATTACCGGTGCAGATTTCAATGGCAATTACGGCGTTTCGCTGTATTTAACTCTAATTGAGCGGAAAATTAATAACCCAACACTTGAGGTGAAGTGCTTTTGCATTTTAATTCCCCCCCAAAAAATCATTTTTTTTATTTTTGACATTTTCAATTCTTTTGTTTTTACCAATTTCGGTTATTGTTATCTTAGCTGTTGTCCATGGTTGCATGTTTCCTGGTGTGTTTTCTTGATCTTGAATATAAACCATCAAACCATCGAACATGCTTGAATTCGCCAAACGATTTAATGTCTAATTAATGTCAATGTTCGAGTAGGTAAATAATGCCGTTAGCACTGCAACAGGTTTCCAGTTTTATATCTGCGATTTTTGGGTGGAACATGCAACCTCCAATGGCAGCTCCTTGAACACCTCATCCAATCTTCCACTTCTTCTTCTTCATCGATACGATATTAAACCGGAGTCTAATCATCCCAACTGAAATACATTTAAGAGGGTTGTCAGAGCATATTTGCCATGGCATTTCTGACACTTTTAAACGAATTATTATTTCTGCAACAACAACGACAACAACAACAGTGGCAGCAACAACATCAAAAAACTGGTTTTCCTTTTCTATTTCGATTGCATTCATGGATGACGGGAGAGATGACAACGCATTGAAAATGTGGTTTGTGGTGCATTTTTAAAACCAGATCACTTTATTTTATTTGATAGAGGGTCAAGGGCGGAGCTTCGGCGAGGAGGATAACTAGGTTAAAAATTTCCAAAAAAATTAAAAATCTTGGAGGGGATCCGCCTCCAAAGCCCCCAGGCTGTGTACGTCAGTTTAGGGGAAAAAAGGTGGTCTATATGAGAGAGCAAACGGATTAGTCGTCAATAAAAAAGGCCTGAAGTACCAGATCTAGATGAACATTGGCTAGACCCCTAAATAGACGAGTTGAAGGGTCATTCTTCAAAACAGACGAAATGATCGGATATTCGACGATTTAGACGATTTGATGGCGAATTGTTTTTAAAAAGACTAATTGATGGGACAGACGTTGACTTAGCCGAGCTGTGGTGTTAGTCGTCGGTAAGTTGGAGCTGATTTAAAGTCGTCGATATTGACAGGCTAATTAATGGTCCAATTGCAAAAATAGACGAATTAATGGGACAGACGTCGAAATAGACGAGCCGATGTGCATGTCGTTGATGAATGCTATATAATCGACTAGTCATCGCTTTTGCCGATCTGATGGGCTGGTCCTCAATATAGACGAGTTTATAGGTCAGTCGTCAGATTTCGACGAGAATTTACGTCATTTGTCAAAACAGAATAGTTCAAGGACGAGATAACTTTTCAGTAGCCGATATAGGCATGCTAATGAGCCTGTCGTCGAATAGAGAGAAAATGGGTCAGACTTCGATTTCGACGAGATATTGCACTAATCTTCAAAATACGAGTCGAAATTGCCGACATAGAGAAGGAGATAATCGACCATTCGTCGAAGTCTACGAAATATTGGATCAGCCATCGATTTCGACGAGATTTTTTAATAACAAACAAAATTGACAAGTTCAGGGACTCGCCGTCTTTTGTAGACGAGCTAATGCATCAGTCATCGAAATAGAGAAGCTCAAGGACCAGTAGTCGATATGGACGTGATAATAGTAAATTCGCTGAAATTAGCGGATAAATGGGGTTAATCCTCGAACTAGATGAGTTATTGGACCAGCCTTCGATTTCGACGAGATTTTGCACTTATCATTGCCATAGACAAGCTTAAGGACCAGTAGCCGATATAGACGAGATAATGGGCAAGTCATCGAAATTGTCAGGATTTTGGTCCAGTAGTCAGCCAGTTTAACGACCTAATGGACAAGCTTTCGATTTCGACGAGATTTTGCACCAATCATCGAAATAGAGAAGCTCAAGGAGCAGTAGTCGATATAAACGATATGATAGGCAAGTCGTCGAAATTAACGGGTTAATGGACTAATCCTCCAACTAGACGAGTTAATGGACCAGAATTTGATTTCGACGAGATTTTGCACTTATCATTGCCATAGACAAGCTTAAGGACCAGTAGCCGATATAGACGAGATAATGGGCAAGTCATCGAAATATTCAGGATTATAGTCCAGTAGTCTGCCAGTCCCCAAATTGATGACCTAATGGACCATCCTTCGATTTCGACGAGATTTTGCGCCAATCATCGAAATAGAGAAGCTCAAGACGAAATAATAGGTAAGTCGTCGAAATTAACGGGTTAATGGGCTAATCCTCAAACTAAACACAAATCGTAAAAATAGACGAGACAATAGGCTAGTCGTCGTAATAGACGAACTGATGAACAATTAGCTCCTCTATTTCGATCTAATTCGTGGACTAGTAGTCTTTTCCTCTTTTCGACGAAATAGGCGAGTAGTGGGTCAGCCATCAATTTCGACGAGATTTTGCGTCAATCACCAAAATAGACAAAATGACTAGGACCAGTAGTAGTGAACGAGATAATGGGACAGTCGTCGAAATAGACAAGAATTGGCCAGTCGTCAAATTGGAGAACTTATGGGTCAGCACTCGATTCCGACGAGACTTTGCGCCAATCATCAAAATAGACAAGTTCATTGACCAGTCGTCGATATAGATGAGATATTGGGCCAAAAAGTTGAACTTATGGTCCAGTAATCGAAATAGACGATAGATAGATGGTAGGGTCAGCTCGAAATCGAAAAGCTCAATAATCAGTCGTAGAGAAAGACGAGGTAATGGGCCCGCCTTCGATTTCGACCAGATATTGCACTAATCGACTAGATATCGCACAGTTTCAAAATAGGTGAGCTTAAGGTCCAGTCGTCGAAATTGCCGAGCTAATGTGTCAGCCCTCAATTTCGACGAGATTTTGCGCCAATCGTCAAAATAGTCAAGCACATGGACCAACCGGTGATATAGACGAGATAATAGGGAATTCGTCGAATTAGCCGAGCTGATGGTACATTCGTCGATTTCGACGAGATTTCAGCCAATCGTCAAAATTGAGAAGTTCAAGAACCAGCAGTCGATATGGACGATATTATAGGCAAGTCGTCGAAATAGATGGGTTAGTAGGCTAATTCTCGAACTGGACGAGCTTAAGGTTGAGTCATAAGGATCAGCCCTCAATTTCGACGAGATTTTTCACTAATCATTAAAATAGACAAGTTCAAGGAGCAGTCGTCATGGTAGAGGAGACAATTGCAAGTCGTCGAAATACACGAGCTGGTGGTATAGTCGTCGAAATCGAGAAGCTCAAGAATCAGTGCATCGAAAGAGACGAGTTAATGGGCCAGCCCTTTCGACAAGGTATTGCAATAATCGACCAGATATCGCACATGCGTCAAAATTTGCCGAGCTTAAGGTCCAGTCATCGGAATGTAATATCTGGAATCCCGTTAGCTCGGCTTCCCTTCGATATAGACGAGATAACGAGCCAGTCGTCAAATAGCCGAGCTTGTCGAAATAGACGAGCTAATGGATCAGTCGTCGAAATCGAAAAAACTTTAGAATCACTCATCGATTTAGACAAGTTAATGGGCCATTCGTCTATATGTGGGATACTGAGCTAGTCTTCAAAATAGGCGAGTTGACTTGCCAGTCGTAGAAATATACTACTATATCGGTTTGGACGAGTTAAAAGGCCAGTCGTAGAAATAGACGAGTTAACAGGCTAGTCGTAGATATAGAAAAAGCTGCAGGGTCAACGTTGTCATAGACCAACCAATGGGCAAGTCTACGAAATAGACGAACTCTTAGCCCAGTCGGCGAGATATAAAAGCTGAAGGGATAGTTGGAGCCAAATTGATTGGCCGAAAGTCAAAATCGACGAGTTGACGGGTCAACGTTCAATAAAGACCTGATAATGGACTATATCGTCGATATAGACGACAAGTTGATCCTGTATTGATATAATCCTCAAAAAATATTACCAGCTATCTTTGCTGTCAAGTTAATGAACCGGTCTTCGATATGGATGAGCTGAAGGACCATTTGATGATTTTGACGAGCCGATGGGAAGTCGTCGATATAGAAGATCTTATGGTCAAGTTGTCGAAATGGACCACTTGATGGCCAGCTGCCAATACTAACGTGTTCATGACAAGCTAGATGTCGACGTCGTAGTCCATAGGTTTCGGATCAGCCATCGACGAGCGGAGGGGATAGTTGTAGATATGGAAGAGTCAATAGGAAAGTTGTCGATTTTGAGTAGCTTATATTGGCTATGAGCTGTCGATATAGACGAGCTGATGAACCTCTCGAAATAGACGGGGGAAGGATCCAGTCGTCGATATAGATGAGCCGACAATAGAGATGAGGTGATACCAGAGCCCAGACTTGCTCGTTTTTACTCGGGAGCGTGAGTGTTTGAAGAGAGTGAGTTTTATACGATGTTTACTCTTCTCTCTCTCTCTTTCTCTCTCTTGTTTTATGTGGATGTGCTAAGAGTAACGTCAAGCCGGGATCTTGAGCTAATGGTCAAGACGTGAATTTAATCGAAATTTGTCAATGCAGACCAGACGGTGGGCCAATGAGGTCCATATGGTCTAGATGACAGAGCATGAGATCTTTTGCCTCAAAATGAAAATCAGGTATTCTTTGATCACCATATTAACCCTCTAACCATCGACACACCCAATGTGTAAGATCCTGACTTCTTTTCCTTTAAAATAATATTAATCTCCTAACCTTCCACATCCCCTTGTCAGTTTAGGGGAAAAAAGGTGGTCTATATGAGAGAGCAAACGGATTAGTCGTCAATAAAAAAGGCCTGAAGTACCAGATCTAGATGAACATTGGCTAGACCCCTAAATAGACGAGTTGAAGGGTCATTCTTCAAAACAGACGAAATGATCGGATATTCGACGATTTAGACGATTTGATGGCGAATTGTTTTTAAAAAGACTAATTGATGGGACAGACGTTGACTTAGCCGAGCTGTGGTGTTAGTCGTCGGTAAGTTGGAGCTGATTTAAAGTCGTCGATATTGACAGGCTAATTAATGGTCCAATTGCAAAAATAGACGAATTAATGGGACAGACGTCGAAATAGACGAGCCGATGTGCATGTCGTTGATGAATGCTATATAATCGACTAGTCATCGCTTTTGCCGATCTGATGGGCTGGTCCTCAATATAGACGAGTTTATAGGTCAGTCGTCAGATTTCGACGAGAATTTACGTCATTTGTCAAAACAGAATAGTTCAAGGACGAGATAACTTTTCAGTAGCCGATATAGGCATGCTAATGAGCCTGTCGTCGAATAGAGAGAAAATGGGTCAGACTTCGATTTCGACGAGATATTGCACTAATCTTCAAAATACGAGTCGAAATTGCCGACATAGAGAAGGAGATAATCGACCATTCGTCGAAGTCTACGAAATATTGGATCAGCCATCGATTTCGACGAGATTTTTTAATAACAAACAAAATTGACAAGTTCAGGGACTCGCCGTCTTTTGTAGACGAGCTAATGCATCAGTCATCGAAATAGAGAAGCTCAAGGACCAGTAGTCGATATGGACGTGATAATAGTAAATTCGCTGAAATTAGCGGATAAATGGGGTTAATCCTCGAACTAGATGAGTTATTGGACCAGCCTTCGATTTCGACGAGATTTTGCACTTATCATTGCCATAGACAAGCTTAAGGACCAGTAGCCGATATAGACGAGATAATGGGCAAGTCATCGAAATTGTCAGGATTTTGGTCCAGTAGTCAGCCAGTTTAACGACCTAATGGACAAGCTTTCGATTTCGACGAGATTTTGCACCAATCATCGAAATAGAGAAGCTCAAGGAGCAGTAGTCGATATAAACGATATGATAGGCAAGTCGTCGAAATTAACGGGTTAATGGACTAATCCTCCAACTAGACGAGTTAATGGACCAGAATTTGATTTCGACGAGATTTTGCACTTATCATTGCCATAGACAAGCTTAAGGACCAGTAGCCGATATAGACGAGATAATGGGCAAGTCATCGAAATATTCAGGATTATAGTCCAGTAGTCTGCCAGTCCCCAAATTGATGACCTAATGGACCATCCTTCGATTTCGACGAGATTTTGCGCCAATCATCGAAATAGAGAAGCTCAAGACGAAATAATAGGTAAGTCGTCGAAATTAACGGGTTAATGGGCTAATCCTCAAACTAAACACAAATCGTAAAAATAGACGAGACAATAGGCTAGTCGTCGTAATAGACGAACTGATGAACAATTAGCTCCTCTATTTCGATCTAATTCGTGGACTAGTAGTCTTTTCCTCTTTTCGACGAAATAGGCGAGTAGTGGGTCAGCCATCAATTTCGACGAGATTTTGCGTCAATCACCAAAATAGACAAAATGACTAGGACCAGTAGTAGTGAACGAGATAATGGGACAGTCGTCGAAATAGACAAGAATTGGCCAGTCGTCAAATTGGAGAACTTATGGGTCAGCACTCGATTCCGACGAGACTTTGCGCCAATCATCAAAATAGACAAGTTCATTGACCAGTCGTCGATATAGATGAGATATTGGGCCAAAAAGTTGAACTTATGGTCCAGTAATCGAAATAGACGATAGATAGATGGTAGGGTCAGCTCGAAATCGAAAAGCTCAATAATCAGTCGTAGAGAAAGACGAGGTAATGGGCCCGCCTTCGATTTCGACCAGATATTGCACTAATCGACTAGATATCGCACAGTTTCAAAATAGGTGAGCTTAAGGTCCAGTCGTCGAAATTGCCGAGCTAATGTGTCAGCCCTCAATTTCGACGAGATTTTGCGCCAATCGTCAAAATAGTCAAGCACATGGACCAACCGGTGATATAGACGAGATAATAGGGAATTCGTCGAATTAGCCGAGCTGATGGTACATTCGTCGATTTCGACGAGATTTCAGCCAATCGTCAAAATTGAGAAGTTCAAGAACCAGCAGTCGATATGGACGATATTATAGGCAAGTCGTCGAAATAGATGGGTTAGTAGGCTAATTCTCGAACTGGACGAGCTTAAGGTTGAGTCATAAGGATCAGCCCTCAATTTCGACGAGATTTTTCACTAATCATTAAAATAGACAAGTTCAAGGAGCAGTCGTCATGGTAGAGGAGACAATTGCAAGTCGTCGAAATACACGAGCTGGTGGTATAGTCGTCGAAATCGAGAAGCTCAAGAATCAGTGCATCGAAAGAGACGAGTTAATGGGCCAGCCCTTTCGACAAGGTATTGCAATAATCGACCAGATATCGCACATGCGTCAAAATTTGCCGAGCTTAAGGTCCAGTCATCGGAATGTAATATCTGGAATCCCGTTAGCTAGGCTTCCCTTCGATATAGACGAGATAACGAGCCAGTCGTCAAATAGCCGAGCTTGTCGAAATAGACGAGCTAATGGATCAGTCGTCGAAATCGAAAAAACTTTAGAATCACTCATCGATTTAGACAAGTTAATGGGCCATTCGTCTATATGTGGGATACTGAGCTAGTCTTCAAAATAGGCGAGTTGACTTGCCAGTCGTAGAAATATACTACTATATCGGTTTGGACGAGTTAAAAGGCCAGTCGTAGAAATAGACGAGTTAACAGGCTAGTCGTAGATATAGAAAAAGCTGCAGGGTCAACGTTGTCATAGACCAACCAATGGGCAAGTCTACGAAATAGACGAACTCTTAGCCCAGTCGGCGAGATATAAAAGCTGAAGGGATAGTTGGAGCCAAATTGATTGGCCGAAAGTCAAAATCGACGAGTTGACGGGTCAACGTTCAATAAAGACCTGATAATGGACTATATCGTCGATATAGACGACAAGTTGATCCTGTATTGATATAATCCTCAAAAAATATTACCAGCTATCTTTGCTGTCAAGTTAATGAACCGGTCTTCGATATGGATGAGCTGAAGGACCATTTGATGATTTTGACGAGCCGATGGGAAGTCGTCGATATAGAAGATCTTATGGTCAAGTTGTCGAAATGGACCACTTGATGGCCAGCTGCCAATACTAACGTGTTCATGACAAGCTAGATGTCGACGTCGTAGTCCATAGGTTTCGGATCAGCCATCGACGAGCGGAGGGGATAGTTGTAGATATGGAAGAGTCAATAGGAAAGTTGTCGATTTTGAGTAGCTTATATTGGCTATGAGCTGTCGATATAGACGAGCTGATGAACCTCTCGAAATAGACGGGGGAAGGATCCAGTCGTCGATATAGATGAGCCGACAATAGAGATGAGGTGATACCAGAGCCCAGACTTGCTCGTTTTTACTCGGGAGCGTGAGTGTTTGAAGAGAGTGAGTTTTATACGATGTTTACTCTTCTCTCTCTCTCTTTCTCTCTCTTGTTTTATGTGGATGTGCTAAGAGTAACGTCAAGCCGGGATCTTGAGCTAATGGTCAAGACGTGAATTTAATCGAAATTTGTCAATGCAGACCAGACGGTGGGCCAATGAGGTCCATATGGTCTAGATGACAGAGCATGAGATCTTTTGCCTCAAAATGAAAATCAGGTATTCTTTGATCACCATATTAACCCTCTAACCATCGACACACCCAATGTGTAAGATCCTGACTTCTTTTCCTTTAAAATAATATTAATCTCCTAACCTTCCACATCCCCTTGCGTCAGACCCTGTCTACTTATGCATCAACGATAATTTCCCATTCCCATTCAATATTGATCCGCATACTCTCTTATCTTTGAAGACAAACAAATTCTTGTGAAAACCATCAGAAGTGGGATTTACTCAGTGTAAATGTCTCAATGTCTGGCGGCATGAATGTCTCTACCATTGACAGCCAGGCAGCTAAGTTGCAGATTTTCTGCATGTGTGTCTGTATGAGAGAGATTGTCAAAATAAGTTATAACACAAATCAGCCAAGACAAGCGTAAGTGGGAAAGATGGAGTCTCGATGCTGGGAGCCAACAAGAAAATAATAAAGAAATGCCATAAACAAATCAAGACGAAGACGAAGATGCAAAAGAGGGGAGAAGAGGTGGAAGGAGAAGATGAGGAGAAGAAAAAGAAGTAGTTAACACTTCGATAAATTTTCTATGGATTTAACTCCTCTTCATTTTCGTCTCTGCAGAGTGATCTCGGGGTTCTTCATTAACCACAGCCAGCTAACCAGCCAGCTAACCAGCCAGCGGGCCGTTCAGTTAGAGTGGTGGGGTTTCAGATTTTTTTCTTTCTCCTTCTTCTCAAGAGTTCTCTGCCCAAATGACCACAACATGAAACGGCCTTCAAACGGCCATCTCCGCATAACATTCTGTTTGTAGCCAAGAACCTGAAACTCCATAAATCCCCAACAGCGGCATGTTAAACATTTGGAGTGGCGTGATGCTCCATAATGCTAAATATATGTTGTTGTTTTTGGTTGTTTTGCAAATATTTTTCTATGTATATGTGTGAGTGTTATGTACTCTTGGAAGGTTGTTTGATGTGGAGGGGGGGAGGAGAGTTGAGTATTTGAAAAAGGCCATTTTGGTGTTGACGGAAATGTACTTGAATTGCAAAGTGGTTGTGTGTGTGTGTGCGAGAATGTGTGCAAAAATTAACCGTGGAATCGAAGAGGTGGTCAAGCAGGAAGTCCATGAAGATGATCTGAAGGCAAGGGAGTCATGGAGGAGCTAAAAGGTAATAAGACGTTGATAAACGAACAAGGGTGGCAAGGGAGGTTTTATAGTCGAGTCTGTACCCATTAAGAGTCTACGGATCAACTTAGTCACCAAGGACTCTAAATTTGGATTTAGTGGATATCCACCACGTCTATGTGGATTTTGCTCTCTTTACATTGTCGATATGGACTTCAATGGATGAAGGATGAGGACTAATAGAGATGAAGGCATGGACATCTATATAGACAATTTTAATGTTCAGCGATTGTTTGGAGATCAGTAATGCAGCCAGGAAGTTTAAATATGGATTCACAGGTCCCTCAATTCCTCTATGTATGGATCCCATTGACCTTTTATATAACCCTTATAAAACTTACCAGCATCTGTCTATCCATAAAACAGTAAAAAGCAGCAGTAAGTTCGGCCGGGCTGAACTTTTAATACCCTCCACAATTTGAAACAAAATTTAGCAATTTTCAAAAAAAAAAAAAAAAAAAAAAAAAAAATCCGTCAAAAGTTCTGTTAAAATCTTAAAAATACCAAATGTAGCCGTTGTATTAGGGTGTATACGACGACGTGGACCTACCTAGGCAACTTTTGTCATAAGCCATTATTACAGTATTCAAATGTGAAACTTGAAATAAAAATTCGGTGAATTAATATACATTTGAGTAAAATTTTATCAACCTACTTCATTTTGTTCGGAAACTAGAGTGATTTCCTAAGACCGACAGACGGACGGACAGAATACCATCGCTAAATCGACATAGAATTTTATGGTTTGTGGGGTCTAAAATGTATATTTCGAGGTGTTACAAACGGAATGACAAACTTAAAATACCCTCCATACTATGGTGGAGGGTAGAAAAAAATGGAAGCATAACCTGCTGCTCTTCAGTCTCTTCTCTTTCATCTTTCTCTTGAATGGTTTATGGTTTTTTATACCCTTAGCCATATGGCTAGAGAGGGTATATATCATTTGATATGGCCAAAACGTGCCTCATCGAAATAACGGTTTTAGACCCCAAGTCTCTTTGGACCAAATCCGTTTCAGGACATTTGGAGTAGATCAAACTTGGTTAACCGTAATATTATTATTAAACTTAGATCGAGTTCGGATATGGGCAATATCGGTTCACTCATTCTGATACCTCCCCCACAAAAAGTCGAAATTTCAAAAAAAAAAAAAAAAAAAAAAAAAAAAACACTGCAGAGAAAGGGAATGGATTATCCGATTTGGCTCCAACTTTGCCAATCCTAATACTTGCATCAGTGCTAATTCAGGTGCGAAATGGATAATATTGATCCACCACATCTACCTTCCCCACAGAGGGTCAACATTTGGAATAATTATGACTCTTATAAAATGTGATGTAGGGCTCCGATTGTCTTAAAATTTCATACATCACAATACGTTGATTAACCATAGGTCTGGTGTGAAGATGGAATATGTACGTCCACTCTTTCTGGTACCTCTCCCATAAAGGGTCAACATTTTGAATATCTATGAAGCTCATAAAACCCGAAATTAACATTCGATTCCTCTCAGACTTTGAACATCTCAATATTTTCGTTCACACAAGATCTGCTATAAAGATGGTAGAGATCGGACCATTTCTTCTTGTATCTCCCCCAAAAAAGGTCAAACTTTTGTAGAAAATATTTTACAGCACAGAAAGAGAAAGGATTATCCGATTTTCCCACAACTTTGCAAATCGTAATATTTGCATCAGCGCTAGGTCACGTGCAAAAAATGGAAAATATCGGTCCACGCCATCAAGTACCTCTCCCAAAAAGGGTAAAAATTTTGAATAATTTTAACTTTTATAAAATGTGGTGTAAGAGTCCGATCATCTTCAAATTACACACATTACAATATTTTTATTAACCCAAGGTCGGTTGTGCAAATGGAATATATCGGCCCACTCCTTCTGTTATCACCCCTACAAAGGGTCAAAGTTTGGAAGATTCATGAAACTTATAACACACGAAATTAACATCCGATTCCATTAAGACTTGGCACATCTCAATATTTCGAAATTAACATTTGATTCCATTCAGACTTGGTACATCTCAATATTACTATCAATGCAATATCTGTTTTAGAGATGGTGGAGATCGGGCCATTCCTTCTGGTACCTCCCCCACAAAGGGTCAAATTTTGAATAACCAAAATTGCTATAAAATCTGAAATAAGCATCCGATTCTCTTAATATTCAACACATCCCAATATTTCTACTAGCATAAGATCTGCTTTGAAGATCGACTGCATCGGTCCACTCTATCTAGTACCTCCCCCACAAAGGGTCAATGTTTTGAATAGTCAAAACGTTAATAAAATCCGAAATAAACATCCGCTTCTCTTCATATTTCACACGTCCCATTAATTCTGCTAACACAAGATCTGCTGTGAAGATGGGACAGTTCGGTGCAATCCTTCTGGTACCTCCCCCATAAAGCGTCCACATTTTGAATATCCACGAAACTCATAAAAAGCGAAATTAATATCCGATTCCATTCAGACTTGGCACACCTCAATATTCAATATCAACACAAGATCTGTTACAAAGGTGGTAGAGATCGGATTATTCCTTCCGGTACTTCTACCAAATTGGATTCAAGTTTTTGAAAAAACAAAAATCTCAAAATTTGAGGCGGCAGAAGGAGGGGTCGAAAAATTCCGTCTTCATATCACATCTGGGGTTTGATTTTGGGATATCCGAAAGTTAAAGGGAATTAGGCTCTTCTTTCACATTTTATAAACGTTGGGATTATTCAAAATTTAGAACCTTCGAGGGAGATACTAGAAGAAGTAAACCGATATTGTCCATTTTAGCACGAAGATTGTCGAAGATTGACAGCCCTAGATCGACTCCAAATGTCCTGAAACGGATTTGATCCAAAGAGGCCTAGGACTTAAAACTGTTATTTAGTTGAGGCACTTTTCGACCATATCAAGTGATATAGCCTCTGTAGCCATATGGCTGAGGTTATAAAGAGGTGTAGACCTTTAGATCTTCTTTATAGACGACAAGGTTATCGTCTTGTCTATATCGACGAGTGTACCTTTGTCATGAGCT
Organism: Musca domestica; assembly: GCF_030504385.1. Classification (NCBI taxonomy): domain Eukaryota; kingdom Metazoa; phylum Arthropoda; class Insecta; order Diptera; family Muscidae; genus Musca; species Musca domestica. The sequence goes on along the minus strand of NW_026712363.1, from coordinate 25,501,567 downwards.
AGTCGAGTTGTCTATGTCGACGACTAGTCCATCATATCTAAGACCTGCCGACCGGTTCATCTATGTCGACCTCTGGCCCATCAGCTCATATTTATTGACGAAAGCCCCATAAGTTGGCTCGCCTATTTTGTGGATTGGACCATTAGACTCTCTATATCGAAAACTGGCCTCCTTGTCTATAAAATAAAGTCTATAAAAAGAAAAGTAAAGACCATGTTTATATCGATAGCTGAGTTATTAGCTTCCTATTTCGACTTATAGTCCATTTAGGTGTCTTGGCCTTCATTTTTTTGCGGATATCACTGGTCCCTCTAATCGCCTTTATATAAAGACAGCTCAGCACCCTTAAATATATAGAAACTTTTCTGCTTCCTCGGATCGCCCACACTGGCCCTCGGCCCACACTGGCCCATTCCAACTGCTCTTTCAGCTCGTCTGTGTTGGATTCCTAACTTTCATCTCTTGCCCAAGCCCAGGCTGATCAGCGAGTTTCTATCCGTTTCGCACCACTGTGCTTAAGGCGATGTTTGAGCCCATAACAAAATCTTGTCCTGCGCCGGCGTGGCTGTTGTACTGTATGTGGCATTTTTTTTTTTTCTGCCCCTCTTTGAAGCGCTACGGTGGGATATTAACAACATATTTTATGCATCCGCTCTTGGCCACGATGGCGATGCCGACGACGAAGACAACAACGACGACATTAAGCCAATTTCATATTCAAACCATAAAATATGTTTTGTGGATGGATGGGTGGACGGACAAGCGGATGGGTGAACATCATCATGAGCGAGCGCCACAATGATGATGATCAATCTGAAGCCGGCTTAAAAACATGCCTCACTTCGACGGACGATGATGTTGTTGATGTTTGTCTTAAAATTTGTTTTTTTTTTTTTTTTTGGTTTTCGTTTTTCCACTTTTTAAGCGGCAATCACATGGGGCATTATCAGGCATTTGCTACAACGGCAGCAAACAGCATTGGAACATAAGAAAAACAACAACAACGTCAAGTTGGAAAAAAATTTGCGAAGGTCGTTTCAGCATCACATGATTTCGATACATTATCTCCGATACAACAACGCACCGAAACTTAAAATCACTGCCACAAGGCAGAAGGTTAACGAAATTAAAACGAAAATGTTGTTCGATATCTCCATCTTCTTCTTCCGCTGCATGCATAGCTGGGGAGATTTCAAGCTTGAAATCATGCGAGAGTTTTTCTGGGGTTTGGTGTTTGGAAGAAGAAAAAAAATGTGTTTTTTTTTTTTTTGGTATTTCTGTTTCTAACAACCTTCTGCGACCTTGAGAAATGTCATTTAAGCAGAATTTTGAAAAGGAAGAGGATACGATTTTTTTCGGCTGAAATGTCATGTGGACATTAGAAAAGATAATGAATTAAAAATGAAAGCCAGGAAGATTTTATAAAGATCTTGGTTATGCAGTCATTATAGGCGAGAAAGTTAACATAGACGAGCGATGGGCTAGTATGTCTACTTATGGAAGATGAATTCAAGATTTATATAAAGCCGAACTGCCTGTCGTGGAAACCAAAGGGAAGAGCTGTATTGCCAAAAAAAGTTAAAAAGTATCAATCGGTTTTGCCGACAGATGTATACCCTCAGCCAATGTTCGATTATTTAACTATATTTTGACTTTTGTTATGATTATTGAAATTTTTGACCCCCTATGGAGTAGGTTCCGAAAGAATGGCTCAATATTGTCGATTTCATATCGCACTTAAATAATTATGATATAAATATTGCAGCATGCCAGGTTTGGACTGTATCGACTATTTCCTCCACTTTATATGAGATATGTGATAAATATTAGAAAATGCTAAAATGTATGTGAGGTACTAGATATAGTCGGCCGAGGTATCCCATTTTCATACCTCATCTAATACCGATAAAATTATTGCTATGGGAAAAATTACAAGAAAATCGAACATTTATATCTGATTTTATGCGAAATCATAAATTCCACATTTATCTCAGGTTTCTGGTTCAGAAAAATATTTAGATATACCAAGTTGCAAAGAATTGATGACTTGTTTCGCAAGTTATGGCAGATAACAGTATTGAAAATTGTGATACTTTACGGGTGAGGTACCTGAAGGGGGTTCGCAGATATGTATAATTTTCACAACAGATCTTGTGTTACCAAAAATGTGTGTATGTGTGAATTTGAAGAGAGTTGGATGCTTATTTCGCTTTCTTTGAGCGTTTTTTATTTCAAAATCTTGAACCCTATGTGGGGGAGGTACCAGAAGAAATGATCTGATCTCTAACATCATTATAAAAAATCTTGTGTTGATGAAAATATTGGGATGTACCAATTCGGAATGGAATCGGATGTTAATTTCACATTTTATGAGCTTCATGGCGGAGGTACCAGAAGGAGTGGACCTATATATCCTATCTTCACAGCAGTTTTTTTAGTAGTAGAAATAATGGGATGTGTGAAATATTAAGGGAACCGGATGCTAATTTCGGATTTTATGATCGTTTCGGTCATTCGAAAATTTGACCCTTTGTAGGGGAGGTACCTAAAGAATGGTCCGATCTCTACTATATTTATAAAAGATCTTGTATTTAAGGAAATATTGAGATGTGCCAAGTCTGAAAGGTATCTGATATTAATTTCTTTTTTTTAGATGAGGTTCATGAATATTCAAAATTTTGATCCTTTTTGGGTGGGGGAGGTACCAGAAGAAGTGGATCGATATATCCCATTTTCACACCCGACCATGGGTTAAAAAAAAGTATTGTGATATGTAAAATATAAAGTGAACTGGATGCTTATGTCGGATTTTATAATATTTTTGGGTATTCAAAACTTTGACCCTTTGTGGGGCAGGTACCAAAAGGAGTAGAACTTGTGCTGATGGAAATATTGAGATGTGCCAAGTCTGAATGGAATCGGATGTTAATTTCGCGATTTATGGGCTTAATAGATATTCAGAATGTTGACCCCATGTGGGGGAGACACCTGAAGAAGTAGACCGATATATCCCATCTTCACAGCAGATCTTGTGGTAGTAGAAATAATGGGATGTGTGAAATATAAAGAGAACCGGATGCTTATTTCGGATTTTATAATCATTTCGGTTATTCAAAACGTTGACCCTGTTTGGAGTACGTACCAGAATAAATGGTATCTCTACCATATTTATAACAGATCTTGCATTGATAGAAATATTGAGATGTACCAAGTCTGAATGGGATCGGATGTTAATTTCGCGTTTTATGAGTTTCGTGGATATTCAAAATGTTGTTGGGAGAGGTACCAGAAGGAGTGGACCGATATATTCCATATTCATACCAGAGTTAACAAAATTATTGTGGTGTGTGTAATTTAAAGACAATCGGACTCTTACATTACACTTTAGAAGAGTTATACTTATTCAAAATTTTGACCCTTTATGGGGGAGGAATTTGATGGAGTGAACCGATATTGTTGATTTTCGCACTTGACCTAAAACTAATGCTAATATTAGGATTTACAAGGTCTGAGCAGTAGTAAATTTTTTTTTTTTAAAATTGTGACCTTTTGTGGAGATGTAGCAGAAGAAGTGGACCGATAGTGCGCATCTCGAACTTGTCTAGGTTTGATAATAATACAACTATGTACCAAGTTTGGACCAAATCGGATACTCTCTTGTAGAGTGTACCATCCATACAGACAGACGGGCGGACGGACATCGCTAGATCGACTCGAATACCCTGATACGGATGTGGTCCAAAGAGACCTAGCGATTAAAACCGTCATTTCGATTAGGCACGTTTTGGCTGTATCAAATGATATATACCCTCTCTGGCCATACGACTGAGATTGATTTTATCCAACTAAAATGTCTCATAGAGTCTTGTAAGAATTCAGCTTCCTTATTACAAATGAGTTGCTATTCGGAGCATCGTTGTTGTAAACATTAGAGTGTCAACTGAAAACGCTTGAGTGCACGTGTGTAAACAAATGTCACAAACTATGCATGTCACATGTGAATGCGTTTGTTTAGAGAATTATTTAAAAAGTACTAAGACCTGAAAGAACTTAATTAGAGTTCGTAGTTGATATTACCTCCCCGATGATAGTCCGTTGCGAGTGTTTATTAAAAGAGCATGTCATTCACACCCATAATTATTTGGTGGTGCTCAATTTTAATTTAAAAAAAATTGTTTTAATTTATGTAAATAGACTGAGAATGTTCTTCTTCGCATACATATCTTTTGTACCTGAAATTCGTGTAAAATTCCATATGTACTTAAGTTAGTTATTTATGAAAACAAGTAACCAAAGGCTTAAGTCGTGTGGGGCTAACTATGTGATGCATTTCAACACTATAATATATTGAAAAACCCTTTTGTGCGAAACTCATATTGGTCATTTTTTTAGAAATAATGCCATACAGCCATACAAATGTTACCTTGAATTTTTGACTGATGGCATTTGCCCTATATCTTCCCCTCTGTCGCCCTGATAGGTATTCAAAACAATTGTACACAAAAATTGTGGTTCATTTTACCCGCTAAATATTATCCGATGGCCATTCGATATGCCAGGATTCTGCCTTGTGCAGAGGAGAATTTAAGTTTTTGGTTTACTCCGTCTTCTAAATATTTTCCGAACATCTTTGAGAACAATAAGCATCTATTCTGACCCAAACCCAACCCACATGCTAAATTTCGTGAGGATAGAACTATAATATAAACCTGAATATAATACCAACAACACATAGTGTTGTAAGCTTAAAAATGTACAATTCTATATTGTATGTCAATTTGAAAAAATCTCATGCGATACAGAATATGGCAAAAAATAAAAATATTACAGAAAATATTCAAATTTTTTTAGTATCTTTTTATGCGATTTTTCTAGAGGCCATACTGAATTGGTGAGAATTATCAAAATCTGTCCAGCCGTTCTTGAGTTCTTAACGGCCCAACTAATATCTCCGTCTTTGATATGCCATGTGTAAACCTTTTAAAATACATGTGATTTCTTGAATATAAGTAGTAGTAGTAGTAGTAGTCAGAAGTGGCATTAAGGTGTATTTGTGATTCCGCTACAATTAATAAGTAAAAAACATTAATACCCTCCACCTTTGGGTAAAAATCATTTTGATATTAAAGTATCTCAATTACAAATACCAATAAGACCATTTGGATAATGCTTTTACACTTTTCAAAAAAAAAAAAATCATAGAGTGGTTGAGCTCGTTTATGGGGGCATACCAAAACAGAACCTCTATAGACAATTTTATACTTTAAAGATTGAAATGTACTAAATCTTCCTAAATACCAAATTTGAAACAGTTTCATGGGAATTATCAAAATACCGAATGTCGGTGGGCATCGTAATATGTGCGCTGCATGAAAACGGTGACTAAATATCTATGTTCTGCCACGGGACTTAGAGCCCCTTATGAACAACAAATACCAATTTTTAGACAAATCCGGGAAAAAAATGTGGCAAAAATCATCGAAATACCGAAGGTACCGTTATATGTGTTTTATATAAAAAGGTGGACCTATACATACAATGTTTCGTCACTCGAGCTAGAAACAATTATGACCCACAAATACCTATTTCTGGACAAATCCGTTAAAAAATGTGGCAAAAATTATGTTTTTTTCGTTTGCGGACGCAGAGTTTCAAAACTCATATCCCTTGGTTTCGTAGTCGGAGGAGGAAATTGAGAAAGGAAGATCAAAAAATCGATACATTCTACGCCGAAAATGTCTAACGCAAATTCGATTTTGTGATTTTTACCGCCGGTAAAAGTGCTTTTTTTAGTTCTCAAAGGAAATTCGGAACATTTTTTAAAAAATCTCTTTTAATAGTCCTCTGAAAAGATTAGTAAAGTTTTTTATAGTCGTTATAGAAAAGATAAAATTTTCGTCCTGTGTGAGGCTTCTTAAATTCTTTAATAAAATCCTTCTAAAAAATTCCTAAAATAGTTTAAAATTGTAAAGTCTTTTAATCTCCTCTTTTATAGTGTCAGGGAAGGTTTGTAAAAATTTATTGAAAAATAGTCGTTGACGGTCCTTTTCGATGATTTATATTTTTTGACAGCCAAAAGTCCTCTGTGATTTTTTACGTCGAATTCATGAAAAAGGCAATGTGCAAGTCTTTTAAAATTCGTTGAAAAATCCTTCGAGAAAAATTTTCAAATTTCTCCTCCAAAAATGCTTCTTTTAAACTTCAATTTTTAGACTTTTCAACACCAACCGTCTCTTAATCGAAAGTCAACTTACTGGTCCCTTGTCCAGGAAGTCCATATACAAATGGCCACTTTTTTCAAATTCCCGTAGACTGGGAATATTGGATTATCTTCGGGATTTTTTATTTCGACATTTTAGCATAAAATCCAAGGTTATTGGCGAAAGATGATTTTAATTTTCACAACATCTCATGCCTGGTCTATTTTCAAAATTTTCTACCACCAATGACGCTTTTATTGTAACTTCAACATATTTTTTATTTATTTATTAATTTTATTTATTTATTTTTTTTTTTTTGTTTTTCAAACTTTCTTTCCTCTACATTTTTCCTCATTAATTATTCATGAGATGCAAAAATCGAACAACAAAAGAAAATAGCAAAGTCAAGAATTTGACATATCAGGGTAGAATGTAACACATTCGAATATGGCATGAACAAGTTTGCTGCATTCATTGCATTTTTAATGCAGAAGGGGACCCTATTAAAATACCACCTCTTGAAAAATTGAATAAAATATGCAAAGCCAAACAAAGCTAAGCTAAAAAACTATGAAAACGAAACGAGTAAAAACGTCAACTTTAACACCTACTTGGGGAAAAAAGCGAACAGCGCAAAAAAGTGTGCAATTGTATGTTTTTGGTGCCTTCAAGAATTCTTCAATTCAGTGGAGTGACACTATTTTGTTTTCCATTCGTTTTTTTTTTTTTTGGGCTCACATGGGGTGCCTCGCCATGCCACAAACAAAAGCTCACATCATAATTTATAACACCAACACACATGGTCCCATCAACCAGCAATCGTAGGGGAGCTCTGGCGCGCGCACTCGCTGGCTCTTTATGTGAAGTGCGCATGCGCTTATGACCAAAAATAATGCGCCCCCATTGCATGTGTAGAGCGTGCGCCTTCGTTCTACGGCTTAGCTAAACGGCTTTCTAGCTAAGCTCAACGAACTCGCCTGCTAAATTTGGTCGGCTTAAACCGTAATGTAATTTATAGGTTTCGAGTATTTTTTGAGTTTTCTTTTCCGAACCTCATCGTCGTCATCATCATCATCGTCGTCATCAACAACATCAGCATCAGTATCGTCAACATCTCGGTAATGGAGGTATTGTTAAGTACTCTCAAAACGAAACTTTTGACTTGAGGACTTGGCTGGCTGGCTGTCCGACTGGCTGGCATGCTTGGAGTCATCAATAAAGTGGGAATAACCACTAAAGTGCCATGGCACAACCACCGCTGCCGCTGTCATGCCTCTCAATTGCTTCAACCCAAACTGAAATGCGTTGGTGTTGTTTGCCTGATTTGAGTTCAGAAATCTATGTTTTTGTTTTGCTTTGCAGTAGTAAATGGGATTCTCCTCGCCGATCCACGGCACACAACATAACATGATGGCAACCGTTTTGTAGCTGCCTAAACTTGCGATAATATTTTAAACATGCAAAAGTCATATTTTTAAAATTCGAAACAATAAACTTCGAGCAAACAAATTGGCCGCTACGAGGGGTGGTATGGGAGTTTAGGGGAGAGAAGAAGGGAATAAATTCCAAAAAAATCTCTTAAATAAGAAAGCCAGGAGCCGGGCCTTCTATATCTATAGACAAGCTGAAGTCTCAGGCTTCAGGATGCTATAGACCAGCTGAAGCCCCCTGGCCTCAGGGTATAGACCAGCTGAAGCCCCCTGGCTTCAGGGTGTCTATAGGCTATAGACCAGCTTAAGCTCCCTGGCTTCAGGGTGTCTAGAGGCTATAGACCAGCTGAAGCCCACTGGCTTCAGGATGTCTATATGCTATAGACCAGCTGAAGCCCACGGGCTTCAGGGTGTCCATATGCTATAGACCAGCTGAAGCCTGAGGCTTAAGGGTGTCCATATACTATAGACCAGCTGAAGCCCGAGGCTTCAGGGTGTCCATATGCTATAGACCAGCTGAAACCTGAGGCTTCAGGGTGTCTATATGCTATAGACCTGGCCACCTGGCTTCAGGGTGTCCATATGCTATAGACCAGCTGAAGCCTGAGGCTTCAGGGTGTCCATATGCTATAGACCAGCTGAAGCCTGAGGCTTCAGGGTGTCCATATGCTATAGACCAGCTGAAGCCCCCTGGCTTCAGGGTGTCTATTGCCATAGACCAGCTGAAGCCTGGCTTCTGGGTGTCTATGGCCATAGACGAGCTGAAGCCTGGCTTCTGGGTGTCTATGGCCATAGACGAGCTGAAGCCTGGCTTCTGGGTGTCTATGGCCATAGACGAGCTGAAGCCTGGCTTCTGGGTGTCTATGGCCATAGACGAGCTGAAGCCTGGCTTCTGGGTGTCTATGGCCATAGACGAGCTGAAGCCTGGCTTCTGGGTGTCTATGGCCATAGACGAGCTGAAGCCTGGCTTCTGGGTGTCTATGGCCATAGACGAGCTGAAGCCTGGCTTCTGGGTGTCTATGGCCATAGACGAGCTGAAGCCTGGCTTCTGGGTGTCTATGGCCATAGACGAGCTGAAGCCTGGCTTCTGGGTGTCTATGGCCATAGACGAGCTGATGTCTATATGCTATAGACCAGCTGAAGCCCACGGGCTTCATGGTGTCTATATGCTATAGACCAGCTGAAGCCCCCTGGCTTCAGGGTGTCTATATGCTATAGACCAGCTGAAGCCCCCTGGCTTCGGGGTGTCTATAGGCTAAAGACCAGCTGAAGCCCCCTGGCTTCAGGGTGTCTATTGCCATAGACCAGCTGAAGCCTGGCTTCAGGGTGTCTATTGCCATAGACCAGCTGAAGCCTGGCTTCAGGGTGTCTATTGCCATAGACCAGCTGAAGCCTGGCTTCAGGGTGTCTATTGCCATAGACCAGCTGAAGCCTGGCTTCAGGGTGTCTATTGCCATAGACCAGCTGAAGCCTGGCTTCAGGGTGTCTATTGCCATAGACCAGCTGAAGCCTGGCTTCAGGGTGTCTATTGCCATAGACCAGCTGAAGCCTGGCTTCAGGGTGTCTATTGCCATAGACCAGCTGAAGCCTGGCTTCAGGGTGTCTATTGCCATAGACCAGCTGAAGCCTGGCTTCAGGGTGTCTATTGCCATAGACCAGCTGAAGCCTGGCTTCAGGGTGTCTATTGCCATAGACCAGCTGAAGCCTGGCTTTAGGGTGTCTATTGCCATAGACCAGCTGAAGCCTGGCTTCAGGGTGTCTATTGCCATAGACCAGCTGAAGCCTGGCTTCAGGGTGTCTATTGCCATAGACGAGCTGAAGCCTGGCTTCTGGGTGTCTATGGCCATAGACGAGCTGAAGCCTGGCTTCTGGGTGTCTATGGCCATAGACGAGCTGAAGCCTGGCTTCTGGGTGTCTATGGCCATAGACGAGCTGAAGCCTGGCTTCTGGGTGTCTATGGCCATAGACGAGCTGAAGCCTGGCTTCTGGGTGTCTATGGCCATAGACGAGCTGAAGCCTGGCTTCTGGGTGTCTATGGCCATAGACGAGCTGAAGCCTGGCTTCTGGGTGTCTATGGCCATAGACGAGCTGAAGCCTGGCTTCTGGGTGTCTATGGCCATAGACGAGCTGAAGCCTGGCTTCTGGGTGTCTATGGCCATAGACGAGCTGAAGCCTGGCTTCTGGGTATCTACGGCCATAGACGAGCTGAAGCCTGGCTTCTGGGTGTCTATGGCCATAGACGAGCTGAAGCCTGGCTTCTGGGTGTCTATGGCCATAGACGAGCTGAAGCCTGGCTTCTGGGTGTCTATGGCCATAGACACCCAGAAGCCAGGCTTCAGCTCGTCTATGGCCATAGACGAGCTGAAGTCAGGTATCTCGGTGTCTATGGCCATAGACGAGCTGAAGCCAGGCTTCTATTTCGTAATTTTTTTCAAGGACCTCATATCATCAATTTTCTAAAGAAACTTCCCATCCTGCCCTCCTCCCTGAAACAATTTATTGAACAACAGTTGTTGCCTTTTGTTCCTTATCCCAACACTTTTATCAGCTGACTTACGGTAACAGCAAAGAAATCATTAACGTTTTCTTATTGCTTCATTGTTTTCCAACCCAAAGGGCGTATGAAGTTAACGAAAGGAAAAAAAAGCATTACAATTTTCTCTTTTTTCAGCATCTCGTGTGCAACATGGCCCCCTTTAACGGAGGTTTTTTTTCTACAACGGAATATTGAGCGTGGGTCTATGGGCTGGATGGATGGATGGATGGCTGCAGCAGTGCGGACTGTTTGGCTGTTCATTTTGCATTTCTCACTCGATTTGATTTAGAGGATCTACACCTTTTAGCCACACGACATCACCATCATGGCATCGACGGCAGCAACAAAAAAACAACAACAACTGCTGTAACCTCCATTGCATCCATAATTTTTATTCCAAATCAAAAATCATTTCATCTTTCTTTCCAGTGAAACTACTCGTCCTCTCCTCTCCCGGTCTCTCTTTCACTCAGTTGTGTTTTTGGTTTTGCCCATAACCAAAAACGAAACAAATGTGCATGTTTTCCATTTTGATTTAATGCATTTTAATGCAAAGATCCGCACCAGAGGTTAAACGGAAAATATACACGCGATTATTGTTTTTCGAAGACATGTTACCCTATAGTCGGTGGGGTTCGGAAGAACATCGTAGTTGCAATAGTGGATTTTTATAAGTACTTTCGAAGCAATAATGGAGACGAACTGGTGGGCCAGTGAGTCGATATGGACGAACTGGTAGACCGGTGAGTCGATATGGACGAACTGGTGGGCCAGTGAGTCGATATGGACGAACTGGTGGGCCAGTGAGTCGATATGGACGAACTGGTGGGCCATTGGCTCGATATGGATGAGCTGCTGGGCCAGTGAGTCAATTTAGAGGAACTGGTGGGCCAGTGAGTCGATGTAGACGAACTGCTGTACCAGTAAGTCGATATAGACGAGCTGATGGGCCAGTGAGTCCATATAGACGAGCTGGTGGGTCAGCGAGTCGATATAGACCAGTGAGTCGTGATATAGAGGAGCTGATGTGCCAGTGAGTCGATATAGACGAGCTGCTGGGCCAGTGAGTCGAGATAGACGAGCTGCTGGGCCAGTGAGTCGAGCTAGACGAGCTGGTGGGCCAGTGAGTCGAGATAGACGAGTTGCTGGGCCAGTGAGTCGAGATAGACGAGTTGGTGGCCCAGTGATTCGATATAGACGAGCTGGTGGGCCAGTGAGTCGCTATGGACGAGCTGCTGGGCCAGTGAGTCGATATAGACGAACTGGTGGGCCATTGGCTCGATATGGATGAGCTGCTGGGCCAGTGAGTCAATTTAGAGGAACTGGTGGGCCAGTGAGTCGATGTAGACGAACTGCTGTACCAGTAAGTCGATATAGACGAGCTGGTGGGTCAGTGAGTCCATATAGACGAGCTGGTGGGTCAGCGAGTCGATATAGACCAGTGAGTCGTGATATAGAGGAGCTGATGTGCCAGTGAGTCGATATAGACGAGCTGCTGGGCCAGTGGGTCGAGATAGACGAGCTGCTGGGCCAGTGAGTCGAGCTAGACGAGCTGCTGGGCCAGTGAGTCGAGATAGACGAGTTGCTGGGCCAGTGAGTCGAGATAGACGAGTTGGTGGCCCAGTGATTCGATATAGACGAGCTGGTGGGCCAGTGAGTCGCTATGGACGAGCTGCTGGGCCAGTGAGTCGATATAGACGAGCTGCTGGGCCAGTGAGTCGATATAGGCGAGCTGCTGGGCCAGTGAGTCGATATAGGCGAGCTGCTGGGCCAGTGAGTCGATATAGAGGAGCTGGTGGGCCAGTGAATCGATATAGAGGAGCTGGTGGGCCAGTAAATCGACATAGAGGAGCTGGTGGGCCAGTGAGTCGATATGGACGAGCTGGTGGGCCAGTGAGTCGATATAGAGGAGCTGGTGGGCCAGTGAGTCAATATGGACGAGCTTGTTGGCCAGTGAGTCGATATAGAGGAGCTGGTGGGCCAGTGAGTCGATATGGACGAGCTGGTGGGCCAGTGAGTCGATATGGACGAGCTGGTGGGCCAGTGAGTCGATATGGACGATCTGGTGGGCCAGTGAGTCGATATAGAGGAGCTGGTGGGCCAGTGAGTCGATATGGACGAGCTGGTGGGCCAGTGAGTCGATATGGACGAGCTGGTGGGCCAGTGAGTCGATATGGACGAGCTGGTGGGCCAGTGAGTCGATATGGACGATCTGGTGGGCCAGTGAGTCGATATGGACGATCTGGTGGGCCAGTGAGTCGATATGGACGATCTGGTGGGCCAGTGAGTCGATATGGACGATCTGGTGGGCCAGTGAGTCGATATAGAGGAGCTGGTGGGCCAGCGAGTCGATATAGAGGAGCTGGTGGGCCAGTGAGTCGATGTAGAGGAGCTGGTGGGCCAGTGAGTCGATGTAGAGGAGCTGGTGGGCCAGTGAGTTGATATAGAGGAGCTGGTGGGCCAGTGAGTCGATCATTCGATATAGACGAGCTGCTGGGCCAGTGAGTCCATATAGACGAGCTGGTGGGCCAGTGAGTCTATATAGACGAGCTGGTGGGCCAGTGAGTCGATATAGACGAGCTGGTGGGCAAGTGAGTCGATATAGACGAGCTGGTGGGCCAGTGAGTCGATATAGACGAGCTGGTGGGCCAGTGAGTCGATATAGACGAGCTGGTGGGCCAGTGAGTCGATATAGACGAGCTGGTGGGCCAGTGAGTCGAGGTAGACGAGCTGCTGGGCCAGTGAGTCGATATAGACGAGCTGGTGGGCCAGTGAGTCGATATAGACGAGCTGGTGGGCCAGTGAGTCGATATAGATGAGCTGGTGGGCCAGTGAGTCAATGTAGATGAACTGGTGGGTCCGTGAGTCGATGTAGATGAGCTGCTGGGCCAGTGAGTCGATATAGAGGAGCTGTTGGGCCAGTGAGTCGATATAGAGGACCTGGTGGGCCAGTGAGTCGATATAGACGAGCTGCTGGGCCGTTGTGTCGATATAGACGAGCTGCTAGGCCAGTGAGTCGATATAGACGAGCTATTAGGCCGTTGAGTCGATATAGAAGAGCTACTAGGCCAGTGAGTCGATGTCGACAAGCTGTTGGGCCAGTGAGTCGATATAGAAGAGCTACTAGGCCGTTGAGTCTATATAGACGAGCTGCCGGGCCAGTGAGTCGAGGTAGACGAGCTGCTGGGCCAGTGAGTCGAGGTAGACGAGCTGCTGGGCCAGTGAGTCGAGGTAGACGAGCTGCTGGGCCAGTGAGTCGAGGTAGACGAGCTGCTGGGCCAGTGAGTCTATATAGACGAGCTGCTGGGCCAGTGAGTCGATATAGACGAGCTGGTGGGCCAGTGAGTCGATATAGACGAGCTGGTGGGCAAGTGAGTCGATATAGACGAGCTGGTGGGCCAGTGAGTCGATATAGACGAGCTGGTGGGCCAGTGAGTCGATATAGACGAGCTGGTGGGCCAGTGAGTCGATATAGACGAGCTGGTGGGCCAGTGAGTCGATATAGACGAGCTGGTGGGCCAGTGAGTCGATATAGACGAGCTGGTGGGCCAGTGAGTCGATATGGACGAGCTGGTGGGCCAGTGAGTCGATATAGAGGAGCTGGTGGGCCAGTGAGTCAATATGGACGAGCTTGTTGGCCAGTGAGTCGATATAGAGGAGCTGGTGGGCCAGTGAGTCGATATGGACGAGCTGGTGGGCCAGTGAGTCGATATGGACGAGCTGGTGGGCCAGTGAGTCGATATGGACGATCTGGTGGGTCAGTGAGTCGATATAGAGGAGCTGGTGGGCCAGTGAGTCGATATGGACGAGCTGGTGGGCCAGTGAGTCGATATGGACGAGCTGGTGGGCCAGTGAGTCGATATGGACGAGCTGGTGGGCCAGTGAGTCGATATGGACGAGCTGGTGGGCCAGTGAGTCGATATGGACGATCTGGTGGGCCAGTGAGTCGATATGGACGATCTGGTGGGCCAGTGAGTCGATATGGACGATCTGGTGGGCCAGTGAGTCGATATAGAGGAGCTGGTGGGCCAGCGAGTCGATATAGAGGAGCTGGTGGGCCAGTGAGTCGATGTAGAGGAGCTGGTGGGCCAGTGAGTCGATGTAGAGGAGCTGGTGGGCCAGTGAGTTGATATAGAGGAGCTGGTGGGCCAGTGAGTCGATCATTCGATATAGACGAGCTGCTGGGCCAGTGAGTCCATATAGACGAGCTGGTGGGCCAGTGAGTCGATATAGACGAGCTGGTGGGCAAGTGAGTCGATATAGACGAGCTGGTGGGCCAGTGAGTCGATATAGACGAGCTGGTGGGCCAGTGAGTCGATATAGACGAGCTGGTGGGCCAGTGAGTCGATATAGACGAGCTGGTGGGCCAGTGAGTCGATATAGACGAGCTGGTGGGCCAGTGAGTCGATATAGACGAGCTGGTGGACCAGTGAGTCGATATAGACGAGCTGGTGGGCCAGAGAGTCGATATAGACGAGCTGGTGGGCCAGTGAGTCGATATAGACGAGCTGGTGGGCCAGTGAGTCGATATAGACGAGCTGGTGGGCCAGTGAGTCGATATAGATGAGCTGGTGGGCCAGTGAGTCAATGTAGATGAACTGGTGGGTCCGTGAGTCGATGTAGATGAGCTGCTGGGCCAGTGAGTCGATATAGAGGAGCTGTTGGGCCAGTGAGTCGATATAGAGGACCTGGTGGGCCAGTGAGTCGATATAGACGAGCTGCTGGGCCGTTGTGTCGATATAGACGAGCTGCTAGGCCAGTGAGTCGATATAGACGAGCTATTAGGCCGTTGAGTCGATATAGAAGAGCTACTAGGCCAGTGAGTCGATGTAGACAAGCTGTTGGGCCAGTGAGTCGATATAGAAGAGCTACTAGGCCGTTGAGTCTATATAGACGAGCTGCCGGGCCAGTGAGTCGAGGTAGACGAGCTGCTGGGCCAGTGAGTCGAGGTAGACGAGCTGCTGGGCCAGTGAGTCGAGGTAGACGAGCTGCTGGGCCAGTGAGTCGAGGTAGACGAGCTGCTGGGCCAGTGAGTCTATATAGATGAGCTGGTGGGCCAGTGAGTCGATATAGACGAGCTGGTGGGCCAGTGAGTCGATATAGACGAGCTGGTGGGCAAGTGAGTCGATATAGACGAGCTGGTGGGCCAGTGAGTCGATATAGACGAGCTGGTGGGCCGTTGTGTCGATATAGACGAGCTGCTAGGCCAGTGAGTCGATATAGACGAGCTGGTGGGCCAGTGAGTCGATATAGACGAGCTGGTGGGCCAGTGAGTCGATATAGACGAGCTGGTGGGCCAGTGAGTCGATATAGACGAGCTGGTGGGCCAGTGAGTCGATATAGACGAGCTGGTGGGCCAGTGAGTCGATATAGACGAGCTGGTGGGCCAGTGAGTCGATATAGACGAGCTGGTGGGCCAGTGAGTCGATATAGATGAGCTGGTGGGCCAGTGAGTCGATATAGACGAGCTGGTGGGCCAGTGAGTCGATATAGACGAGCTGGTGGGCCAGTGAGTCGATATAGACGAGCTGGTGGGCCAGTGAGTCGATATAGACGAGCTGGTGGGCCAGTGAGTCGATATAGACGAGCTGGTGGGCCAGTGAGTCGATATAGATGAGCTGGTGGGCCAGTGAGTCAATGTAGATGAACTGGTGGGTCCGTGAGTCGATGTAGATGAGCTGCTGGGCCAGTGAGTCGATATAGAGGAGCTGTTGGGCCAGTGAGTCGATATAGAGGACCTGGTGGGCCAGTGAGTCGATATAGACGAGCTGCTGGGCCGTTGTGTCGATATAGACGAGCTGCTAGGCCAGTGAGTCGATATAGACGAGCTATTAGGCCGTTGAGTCGATATAGAAGAGCTACTAGGCCAGTGAGTCGATGTAGACAAGCTGTTGGGCCAGTGAGTCGATATAGAAGAGCTACTAGGCCGTTGAGTCTATATAGACGAGCTGCCGGGCCAGTGAGTCGAGGTAGACGAGCTGCTGGGCCAGTGAGTCGATGTAGACGAGCTGCTGGGCCAGTGAGTCGAGGTAGACGAGCTGCTGGGCCAGTGAGTCGAGGTAGACGAGCTGCTGGGCCAGTGAGTCTATATAGACGAGCTGGTGGGCCAGTGAGTCTATATAGACGAGCTGGTGGGCCAGTGAGTCGATATAGACGAGCTGGTGGGCAAGTGAGTCGATATAGACGAGCTGGTGGGCAAGTGAGTCGATATAGACGAGCTGGTGGGCCAGTGAGTCGATATAGACGAGCTGGTGGGCCAGTGAGTCGATATAGACGAGCTGGTGGGCCAGTGAGTCGATATAGACGAGCTGGTGGGCCAGTGAGTCGATATAGACGAGCTGGTGGGCCAGTGAGTCGATATAGACGAGCTGGTGGGCCAGTGAGTCGATATAGACGAGCTGGTGGGCCAGTGAGTCGATATAGACGAGCTGGTGGGCCAGTGAGTCGATATAGACGAGCTGGAGGGCCAGTGAGTCGATATAGACGAGCTGGTGGGCCAGTGAGTCGATATAGACGAGCTGGTGGGCCAGTGAGTCGATATAGACGAGCTGGTGGGCCAGTGAGTCGATATAGACGAGCTGCTGGGCCAGTGAGTCGATATAGAGGAGCTGTTGGGCCAGTGAGTCGATATAGAGGACCTGGTGGGCCAGTGAGTCGATA
This sequence comes from Musca domestica, assembly GCF_030504385.1. Classification (NCBI taxonomy): domain Eukaryota; kingdom Metazoa; phylum Arthropoda; class Insecta; order Diptera; family Muscidae; genus Musca; species Musca domestica. The sequence goes on along the minus strand of NW_026712363.1, from coordinate 25,484,741 downwards.
TAGACGAGCTGCTGGGCCGTTGTGTCGATATAGACGAGCTGGTGGGCCAGTGAGTCGATATAGACGAGCTGGTGGGCCAGTGAGTCGATATAGACGAGCTGGTGGGCCAGTGAGTCGATATAGACGAGCTGGTGGGCCAGTGAGTCGATGTAGATGAGCTGCTGGGCCAGTGAGTCGATATAGAGGAGCTGTTGGGCCAGTGAGTCGATATAGAGGACCTGGTGGGCCAGTGAGTCGATATAGACGAGCTGCTGGGCCGTTGTGTCGATATAGACGAGCTGCTAGGCCAGTGAGTCGATATAGACGAGCTATTAGGCCGTTGAGTCGATATAGAAGAGCTACTAGGCCAGTGAGTCGATGTAGACAAGCTGTTGGGCCAGTGAGTCGATATAGAAGAGCTACTAGGCCGTTGAGTCTATATAGACGAGCTGCCGGGCCAGTGAGTCGAGGTAGACGAGCTGCTGGGCCAGTGAGTCGAGGTAGACGAGCTGCTGGGCCAGTGAGTCGATATAGACGTTCTGCTGGAGCTGGTATGCCAGTGGGTCGATATAGGTGAGTTGGAGGCCCAGTGAGGTTTTATAGGCAAGTAGGAGGCGCAGTAGTGAGAAATTGAAGGACCCTTGAGACCTCTGATCGCGAATTTTTAAGGAATTTTTGTCAAACTCCAAACTGAAACAGCGGATTTTAAAAATATTTTTTTTTTCATGAATTTAGTTTATTGTCTCTCTCTTTTATTCGTTGTCTGCCCCGTAAATCTTCACATTTCACACCATTTCGTGTATTTCTGCAGTTTGTCGCAAAAGTTCGTTGACATCGAACAGTTTTTTTTGGCGTTTTCAAAGTTCATTACCAAAAATGTTTGTTACAATGTTGGTTGTCTGTCGGTTGAATCAGCATCTTGGGTATCGATGGGCATCGACATGCATGTGACAGCTAACAAACAGAAAACGAGCAGCGAGAGGATCGGACAGACATCCAGTCAGCCACATAGACCTAGGTTTCCAACTCGTATTCAAATATTCAGCACGTAATGGTGGCCACAATGCGAAAAAAGCTCGATGTAAGCGTATCACGCTTACTTGCTTCTTATGTCATGTCTACTGCTTTTTGTTTCTGGGAGGCCTTAGGCCTACCATTGTTTTTTCGGTTTTTGCTTTTAAGATATATTTTTCTCGCATTTAAAGTTTTTCCAGATCGCTTGATTGGGAAAGTTGCGTAAATTGGTATTTTAAACATTGTTAATTTTAATTGAAGATTAAAAAAACTTCCAGAGAGAGTGAGAGGATCCCTCAAAGTTCATCAGGGAGTACAGCAAAGGGGGGCTCCATTTTCCGGACCTTGGCTAAATGTTTACAAAGAAAATTTCCCAAAAAAACATTTGTTTGTTGTTCGATTAGATTCGAAACAAATTTGTAGAAAGTTTCCAAATTTTGTTGTGTTTGTTGTTGGTGGTGATGTTTTTGTAATTTTGGTGGAAAGAAAAACCCATCAACACCATTGGTGTTGGTGTTTTTTTCTTTTTGCTTTGGGACATTGGTTTTCCGTGGTGTTTTCTGAATTTAACATGGCACCTAACGTGTTGTTCGTTGTAACTTGGCCAATGCCGGGTGTGTGTGTGTGTGTCGCTATGTATGTGTCTATGCATTGTTGTTGCAATTGATTTCGGATACTTTTCTGTTCATCAGATAATCATTATTTGGCTGTTCGCCTGCCAATGGTCCCCGTGGTTGTATGGCAGTATGTCTGTCTGTCCGCCCGTCCGTCCAACTTTCTGCCAGTGTTACAAGAGTATCAATTAATTTTGGTGTTTCGTTACTTGTCTTTCTTTGGTATCTTTTTTCTTCGTTGTTGTTGTTGTTGCTGTAGTTGGGGAATTCGATTGGCATTCGTTTTTTTTTTTGGCATTTATTGCCATATTTTCTTTTTGGCTGTTATAAACAATTTTGGCTTTTATCACTTTAAACGTATCAGGGAAAAAGAGTAAAACTGTAATTTCAGTAATCAAATTAAAGTCAATAATAAATTAAATTCGATCTCCAAATAAGGGGGTACAAACAGTGGGTGGAGGGTAGTCCATTGACTTTCAAAACGTGATGATGGTGCAGAAAGAAAACAACATAAATGCCTTCAAAATGCAACGGAAGACCCTGAACAGGTGGGTATCGGCTGTTGCCAATTAAAAAATACTATGAAAATGGTATCTTGCATAAGAAGTCTGAATCCGTGTTTGAAAAAAAACGGAGGCTTATTTCGCATTTTATTTAAATTTCTTAACCCTTTGTGGCCCAGAGGTCCGATATCTGCCATCTTCATAAGAGTTCTTGTGTTGGTAAAAATATTGAAATATCTGAAATTTAATAAAAATCAGGAAAATGAATCGGACACTTATTTACACTAATTTTTCAAAAATTTGACCATTTGTGGGGGAGATATTTGAAGGAGTGGACCGCTATGTGCCATCTTTACATCAGATTTTGTGTTAATAGAAACGTTGAGATGTACCGAGTTTTAAAGGTATCGGATGCTAATTTCGCGTTTTACGACCTTCATGGATATTCCAAATTCTGACCCGTTGTAGGGGAGGTATCAGAAGGAGTAGACAGATATATCTCATCTTAACGCCAAATATGACGTTAGTAGAAATATTGAAATGTGCGAAATTTGAAGATAGTCGGACTCTTATTTCACATTTTATAAGAGTTATAACCTAACCCTTGAGGGGGGTATCAGAAGGAGTGGTTCAATATCTACCATATTCGCAAAAGTTCTTGTGTTATTAAAAATATTTCGATTTGCAAAATTTCAAAATCCTTTGTGGGGGAGTTGCATCAGGGAGTCGTCCGATATGTTCCATCTTCACAACAGATGCTGTTTTGATAGAAAAATTAAGATATGCTAAGTTTGAAAGATATCGGATGCTAATTTCAGGTTTTATGAGTTTCATTCATATTCCCAATTCTGAACCGTCGTGGGGAGATGTCAGAAGGAGTAGACCCATATAGCCCGTCTTCACACCAGATAATGATAACATTGGCATGTGTGTAATTTGAAGGCAACCTGATTTTATTTCTTATATAATTATTAAACATGTTGACCCTTTGTCCAATGTCCTGATACGGATTTGGTCCAAAGAGACCTAGGGTCTAAAACCATTTTTTTAATGAGACACTTTTTGGCCGTATCAAATGATATATACCATCTGTAGCCATATGGCCGAGGGTATAAAAAAGTTATCGAAGTCATTATATTTTAGAAAAGCTCCGGAAGGCCTTTAATCATAAAAAAAACTGCAGGATATCTTCTGTCTGTGGAAAAAACTCCAGAAAATGAATTATATTTGCTTTAACAGATCACAAGCCCTTAAAAGGCTCTCGAATTTTGCTTATTTTTAGGTTCATTTCAGAATTTGTTCTATAATTAAAAGAGCTCCATTTGGCGTTCCAACAACAGAGACACGGGGTTCTCTATCTGTACAAAAGCTCCAGGAGACCTTTCAACCATTAAAAAGTTCCGAGAGGGCTTCTATCTGTTCAATAGCTCAAAAGAGCTTCTATCTCTCGAATGTCTCCATAAAGACTTCCATACGTCATAGTTTTTACTTTTTTTTAATTTAATTGAATGAAAGCAAAAAATGTCGGAAATAGAATCAAATTTTAGGCACGAATTAATGCCTTCAAACGGTCAATGAAACCGTCACACGCTGCCCGAATGTCGTTTTGCGGTATTTTGGCCCATTCCCGGCGAAGCGCTTGCTTGAGGTGATCGACACTTTGGTATTTTTAGTGCCGACCTTGCTTTCCAAAATACTCCAGACACAACAGTCCAACGGATTGGTATCCGGAGATTTTGGTGCCCATTGCGCGTTGAAATTTTGTATATCATTCTTGGGTGGCGCGTGCTGAGTCCTGTTGAAATCTCCAAGGTTTGTGCCCAAAATGTTTGCGTGCCCAAGGATTTAATACACCCTACATATTTATAATATTTTTTCGCCATTTATTCCGGCGCTTCAGTTCTGGTGGCCAACCTAAGATGCACATTTTCAGATGACCTCTTTGGCAAGTAAACATTACCATTTTGTTTGTTTACAAACTGCTGGACAACGAATGTTTTCACATCGGAGAAAACCAAATTCGGCAGTTCACCACTTTCGGCCAAGCGAAGCAACTCTTTAGCTCTTTTGAGTCCATGTTCTTTCTGTTGCGGTGTAAGTTCTTTCACTTTTTGGAATTTCAATGGTTTTTCCCTGAGCTCATTTTTCAATATTTGCCGAATGAAATATTGCGATATGTTCGGCTCACGAGCCGCTTTTCGTCCACTGCAACGCGGATTTCGACTTTTCTTTACTTTTCCAACCATTTCTGCTAATGTTGCTGATTTCTTCCGTCCACTTCCTCGGGACGTCGGGCTACGCTACCAGTATCACAGTAACGAGCGATGGGACGAGACACAAAAATTTATTCACATTTAAATACTGAAGTGCTCTAACTATAGCCACTTCTCACCAAAATGCTTTTCACGCTTGTAAAAAATGTAATAAGCTGTCACTGAAATAATTTTAACAGCTGTCAACGAGTGGCTTAGAAATGACAGCAGTCTAAAGTTGGTTGCGGTTTTTTCATCTCAACTTGTACAGAAGGGGTCGCTAACAAGCTTCTCAATGTTTAGAAGAGCTTTTCTACCTATAGAATAGCTCTTGCTAAATATGATATTTAAATCGAGCTTACATATAGATAGTAGATTCATATGGAGTTAAGACATATCATATATCCAAAGAGGTGTTTCAGAAGTTCGTCTGCCCAAAAGTAGAGATCCAGGGGGCCTTTTTCCGTTGAAGAGCTTTCAAAATGTTTATTTCTATTAAATCACTACCTCAGGTTATCTTTCTGTAGAACAGTTTTTAGAACTCTTCAATATGTTTAAGAGCTGTAAAAGATCCTATATCTAGTTTAAATCAAAATCTCGGAGGTTTCCTATATATGAAAAAGGTATATCTAAAAATCCCTGGGAGGTCTTAAGGCATTGCATAGAGAGCTTCAGGAGATATATGCCAATATAAGAGCTTCAAAAGGTATTTTATCAATTAAAGAAGACCACCTGAAGACTTCTAATGATAACAGACTTCTTGAAGCTCTTCTACTGACGCAGGATCTGGACCTAGATTGATATAAGACCTCCTAAAGGTCTTCAATGGATAAAAGCTCAGAGATTTGTGCCTAAGGAATAAATAGTTATATCGAGTGTTTAAATAATGGGTTTGTAACAGAATTTGTAATGAGATTTTTTACTGGAAGCGGTTTTATGTTAACAATGATTACTGTGCCTATTCTCTCCTTAGAAGTTCTCCAAGAGGTCGTCTATCTATGGATTACCAATCAATATGTTCTACTAATAACAAAATAGTACTGCTTTTATAGACTTCTAATTGTCTTCTATGTACGGGAGTGTTTTAGAAGGAATCCTGAAATATAAACTATGAGCTATGTATACAAGATCTGCAGGAAATTTTGTCAGCTATAACTTCACAGACTTATACAGCCCCTTAAAAAAACAGTCTTCATCTTCATAGAATAGGATCTTCACAGAATCACTTTCTGAGTCCATTTATGCATGTCAGTCCGTCTGTCCGTGTATTTTTGTAAACAAAATGTAGGTCGCATTTATTATCCGATTGAGTTTATATTTAGCAAACAATTTTTGTTTGACCCAAGGACGAACCCTATTTAAATTGGTGAGAATCGGATCAGATTTCGACATAGCTCCCATATATATCATCAATTGGTCAATATAAGTCAAAATAACTTCCATTTTTGCACATCCAACCTAATTAAGTCTAGAAGCAGGTACACTAAATTTGGATAAAATCGGTTCCGATATAGCTATAGCTCCCATATACATATGTGTTTCATCCGATTTGGGGTCTTAATTCCCTCACATGCGTAATATGTACTCCACAACTATGATCTTTGATACCAGATATCAGATCCAGCTCTGAAATAAGTGTTTCAAATTTTGTCAAGATCGCTTCAGATTTGGATATAGCTTCCATATATATCTTTATCCGATTTCAGGTTGTTTGTGCACAAAATGGCTAATATCAGCTCAAATGATCTGAAATTTGGCAATTCTGACTGAATTTATCTTAGAAACTTCAAATTTTGAAAATCGGTTCAAATATAGCTATTGCTTCCATATATATGTTTTATCCGATTTAGGGTTTAATGTCAGTCACATGCGTAATTTGCACTCCAAAACAATAATCTGAAGTTCCAAATATCGGATACGGCTCAGAAATAAGTGCCTAAAATGTTGTCAAGATCGTTTCGGATTTGGATGTAGCTTCCATATATGTCTTTATCCGATTTCAGATTTATTGCGCCCAAAATGGCCAATATAACCCCTAATGGACTGAATTTTGGGACTTCCAACGGAATTTAGCATAGAAACAAGTGCTTGGTAAAATTCGGTTTAGATATAGCTATAGCTCCCATAAATATTTAAATCATAGTTGGCATAATCTACTTTACTTAAATTCCCAATAAAAACGTTTTTGTTACGGAAGCTCTCCAAATACGCATAGTGGTGTAGGGTATTATATAGTCGACCCCGCCAGATTTTTGACCTTTCCTTACTGGTCAGTTCATATTTTAAATGTATCCCATTTCCAGCTGCCAATTTATTAACATCTATCCTTTGTGTTCCATTCTCTTGCCATTGATCACTTGGGCGCCATTCATATTTAATTATTGGTCATTATGGAAAGTATACAAAAATTAGCCAAATAAATGGGTATTTTGATAAATTTTAATTGAATATTTAAAAACTACAGCAACAACAACAACTTGAACTCAATTCAATTTTTCAATTTTAAATTTGACAATTCATCAGCCATCGATGACATTTCAAATGATTTTATGATCGACAGACAAATCTCCTCTCGATCTCACTAATGATGTGAAATGACCACCACCACTGCTCTGAGATAACGATAACGACGGCAGGCATGTCAAATTGAAAATTTGACAGATTAAATAGTTGATTTTCCAAAATTGGTACAACAGATACCGAAAGAGATCTAACTGCAGATCAGGGGGTAATGGAAACTGAACAGCTGTTGTCTGGGGTCTTTGTGGCATTTGAAAGCAAATGCAGTCACTGAGATAAATGCATTGAACTATTAAAAATTAAAACATTTTCATTGATGGCAATATTATGATGTCACTTTAGAGGGAGAGAGAGGTCATGGAATGCTACAGATTGAACCGACCGACCTTGTTGTCGTCCGTTTTAAGTGGCCATTAGTTGGCCATTGAAATTTCCACCGGACAATGACTCAATTTTATTTCTCAGATCATCAGTTGTTCTATTTTCGTGAAATGAAAAAGAAAAATTTTATTACAGCTGTTTTGAAAAAAAAATTGAAATTTTATTTGTGAAACTTCATTAGCACCTGTTTCGAAGAAAAGGGGTTCTGACATTTAAATTTAAATTTATTTGCTTTTAACATAAATAATAGTCCCTGGTATGTCATATAGCTCGTGCTGCTGCTGGCCTTTGTGGCACTTAAGTAGCCCTCATGTCATTCTTTGAGACCTTAAGAATTTCCGTTGATTGCCCTTTGACGTGTTCGGTCGGTCTGTCTTTTTGCTGGTCAAAACAAGGTAGGTTCACAACCGGTTATTGATTTTATTTTGTTTTCATTTTTTTTTTCTGTTATTGATTCAAAGCCAACTTCCTGGCCAGAATCCATTTAACATAACATGAAATGAATTCTGGCGTTAATTTGTTGGATTGACCCAATTGTTTATTCATAATTATCAGTGTTTTTAAGAAATTTACATATTTTTTTTTTCAGTTACAAGAGGCATAGCAAGAAGTGAGCACATCGGAGGGGTGGTACCAATTCTAATGTTAACGTGTGAATAATGATTAGAGGAGTATTATAATCCATAATTATTCTTATTTATAGGCTATAATTTTGTAATTAAGAGAAGAAAGAGAGGGAATGATGAGGAGGCCTTGATTATTGGAATAACTAATTTAACCGGGTGAGATAAGGGGACCGAAAGTACGAAAAAGTCCGGAATGATACATAATTTTTATTCAGCTACCTGTAAGAGCAAGAACTTTGAAAATTTGCATAAGGGTTATTTTTTATGATAAGGAATGAGATAAAGAAAAATTTTTGGAAATTCGTTTTCAAAGGAAAAAAGGCGCGATCGGTAAAAGCCAGAACCGTAATAGTGTCCAAAACGGTAACTCTTGGTTTAAAGCCAGCAGATTATGACAGTAAAGTTAACAAGTAAAAAAACAACATTCAGGAGGAACTTGAAACAATTCAAAAAAAAAAAAAAAAAAAAGTAAAGAAAGTCTTAAAGTCGGGCGGGGCCGACTTTATGATACCCTACACCACTTTCCTAATTTAGTAGAGCTCCACGTAACAATTAAACGTTTTTATGGGAGAATTCAATCATACACGCTATGATTATAATTATAATTTAAAGTTCAGAGGACTAAATATGCCGAAGCATTTGTATCTTTTAAATTCGGACTTGTATTGCCCATTTGGTGCACAATTAATTTGAAATCGGATAAAAATATATATGGGAGCTATATCCAAATCGGAACCGATCTCGATAAAATTTGGCAAAGATATTTCTGAGCTGTATTTGATATATTTCCCTGAATATCGTTGTTACGGAGTGCATCTTACGGTTGTGGGTAATAAAAATGACAAATCGGATGAACAGTATATATGGGAGCTGTAGCTATATCTGAACCGATCTTCACTTAATTTGACATACTAGCTTCTAAACTTCTAGTGCAAATTCCATCCCATTTGGACAAATATTAGACGTTTGGTGCACAATAAAAGGTAAATCGGACGAAGTTATATATGGGAGCTATATCCAAATCTGAATCGATCTCGATAAAATTTAGCAAATGTATTTCTGAGCTATATTTGATATATTTCCACAAATGTTGTTGTCACAGAATGCATATTACGGCTGCGGAGGACAAAAATAACAAATCGGATGAACAATATATATGGGAGCTATAGCTATATCTGAACCGATTTCAATCAAATTTGGCATACTTATTTTCAGGCCTGATTTGGTTGTATGTACATTACCAAATGTACAAAATTCCATACTATTCGGACTGATATTACACGTTTGGTTCACAATAAAAGGCAAATCGGACGAAGATATATATGGGAGCTATATCTAAATTTTGACCGATTATCTCCAATTTCAATAGGGTTCGTCCTTGGGCCAAATAAATGATTTCTGCAAAATTTTAATCTGGATCGGGCAATAAATGCGAACTGTACTTTGTTCACAAAAATACATGGACAGAGGGACGGGCATGCATAAATCGACTTAGAATGTGATTCTATGCAGATCATCAAAAGGAAATATGGGTCTATCTCTCTTCCTGCTCCATGTTACAAAACAAATGTAAAAAGACATAATACCCTTACCACCTTGTGGTGTAGGGTATAAACATATATATCGGAGCCGAATTCCACAAAAATGCGTTCCCGAAATTTACTCCATTTGGGCTGATATTACTCGTTATTTGCACAACAAATCTAAAATCGGATTAAGGACAGGGTGAGATAAAAAACTGCAACCAACTTCAGACTGCTGTCATTTCAAAGCAACTCGTCTGACAGCTGTTAAAATTATTCCAGTGATAGTTCATATATGGTTTACAAGCGTACAAAAGCATTTTGGTGAGAATTTTCCAGAATAAAAGTTATTCGTGATGGAATTCTTTATATTTGGCTGGAAAACCACAGGTGGCTATCATTAGAGCTCTCCAGCATTTAAATGTGAATAAACCTTTTGTGTCTCTTACCATCGCTCGTTACTGTGGTACTGGTAGCGTAGCCCGACGTCAAGGAAGTGGACGGAAGAAAACTGCAACATCAGCAGAAATGGTTGGAAAATTAAAGAAGCGACTTGATCGAAACCCGCATCGCAGTGGCCGAAAATGGCTCGTGTGCTGAACATATCGCAATATTCCATTCGGCAAAATATTGAAACATGAGCTCGGGGCAAAGCCATTGAAATTCCAAAAAGTGAAAAAACTTACACCGCAACAAAAGAGCTAAAGAGTTGCTTCGCTCGACCGAAAGTGGTGAACTGCCGAATTTGGTTTTCTCCGATGAGAAACCATTCGATGTCCAGCAGTTTGTAAATAAACAAAATGATCGTTTTTACTTGCCAAAGAGGTCAGCTGAAATTGTGCAGCTTCGGTTGGCCACCAGAACTCAAACGGCGGCAATGGTGATGGTGTAGGCCGCCATAACAGTAGGTGGTCGCTCTCCGCTCTTATTAATCGACCGTGGCATCAGAATTATTGCGAAAATATTGTGAAGGGTGTATTAAAGCCTTGGGCACGCAAATATTTCGGCCGCAGACCGTGGACATTTCAAAAGGACTCAGCGCCACCGCACTCAGCACGCGCCACCCAAGAATGGTTATAAAATGAGGTTCCTCGCTTCATTTCCAGCGCTCAATGGCCACCAAAATCTCCGTTGGACTATTGTGTCTTGAGTATTTTGAAAAGCAAAGTTGACACTAATAAATACCAAAGTGTCGGTCAACTCAAGTAAGCGCTTCGCCGAGTATGGGCCAAAATACCGCAGAGCAACATTCGGGCACCGTGTTACGGTTTCATTGGCCGTTTGAAGGCCACAATTCGTGCCAAAGATGACCAATTCAACCATATATAAACTTATTCTAAAATTTGATGCTATTTCGGAAATTTTTGTTTTCATTTAATAAAATTTAAAAAAAGTAAAAATTCTGGCATTTGACTTTGTTGCAGTTTTTTGTTATCTCACCTTTACATCTGTCGGCAAAACCGACTGATACTTTTTAAATTGCTATATATTATTTTATATAAGGACCAATAAGATCCATATGGTGACTAGCTTGAGAGTTATAATTTCTTACCAAAATAATTGTCGTATTTTTGTCAGTATTATTGCTGAGGACACCATATACCAAAAAAATGCAAGGATTTCAAGGAATCTTTTCCGAAAATTCAAATAAAAAGTGGATGAAGGGGGAAATTCGACCTCTTTACCTATTTATGTTTCTTTACATTAAAAACGATATGCTGTTTTTAGTTCAACACATTTGTTGTTTTTGCAATACAAAATGCCCTGCGTGGTCTAATACACAACTAATAGATATACGACATGTGTCCATCTTAAAGGCCAAGCATCCCAAATCGTTTACTCTAACTTCCATAATTAAAGTGACTCTGTAAAACCACAAAACATGTTAATAGCCAACCCCCCTACCCAACCTATTGCCAACTATTCTCATCAACTCTCGTCATTTAACATGGTAATGACATTTTCACTTGTTCACCCATTGTAATTTTGTTTAACAACCATAGGAACGACCAGACAGCCAGCCTACTACGAAAGTGTTTTACTTTGAATATTTAATTGCAATTTGTTTAAAATTCCAAATGCATCAACTCAAAACATACATACATGCAAGACAAAAAAAAAAAAGAAAAAGAAAAACAATTTACCAGATAAAAAGAGACATGAATACAGTGGAGCAACGATATAATAAAACCAGTAAAGAAAGTTTTAAAGAAAGTTAAAGGCCAACTTTATGATACCCTACACCACTTTGCTAATTTAGTAGATCTGCGCATAACAATTAAAAGTTTTTATGGGAGAATTTAATTATACACGCTATGATTATAATTATAATTTAAAGTTCAAAGAACTAAATATGACGAAGCATTTGTATCTTTTAAATTCGGACTTGTATTGCCCATTTGGAGCACAATTAATTTAAAATCGGATAAAAATATATATGGGAGCTATATCCAAATCGGAACCGATCTTGATAAAATTTGGCAAAGACATTTCTGAGCTGTATTTGATATATTTCCCTGAATATCGTTGTTACGGAGTGCATATTACGGCTGCGGGTAACAAATATGACAAATCGGATGAACAGTATATATGGGAGCTATAGCTATATCTGAATCGATCTTCACCAAATTTGACATACTAGCTTCTAAACTCAATTAAGTCCTAAGTGCCAAATTTCATCCAATTTGGGCAAATATTAAACGTTTGGTGCACAATCAAAGGTAAATCGGACGAAGTTATATATGGGAGCCATATCCAAATCTGAGCCGATCTCGATAAAATTTAGCAAATGTATTTCTGAGCTGTATTTGATATATTTCCCCAAATATTGTTGTTACAGAGTGCATATTACGGCTGCGGAGGACAAAAATAACAAATTTGGCATACTTATTTTCAGGTCCAATCTGATTGTACGTGCAAAATTCCATACTATTCGGACTGATATTACACGTTTGGTGCACAATAGAAGGCAAATCAGACGAAGATATATATGGGAGCTATATCTAAATTTTGACCGATTATCTCCAATTTCAATGGGGTTCGTCCTTGCGCCAAACAAATGATTTGTGCAAAATTTCATCGGGATAGGGCAATAAATGCAAACTGTACTTTGTTTACAAAAATACATGGACAGACGGACGCACATGCATAAATCGACTCATAATGTGATTCTATGCAGATCATCAAAAGGAACTATGGGTCTATCTCGTTTCCTTTTGCCTGTTACAAACAAATGCACAAAGACATAATACCCTGACCACCTTGTGGTGTAGGGTATAAATACAAGAAGTCTTCTTGAATAATAGATTCTCTTTTCAAGGGGAAAAAAACTGAAGAAAGTCACATGCGTCTACCCACGAAAAGTACTAAAATGTACTACATTTGGTACCACTTCGTATCATGTGAACGGTTAGAGCTAAAAACTTGAAATTTGGAATGGGAATCAAGGTTGAGGAGTAGAATCAATATAAGGTAGTAGTATTGGAAGTATGTATTCATGTATAGAAAAAGTTCTAAACGGTACTAAAATTAGTACAATTTGAATTTGGAGGAACGCATGGAGCTGGAATCCTGAAATTTGAAATTAACATTATTGGCGGGGTGTAGAATTTGGATATGCAGAGAATTTTCGAAATTTGTACTTATGTGCACGAAAAGTATTAAATGGTACTAAATTTGGTACAGTTTCGATTTGGGTGGTGAACCGCTGAAATTTAGAAATAAGATTATTGTATAAGAGTATTTCATTCTGGGGCTGAGGAATGTGGGTAGTTTTAGTGAGTAGTACTTATGTGAGCTAAATGGTACTACATTTGGTACAATATAAATTTTTAGAAAACCTATAGAATTGGAATCCTGAAAATTGGAAATTAGAATACTACTGCATTGTAGGACTGAGTTGTGTAGGTAGTTTTGGAAATTCGTGCTTAGCGTAGTAAGTGGTACAAAAATTGGTACAATTTAAATTTTGAGTGAAACGGTAGAGTTGGAATACTGATATTTTAAAATCCTGATACAATTTGGATTTGGGAGAACCAATAGAGCTTGTATTCTTAAAAATTGGAAATATGATTATTGTCGGAGTGCAGGATTGGGATATGTAGGTAGTTTTGGAAATTTGTACTTATGTGTACCAAATAGTACTAAATTTTGGTACAATTTAAATTTTAGGAGAACCAATAGAGTTTGAATCCTGAAATTTAGGAATATGATTACTTTTACATTCTAGGACTGAGGTGTGTAGGTAGCTTTGGAAATTCGTACTTATGTGTACTGAGTTGATACAATTTAATTTTTGGGAGAACCGATAGAGTTGGAATCCTGAAATTTGGAAATAAGATTTCCTTTGGACTGTATGATGTAGGTAGTTACGAAAAGTTGTACTTAAGTGTACTTAGTTTAGTACAATTTGGACTTAGGTGAACCAATACAACTGGTATCCTTAAAAATTGGAACTAAGATTACCGTCGGAGTACAGGATCGGGGTATGTAGGAATTTTGGGAAATTCGTACATATCTGTACTATATGGTACTAAAATTGGTACGCATTAAATTTTGGGTGACCCGGTAGAGTTGGAATCCTGAAACTTGTAAATAAGATTACCATTGCATTGTAGGTGTGTAGGTAAGTTGGAAATTCGTACTTATCTGTACTATATGGTACTAAATTTGGTACAATTTACATTATGGATGAACCGGTAGAGTTGGAATCCTAATATTTCAAAATAAGAGTTGGAATTCTGAGATTTGACAATAAGATTGCTTTTGGACTGTATGAAAATTTGTATTTAAATGTACTCAATGGTACTAAATTTGGTACAATCTGGATTTAAAGGAACCAGTAGAGCTGGTGTCCTTAAAAATATGGAAATATGATTACTGCCGGAGTGCAGCATTGGGATATGTAGGTCGTTTTTGGAAATTTAAACTTATGTGTACTCAATAGTACTAAATTTTGGTACAATTTAAATTTTAGGAGAACCAATAGAGTTGGAATCCAGAAATTTTGATTAAATTTTGATTACTGTTGTATTATCGTTGGAAGCTCAGGAAATACGGCATATCTGTACTATATGGAACTAAATTTGGAACAAGTTGCACCAAAGCGAACCGATAGGGATGGAGTCCTAAAATTTAGAAATGGAGTTACTTTGGGAGTGTGTGTAGTGAAAAGTTGCTGCAGATCCTTTATGGATATAAGACCCCCGTGAATTTTATGAAAGAGTTCCAGGGTAAGATAAAGAAATCTGTAACAACGTCAAACGCCATAGTTTAGACATGTTTTTTTACATTTTTTTTTGAATGAAAACAAAAGATTTCGGAAATAGCATCAAATTTTAGAATAAATTTAGATTGGTCACCTTTGGCACGAATTATGGCCTTCAAACGGCCAATGAAACCGTCACACACTGCCCGAATGTTGCTCTGCGGTATTTTGGTCCATTCCCGGCGAAGCGCTTGCTTGAGGTGACAGACACTTTGGTATTTGTTAGAGCCAACCTTGCATTCCAAAATACTCCAGACACAATAGTCCAACGGATTGGTATCCGGAAATTTTGGTGGCCATTGTGCGCTGATAATAAAGCGAGAACCTCATTTTGTAACTCTGAGGAATGTCCAAGGTGAATCAATAGAGATGGTATCTTTAAAAATTTAAAATAAGATATCTTTCGAAGTGCAGGATTGGTAGATGTAGGTAGTTTTGGAAATTTATACTTATGTGTACTAAATAGTACTAAATTTTGGTATAATTTAAATTTTAGGTGAACCAATAGAGTTTGAAAGATTACCATTACATTCTATGACTGAGGTGTGTAGTAAGCTTTGGAAATCCGTACTTATGTGTACTAAGTGGTGCTAAAATAGCTACAATTTAAATTTTGGGTGAACATGTAGAGTTGGAATTTTAATATTTGAAAATAAGAGTTAAATATTTGATATTTGCAAATAAGATTTCTATTGTATGACTATATGATGTAGGTAAGTTTGAACATTTTTACTTATCTGTACTAAATGGTACTAAATTTGGTACAATATGGATTTGGGTGAACCAATATAGCTGGTATCCTTAAAAATTGTAAATAAGATTGCTGTTGGAGTGTAGGATTGGGAATTTCGGAAATTTGAATTTATATGTACTAAATTTGGTAAAATTTGGATTTAGGCGAATCAATAGAGATGGTATCTTTAAAAATTGAAAATAAGATATCTTTCGAAGTGCACGATTGGTATATGTAGGTAGTTTTGGAAATTTGTACTTATGTGTACTAAGTGGTACTAAATTTGGCACAATTTAAATTTTGGGAGAACCAATAGAGTTGGAATTCTGAAATTTTGAATTGAGATTACTGTTGAAGTGTATGATCGGGGTATATTGGAAGCTTAGGAAATTCGACATATCTGTACTATATGGAACTAAATTTGGAACAAGTTTCACTAAGGCGAACCGATGGGGATGGAATCCTGAAATTTAGGATTGGAGTTACTTTGGGAGTGCTTGTAGTGAAAAGTTGCTGCAGATCCTTTACGGATAGAAGACCCCCGTTAATTTCATAAACGAGTTCCAGGGTAAAATAAAGAAAACTGCAAAAAAGTCAAACGCCATAAAATTAACATTTTTTTTAAATTTTATCCAATCGGAAATAGCATTAAATTATAGAATAAATTTAGACTTGCCCGAATTGGTCACCTTTGGCACGAATTATGGCCTTCAAACGGCCAATGAAACCGTCACACGCTGCCCGAATATTGCTCTGTGGTATTTTGGCCAACTCTCGGCGAAGTGCCCGAGGTGATCGACACTTTTGTATTTTTTAGTACCAACCTTGCTTTCCAAAATACTCCAGACACAATAGTCCAACGGATTGTTATCCGGAGGCTTTAATACACCCTCCAGAAAATTTTCGCGACAATATTCGGCATTTATTGTGATGCCATGTGATGATGATTAGTAGGAGCGGAGAGCGACCATCGGCTGTTATGGCGGCCCACACCATCACTATGGCCGGCGCTTGAGTTCTGGTGGCCAACCAAAGGTGCGCATTTTCACCTGACCTCTTTGGCAAGTAAACACGGTCATTTTGTTTCTTTACAAACTGCTAGACAACGAATGTTTTCTCATCGGAAATCGGAGAAAACAAACTCTTTAGCTCTTTTGAGTCTATTTTCTTTCTGTTGCCTTGCAAGTTCTTGCATTTTTTCGAATTTCAATGGCTTTACCCCGAGCTCATTTTCCAATATTTGCCGAATGGAATATTGCGATATGTTCAACTCACGAGCCATTTTTCGGCCACTGCGATGCGGGTTTCGATCAAGTCGCTTCTTTACTTTTCAAATCATTTCTGCTGATGTTGCTGTTTTCTTTCGTCTACTTCCTTGGCGTCGGGCGCTTCCTTGACGTCGGGCCAGTCACCAATCACGGTAACGAGCGATGGTACGAGATTCAAACGATTTATTCTTATTTAAGTGCTGGAGTGCTCTAACGATAGCCACTTGTGGTTTTCCGGCCAAATATAAAGAAATCACACTATCACGCTTGAATTCCATCGCGAATAACCCTTTTTCTGGAGAATTCTCACCAAAATGCTTTTGTGGGCTTGTAAACAATATAATGAGCTGTCACTGGAACAATTTTAACAGATGTCGGACAAATGGCTTAGAAATGACAGCAGTCTGAAGTTGGTTGCAGTTTTTTTCATCTCACCCTGTAGTAAGGGGAACCGATAGGGATGGAATCCTGAAATTTAGAATTGGGTTTACTTTGGGAGTGTGTGGAGTGAAAAGTTACTGCAGCTCTTTTAGGGATAGAAAACCCCCAGGAATTTTATAAAAGAGTGCCAGAAGGTATTCTAACTCTTTTATGGACAGACACCAACTAAAGGTCTTCTGAAGCTCCTTTAAGAATAGAAAACCTCATAAAGCTCCTCTTTGGCTAGAAGACCTTCTGGAAGTTTTCTATTGGTTAATTGTCTCCTGGACTTGTTTCGTAGTTATGGCTAGAAGATCTCATGCTGCTCTTTTTTGGATGTCCTGCAACTCTTACGTATCCAGAAGGCTCCTTGTAGGCCTATATTATTTGACCTCCTGCAGCTTTTCTGTGGGGAGAAAAGTTGCTGCAGCGCCTTTATGGATAGAAGACCCCCGGGAACTTGTCAATAAATAAAAGAGTTCCACAAGATATTCTAACTTTTCTATGGATAAATGGTCACCCACATGTCTTCTGGAGCTCCCTTGTGGATAGAAGACCTCATAAAGTTCCTGTTTGGCTAGAAGACCTTCTGGAGGTGTTCTATTGGTTAATGGTCCCCTGGACTTGTTTCGTGGTTATGGCCAGAAGATCTCATGCTGCAGCCAGAAGGCTTCTTGTAGGCCTATATTCTTTGACCTCCTGCAGCTCTTCTGTGGGGAGAAAAGTTGCTGCAGCTCTTTTATGGATGGAAGACCCCCTGAAACTTGTCAATAAATATAAGAGTTCCAGAAGGTATTCTAACTCTTCAATGGACAAATGGCCACCCAAAGGCCTTTTGGAGCTCATTTATGGATAGAAGACCTTACAAAGCTCCTCTTTGGCTAGAAGACCTTCTGGAGGTTTTCTATTGGTTAGTGGCCTTCTGGACTTGTTCCATATTTAGAAAGCCTTCTGAAGCTCTCTTGTGGCTAAAAGATCATGCTGTTCTTTTAGGGAGAAAATATGTCCTGCAGCTCTCATACATCCAGAAGGTCTATTGTAGGCCCATCTTCTATTGTTTCACGGGGCTTTAGAAGTTCATTTAGTTTTGTTCAGTTTATCCATGTCCCCCTGTTTTTTTTTTTTTTTTTAAATAGCTGTTATCACCTACATTTTAGTCCTCCACTAAGTCACTATGCCTATCATTACGAAGAATTGTGATGATGATGATGATGGAAGCAAATGAATTGGTTTACATTTTTTAATGAATTCCTAGAAGGCGTACCGCAGCACCATCGTGTAAATGGGGCCCTTCTGTAAAACAAAGTCAACAACATCGGCGATTGATGTACGTGGGTAGATTCCCATTATACGGATGGAGGGAGCTACATCATCTTCTGTTTTTATTATTGCCAAGTCAGAAGTGAGCCACGAGATGGACAGACAGACATGCAGTCATCACCTTTTTTCCTACTAAATAACCAGACCCTTTGCTTGAAATCCGAAAGCCATAGAGTGTGCCAATGAAATGCATCTGGCGCATTTGGCTTGGGATTCGACTTTGGGTTGTGCGTGTGTCAGTCATTTCGTTTAAAGGTAACAGCTGCTGCACACAAATGACGGACAGTGGTTGTAGCCCTGCCAGGCACGTGCCATGTTAACAGTTTTCGGAACGAAGTCTTTTTTTTTCTTCTTTTGTAAACACCAAATTTAAAATCCATCCATTTCTTGCAACACCAAAGCCCGGTTTGGCCACGGCTCATTGCTCGTTTTCCGTTTTATTATTCTCATAACTTTTCTTTAACTTTTAATTTTCACTTCTTGTATGCGAACTGCATTTATCCGATATTTGTTACGAAGGGTAGATTAAATTTGGAACTTATTGCGCATGGCACGTGGTATTGGCTGGCAATAAAACTGGAAATTTGCCGGCCATTCGACGTCGAACTTGAACTTGATGACAGGTGTATTTGTCTTGGCCACGAGGAAGACTCATAATTGGCCATAATTCAAAGTTGTTTGTGGAACATAACTCATTTTGAATGAGGATGGCAAAAAAGGACTTTATCAAGCTAAGGATATTTCAAAAAGATTAATTTAATTGCATGAAAAAAATAAACAGGCACCGACTGCAAGTATGCCAAGGAGTTGATGAAGGTGGAATTGAAAATACTATATTTCTAAATGATGAGTTAACTCCACACAACAGGCGCTTGCTTTGGATGACCAAAACTAGAGCAAAGGAGTGTAAATGGAAATTTGTTTGGGTTCGAAACGGATGTATTTATGCTCGAAAGAATGAAAATTCTCGATTTATTTTGATAAACAATACCGCCGATTTGGAAAGTATAAGCGAAACAATGTAAATTTTTCACAGTTTACCCCACAATTTTTTGCACAACGAAAAGAAAGAGCCTATCAAAGAGAAAGCACCAAATTAAATGCTGATAAAACTAGAATATTAAAAGACTGAATTAATAAAAAACACAATAAATATACAAATTTAAATTTGTTTCTTTAATTTCGTAAAATATTTGGATTATATATTAAAAAAAAAACAATGAATTTTATAAAAGATACAATCTGCAATTTCAATGAAATAAATGCTAAATATATAAATTTCTCTGTGTCTATGATACATATGAATATAAGATCTCTCAGAAAAAATTTCTTGACTTTTTTAGCCAACATTTCCAAAATAATAAACAAATTACATCTGATAGTTCTTTGTGAAACAAACATAACAGATGATGAGAATTCGTTCTATAATATAGATGGATTTAATTCCATATTTTTAAACAGAGCTGGTAAAGGAGGAGGAATTGCTGTGTATATTAAAGACACTATGCAATTTAAAAATTTGAACACAAACATGTCATCGTCTGAAATTGGAAGGATAAACATTACGGATAACAAAGATTCAAGTTTCACAGTATTGGCGATATATAGACCTCCAAACAAAAGCACAACTTTATTCTTGCTCGAACTTGAACAAATTCTAATAAATATTGGTAACAAAGAAAAACTAATATTAATAGGCGATATTAATATCGATATCCTTAAAAAAAATTCAATAACGTCAAAATATCTTGGCATTCTGTCAACAAATGGATTGAAATGTATGATATCTAACCCAACAAGAGAAGACGAAACGCGAACTACAAAAACATGCATAGATCACATCACAATCAGATGGAACAAAAATCTAAAGGAGGCTTACTCCGCAATTGTAACGACAGAAATATCAGATCACCATGCGTTATTTGCCAGTGTAGATGAAACAAATAAGAATGAAAAGCAAGACATTCAAAACAACAAAAAATATAAAATCAATACCTACAATGTTAATAGGCAAATAAGAAATATTAATTGGGAAGAAATTATAATCATATCTAATAATGCAAATGATCTTTTTAATAATATATACAGAACGTTTAACAAGATATATGAAAATTCAACAATAGAACACTCAAAAAAGAAAAACCGCAATGGTCTCCCATGGATGAATGAATACATACTTAATTCTTGTGCTATTAGAGACAAGTTGTACAAAAAGTGGGCTAAAAATAAACTCAACAAAACCAACGAAATTGTTTATAAAAATTTTAATAACAAACTAAATAAACTTATAAGTAAAGCCAAAAACGATCATATATATCATCAGTTTATTAGAGATAAACACAATATGCGTGGAACATGGCAGGTTATAAATAATGTTATTGGAAAGAAAACAACAAATATAGATGATCATATCAAGCTTAGCTTTAACATGAAAAATATTAAAGAAATATCCGATAATTTTGCGTCAAACTTTAGCCAAAATGTATTAAATATAGTTCATCAGTGCAATATAATAACATTGAATATACGTACGGAAAGAGTCATACAAAACTCAATGTTCGTGGAAAATGCTACGGAGTTTGAGATTAATGGAATATTAAAAACGCTAAATACGAATAAATCTGCGGGCATTGATAATATTAGACCCATTGACATTAAAAATAATGCTTCTCTTCTCACCCCCATAATAACAAATTTAATAAACCAAAGCATATCTGAAGCGTCGATACCCCAGATACTCAAACAATCACTTATCAGACCCATAT
The DNA here is from genome assembly GCF_030504385.1 of Musca domestica. Classification (NCBI taxonomy): domain Eukaryota; kingdom Metazoa; phylum Arthropoda; class Insecta; order Diptera; family Muscidae; genus Musca; species Musca domestica. The sequence goes on along the minus strand of NW_026712363.1, from coordinate 25,463,557 downwards.
ACAAAGGAGGAAGTAAGGCAGATTACGCAAACTATAGACCGATATCAATCCTTCCTATATTAGAAAAAGTTCTGGAAGAGGTTATAGTGCGAAGACTGAACAGCTTCTTAACCAAATATAAAATAATAAATAGAAACCAATATGGCTTCCAAAAAAATAAGAATATCAATCAACTCCTAGGCCACTTTTCAAACCATATAAATAAAAACTTAAGTCAACAAAAACAATGCATCGCTCTTTTCATAGATTTCAGTAAAGCCTTCGACACTTTGTCGCATGAAAAAATAGTAAATGTGCTAGAAAAAACTGGAATAAGAGGCAGATGTTTGAAATGGTTTCAAGACTATCTCACATACAGATCGTTTAGAGTCAGAATTGATAACACAAACAGCCATGAACTTCCAACACAATACGGTGTTCCACAGGGATCAAAATTGGGTCCAATATTATATTTAATATATTCCAATGAAATGACGCTCAATCTACACAACAGTTCTTCGTACACATACGCTGATGATACTGCAATAATTGTATCACATTCGGATATAAATGAGGCAACGTCAACAATGCAGCAGGAATTTAATATAATAACGAAATGGTGCAACGATTACGGCTTGATTATAAACCCAAATAAAACTAAGATTCTGCATATCAGACCTAAAAGTTCTCCCAAACACAATATTCGGATCATATTTCATGATAATGAATGCATACACGGAAACACATTAACGAGAAATCAAGAAAAATGTACCATGAATTTAGAAATCGTTGAAAATTATAAGTACTTGGGAATTTATTTGGATCAACACTTTAAATGGAAAGATCACATCGAAAAACTACAGAAAAAGTTAAGAAAATCAGCGTTTGCGCTTTATCATCTAGGCAACTATGCACCCTTCTTTATATTGAAGCAAGCATACTATTCCCTAGTAGAATCGCATTTACGACATGGCATTACAGCATGGGGAAATGCCAGATGCTGTAGAATGTTACAAGAAACACAGAACCGAATTGTTAAATATCTACATAAAAAATCATACCATTCGTACAATAACGGAAATGTAACAGTGTCAACCAACAACATAAGCCAGATATACAAAAACATAGAAATCCTTAATATAAAACAAATATTTTCAATTGCAATTGTAGGTGAATTCGCTGACGACCGAAACCTAGCTGAGAAAATTAACCACGAACAAAATACCCGGAGAAGACTTGAAGGACGTTACAAAATACCGAAATTTAAAAACGAATATGGAAAGCTCGCTCTAGATGTCGCTCTACCAAGCACCCTTAACGAACTTCCAAAGGAGATTCCAGAAATTAAACATAAAATATGTAGAATAAAAAACATAAAAAAATATTATTTGCAAAAATAATAAAATGATGTAGTACTAAAAAATGAAGTCTATAGCAATGGATAAGATTAAATCTGTATATACATATTTATAAATACTATTTACAGACAAGCCTTTTACAGGCTTCGTAAAATAATGTAATTATAATATATTAATGAAAAAATAAAGAAAGTACTATAAAAGAAAAAATAAAAGAAGAGAATTCTGAAGCTCTTCTATGGATAGAAGACCTTCTGAAGCTCTTCTATGGATAGAAGACCTTCTGAAGCTCTTCTATGGATAGAAGACCTTCTGAAGCTCTTCTATGGATAGAAGACCTTCTGAAGCTCTTCTATGGATAGAAGACCTTCTGAAGCTCTTCTATGAATAGCAGACCTTCCGAAGCTCTTCTATTATTTAAAGACCTTCTTAAGTTCTTCTATGGCTAGAAGACCTTCCGAAGCTCTTCTATGGCTAGAAGACCTGCTGAAGCTCTTCTATGGCTAGAAGACCTGCTGAAGCTCTTCAATGGCTAGAAGACCTGCTGAAGCTCTTCTATGGCTAGAAGACCTGCTGAAGCTCTTTTATCGCTAGAAGACCTGCTGAAGCTCTTCTATGACCAGAAGACCTTCTGAAGCTCTTCTATGATCAGAAGACCTTCTGAAGCTCTTCTATGACCAGAAGACCTTCTGAAGCTCTTCTATGACCAGAAGACCTTCTGAAGCTCTTCTATGACCAGAAGACCTTCTGAAGCTCTTCTATGACCAGAAGACCTTCTGAAGCTCTTCTATGACCAGAAGACCTTCTGAAGCTCTTCTATGACCAGAAGACCTTCTGAAGCTCTACTACGACCAGAAGACCTTCTGAAGCTCTTCTACGACCAGAAGACCTTCTGAAGCTCTTCTACGACCAGAAGACCTTCTGAAGCTCTTCTACGACCAGAAGACTTTCTGAAGCTCTTCTATGACCAGAAGACCTTCTGAAGCTCTTCTATGATCAGAAGACCTTCTGAAGTTCTTCTATAGACAGAAGACTTTCTGAAGCTCTTCTATGAATAGAAGACCTGCTGAAGCTCTTCTATGAATAGAAGACCTGCTGAAGCTCTTCTATGAATAGAAGACCTGCTGAAGCTCTTCTATGAATAGAAGACCTCCTGAAGCTCTTCTATGAATAGAAGACCTCCTGAAGCTCTTCTATGAATAGAAGACCTCCTGAAGCTCTTCTATGAATAGAAGACCTCCTGAAGCTCTTCTATGAATAGAAGACCTGCTGAAGCTCTTCTATGAATAGAAGACCTGCTGAAGCTCTTCTATGAATAGAAGACCTGCTGAAGCTCTTCTATGAATAGAAGACCTTCTGAAGCTCTTCTTCGAACGGAAGACCTTCTGAAGCTCTTCTACGAACAGAAGACCTTCTGAAGCTCTTCTACGAATAGAAGACCTTCTGAAGCTCTTCTATAGATAGAAGACCTTCTGAAGCTCTTTTATAGATAGAAGACCTTCTGAAGCTCTTCTACCAATAGAAGACCTTCTGAAGCTCTTCTACCAATAGAAGACCTTCTGAAGCTCTTCTACCAATAGAAGACCTTCTGAAGCTTTTCTACGTATAGAAGACCTTCTGAAGCTCTTCTACGAATATAAGACCCTCTGAAGCTCTTCTACGAATATAAGACCTTCTGAAGCTCTTATACGAATAGAAGACCCTCTGAACCTCTTCTATGAATAGAAGACCTTCTGAAGCTCTTCTACCAATAGAAGACCTTCTGAAGCTCTTCTAGCAGTAGAAGAACCTCTGAAGCCCATCTATAGCTAGAAAAACTTCTATGGCTAGAATACCTTCTAATTCTTTTTTATGGCTAAAAAACATTCTAAAGCTCTTCTATGGCTAGAATACTGTGACGACGTGTTTTCACTTTGAAGCTGGGGTAGGTTCAGCGGGGGCCAGAGTCGTCACAAAAATTTATTTGTTAGGACATAAAGAGAGAGAGAGAGCGAAGCAAAAATATTTTCTTAAAACGTTATAAATTTATTTCCTTAAATAACACTAAACACTACACTAAACACAATAAAATCACGTTCAGAACGTTTTACGAAGAACACTAAATCACAAAGTTCAGTCGAAATGTTAATAAACGGGTAGCAGTGGTGGCAGCTTGGCACAGCGGCGGCCCGATGAATAGGCGAGCGACGAATAGGGTGGCGGCGGCTTTGGCACAGCGGCGGCCCGATGAATAGGCGAGCGACGAATAGTAGTGGCGGCAGCTTGGCACAGCGGCGGCCCGATGAATAGGCGAGCGACGAATAGGGTGGCGGCGGCTTTGGCACAGCGGCGGCCCGATGAATAGGCGAGCGACGAATAGGGTGGCGGCGGCTTTGGCACAGCGGCGGCCCGATGAATAGGCGAGCGGCGAATAGGGTGGCGGCGGCTTTGGCACAGCGGCGGCCCGATGAATAGGCGAGCGGCGAATAGAGTGGCGGCGGCTTTGGCACAGCGGCGGCCCGATGAATAGGCGAGCGGCGAATAGGGTGGCGGCGGCTTTGGCACAGCGGCGGCCCGATGAATACGTCAGCGGCGAGTAGTAGTGGCGGCAGCTTGGCACAGCGGCGGCCCGATGAATAGGCGAGCGACGAATAGGGTGGCGGCGGCTTTGGCACAGCGGCGGCCCGATGAATAGGCGAGCGACGAATAGGGTGGCGGCGGCTTTGGCACAGCGGCGGCCCGATGAATACGTCAGCGGCGAGTAGTAGTGGCGGCAGCTTGGCACAGCGGCAGCCTGATGAATACGCGCACGACGAATCGGGTGGCGGCAGCTTTGGCACAGCAGCAGCCCGATGAGTACGTCAGTCGCCGTCAACGCAGCCCGAAGAATAGGGAGTATTGCTACAGCCCTCACTCGACCCTGCGTTCAGTCGCCGTCAACGCAGCCCGAAGAATAGGGAGTATTGCTACAACCCTCACTTGACCCTGCGTTCAGTCGCCGTCAACGCAGCCCGAAGAATAGGGAGTATTGCTACAACCCTCACTTGACCCTGCGTTCAGTCGCCGTCAACGCAGCCCGAAGAATAGGGAGTATTGCTACAACCCTCACTTGACCCTGCGTTCAGTCGCCGTCAACGCAGCCCGAAGAATAGGGAGTATTGCTACAACCCTCACTTGACCCTGCGTTCAGTCGCCGTCAACGCAGCCCGAAGAATAGGGAGTATTGCTACAACCCTCACTTGACCCTGCGTTCAGTCGCCGTCACCGCAGCCCGAAGAATAGGGAGTATTGCTACAACCCTCACTTGACCCTGCGTTCAGTCCAGTCCAGTCACCACAAATAGTCAAGGCTTATTGTTTGGCTTACTAAGACTCAATTCAACCGAGGTTGCGCGCCTTTTCTTCCTCCCAATCACACTTGACTTACCAGCCATCAACAGAAGACTCACTCGATTGTGTCAAATGCGTCTCCTTTTATACCTTTTTGGCTGGACAACGATTGTTGTTTTCTCATGACAGCAGCTGATCCCAATCTGACAGTTTTGCGTAGTTCCGCCATTTGCCACCAGGGGTTCCAATGTTGTATTTTAAGTATACTTCTTTCTACTAGGGGACGTAAAAATGGTATTTAACATAATAATGTACCCCAAAAACGAAAGCATGACTTTTGGGCGTTACATGGCATCTCTTCCTCCCTCTGATTTTTGATTCCTTGATTTGCTTTCTCTATTGCTATTGGGTTTCAATAGCCAGGAAGCCCTAGGGTGTTATGTAACCTTTTATTTCTCCGACATGGGCACTTTGGTTCGACTATATCTCGGTCGAATAGGAAGGTATGTTAGAGACCAATTGCAGAAGTTCGGAGAGATACCTTCACTACCCCGTCTGCTGATATTATTATGCGGTACTGCTTGCCATCTTGTTTAACAATTCGCTTCAGTTTGTGTCCCTTTTTCCAATTGTTTTTAAACTTCTCGATACGGATTTGTAGGTTTTCGGGATAATTTGGCAGTTCGAGAAATGTGTTATCGTTCACGGGATTGTCTGTCGAGGACGATGGCGTTGACTCAGTTGGGATTTCAGTGACTGGCAATTTGATTGTACTTGGTGTACTATTATTCTCCTTACTGGGTATAAACACTTCATCGATGGAAGGTTGACTGCTACACAATGTTGGCTGATGAGGTGTCATCGTTTGGCTTGTGGATGATGATGAAGACGACGAGGCTGATGAGGATGAGGATGACGATAAAGACGACGAGGCTGATGAGGATGAGGATGACGATCGGGAAGATATCGATGGTCTTTGAAGTATGGGCTTATATTAGGACACTGATTAGTTTGGGTATTGTCAATTTAATGTCTAAAAATAAAATAAGAAATTATAATGAAATGGCATCACATAAACGTAAGTGGAACTACAATCAACATTCTACTTCTATGTCTACAATTTAATTTTGTTCTTCATAAAAAGGCTTAATTTCACTTAAGTGCGCGACACGGGTGATGTTGTCTTTTCCTTGGACTACAACGATTACTGGAGATTGGAATTTTTGTACGACAAACGGCCCTCCGTATTTGGGCGCTAGTTTGGCGGCGAAATTTTCGACGGCCTTCGACTGAGGATGTAGACGAACTAGAACTTGCTCCCCAATCTTTGGTTTCCAAACTCGTCGTCTAAGGTTGTACTGTCTCCGCTGGTTTTGAGATGCTTTTGCCAAGTTTCGACGCACTATCTTAAATATTTCTTTCAACTCCTGGGCACGGTCTTCTGGTAAGACTATTCTAGCACCAGTTCCTGTTGTGAGCTGATCATATAATGCCTGGGGCAGTCGCGGTTCTCTTCCTTGTGTCAGGTATGCCGGTGAATATCCAGTGGATTCTGATGCACTAGTGTTTATGGCTAACATTATTTCGGGCAGCATATCGTCCCATGTATTATGTTGTTTCGAAACTTGTGCTATCATTGTTTTCACTGTCCGATTTGTCCTTTCAGTAGGGTTCTCTTGCGGGGTGTAAGGAGCCGTAAGTTGATGCTTTATACCCATTTCTGCTAGGAATTTTTCGAATTGGTTGCTAGTGAATTGGGTTCCGTTATCGGTTATCAATATTTTTGGAACCCCATATCTAGAAATAATTCTTTCTCTGCATGCCTTTATTAATCCCTCTGTCGTAGCCTTCCGCAATGGAACCAACTCCGTCCATTTTGAGAATCTATCCATAATAACGAGTAGCATTGAGTTACCGTGCTTAGATCGCGGTAGGGGTCCTACGAAGTCCGCACAAATAGTGGCCCATGGTTCCTCCGGGATTCTTATCAACATTTCCCCTGCTGGTTTCTGTTGGCTGACTTTATATTTTTGGCAACATTCGCACTGCTGGACATAACGTTTGATGTCCTGGAACATACCAGGCCAAAAATATCGGTTCGCCACCTTGTTGCTAGTCTTTCGCACTCCCAAATGACCTCCGGTGACACTGTCATGATTTTCTCTAAGGACCTGAATCCTTGATCCGGTGGGCACACACAGCTTCCATGGTGTGCAATCTTCATCGTTTATTTGCTTGGGAAAATGTCGATAAACATTTCCCTCAATGATTGTATAGTCTGGATACTTCTTCGGATTCTTGGTTATGGTTTCCTTCAACTTTTCTAGCCATGGGCACGGACTGGTGTCATATTTTACTGTGGCTAGGTCTAACGTTTCCAAAGGTGTTCTCGAAAGCGCATCCGCCACAACGTTCTGTTTTCCTCTACGGTATCTGATCAAAAAATTATATTGCTGTAGCTCGAGAGCCCAACGTGCGAGTCGACCTGTAGGGCTTTCAATAGAATTTAACCATTTTAGGGCCAAATGATCGGTAATAACTATAAACTGGTAACCCTCTAAATAGGGTCTCATGTGTCTGATGCCCCACAGTATGGCTAGACATTCCTTTTCAGTCGCTGAGTAGTTCTTTTCAGCCTGTTTTAAATGTCTGCTGGCGTAGGCTATGACACGTTCCACGTTATCTAACTCCTGTGTTAGAACTGCTCCAAGGCCATAGTTGCTGGCATCAGTTTGCAATATGAACGTCTTTGTGAAATCCGGACAAGCCAGAACGGGGGCTTCAGTTAACTTTGCTTTTAGGTCTGAGAATGCTTCTTGTTGTTCGGGACCCCATTTCCAATGTTTTCCCTTTTTAAGAAGACTAGTCAATGGTTGTGAAGTTGTTGCAAACTGTGGGACAAATCTTCGGTACCAAGATGCTACTCCAAGAAATCTTCGTACCTCCTTTACCGATGTTGGAGGTTTCATTTCCACTATTGCGGCAACTTTATCTGGATCCGTCTTTATTCCCTCGCTACTCACAACATGGCCTAAATACTTCGTTTCTTTTCTGAAAAATTCGCATTTCTCAATGTTTATTCTCAGGTTAGCTGCTCGCAATCTTCTGAACACTTCTCTCAAGTTCCGCAAGTGTTCCTCAAACGTTTTTCCAATGACGATGATATCGTCAAGGTATGCAAAAGCGTGGGGGTCCATTTCAGGCCCAATCACACTATCTAATGCCCGTTGGAAGGTTGCCGGTGCTGAATGCAAACCGAAAGGCATCACTTTCCACTGATATAGACCTTTACCAGCTACCGCAAAGGCCGTGTATTTTCTGCTCTCCTTCGCCATAGGTATTTGCCAATATCCGTCTTTAAGGTCCAGGCTACTCACGTATTTGGCATCCCGTAGTCGATTCAGTATTGTGTCGATGCGGGGTAAAGGGTAGGCATCTGGAACAGAACGTTTATTCAATTGGCGAAAATCCATACAAGTTCTCCAATTCCCATTTTTCTTTCTGACTAATGTGATGGGGAAACAGTATGGGCTTGTAGACGGCTCTATACATCCTCGTTCTTCGAGCTTTCTCACTTCGGCATTAATCACGGCTTGCATTGCAGGATTTCGCGGAGCATATCTTAATTTAATGGGTCGATCGTCGGTCATTACAATCTTATGTTCAGCTATTGACGATAGGCCATTTAATTGTTGGAACTTAGGGAGTTCCTGTGCCAGAAAATTTTCAACGATCTCACATTGCGTTTTACTCAATTCATCGTTTAAGAATTTAGGTCTGGGGGATACATTATTCGTAGCTGTCATTGTATCTATTACCTCTTTTGATGGGGTTTCCTCTCCTATAGCCACGGTACAATGCTCCGTTGATGTGGTTGGCTTACTTAATTTGACACTTATACCGGCGCAGTGAATGGTCGTGTGGAACTGTTTTAGAAATTCCAATCCCAATATGATGTTTTCCTTGAATTGCGGCATGATGAGAAATGTAACATCTGAGCTTTGGTTCCCAAATGTAACAGGTAACACTGTTGATCTTGTGATGTTCACCGTGGTGCCGTCTGCGAGGATAACATTTGCCTCATGCCGTGAATAAGTAAACCTTTTCTTGATTTTTTTCGCAAATTCTCTTTTTATAAAACAGCTAGTGGCACCCGTGTCGACAGTTGCTTTAATAGCTTTCCCCTCTATTAAGACAGTTGCAGTAAGGCGATATTCTTCACATTGCAATGAGGTAATATTCTGGTTACTCTTCTTTGCCGGGGGTTCATCCTGCTGCGTTTCTGGATTGGATGAGCTTTCGTTTAGCACTTGGTCACCTTGATTGGTGCAATACAGGTTATTTCTAGAGTTGTCCGCACGTCGATTATAGTTTTGTTGATTTCGAGGCTGTTCTGACCGAGAATTATTTGGTATGCTTTCGAGTTCGTCTGCCAAGGAGATCAATTCCGAAAGTGTGGTAAAGTCTTTACGGCGAATGTACCATTGATAATCCGAATGCGCGTTTCTAAAAATTCGTTCCAATTTTTGTTCTTCGGTCATATTGGTGTGCTGCATAAGATGCTGTATAGAGAGTACATATTCCTTAAACGGCTCCTTATTACGCTGTATCCTTCTCCTAATTTCATCCTCCAATTTCTCAAAGTATCTCGGTGGCAAAAAGAATTTCAGAAAATCACTCTTAAATTCGTTCCAGGTAGTCCAGTGTCGGTTGTTGTTCCTTAGCCAGATTAAAGCTTTACCTCGTAACAACTCTGGCATTACTTTAATTATTTGATTCAATTCCACGATGTACATTTCAGCCATTTCTTCTACACGTTCTACGAATCCAATAGGGTCCATTCCATTTTCAAAAGTAACATTCCATTTTCGGATTTGGTCGAGAATTACGAGTAACGACGAATTATTGGATGGCTTGGGCGGAGAATCTTTTTGAAATCCATATTCGGGGTTTGTTGGCGACATCTTCTGTACTTTTTGATCGTTTGTTACCCCTGTGCTTGACTCTCCAGGTGGCCTTTCCGCGGAAATGTGGGGAAGGGCGTACTCTGTTTTTATTGGGGATAATACTATTGCTTCTGCTCCACACGGTGTTACGGTTATAAGGGGTTGTTTTGTGACGGCTCGCAATGTCGGCGATTTGGTCGGACTGGTACTTTCATGTTTGTTCTGCAACTCTATAAGCCGTCTGTATACATCGGCTTCATGGTCGTTGTGGAGAAATTTAGCCCATCTTTTTCGGAGATCGTCCACTTTTCCAACTGGATCAAGATTGAATTCAGTAAGATATGTTACCAAGTCTTCGTGCTTTAGCATATAGGCCCAGGAGACCTTCAACATTGTCTTTTCGTTTGACATTTTTTTTTTTTTTTTTTTTTTTATTATTTTTACTTGTTTCAGTTTTTTTTTTTTTTTTAACTGTTTTTTTTTTCACTGGGTTTTCATCTGTACTTGTCTAATTATTGTTCACTCATTTATTTATTCTTTCTCTCTTTTATAGTCCCTGCTCGGGCGCCATTGTGACGACGTGTTTTCACTTTGAAGCTGGGGTAGGTTCAGCGGGGGCCAGAGTCGTCACAAAAATTTATTTGTTAGGACATAAAGAGAGAGAGAGAGCGAAGCAAAAATATTTTCTTAAAACGTTATAAATTTATTTCCTTAAATAACACTAAACACTACACTAAACACAATAAAATCACGTTCAGAACGTTTTACGAAGAACACTAAATCACAAAGTTCAGTCGAAATGTTAATAAACGGGTAGCAGTGGTGGCAGCTTGGCACAGCGGCGGCCCGATGAATAGGCGAGCGACGAATAGGGTGGCGGCGGCTTTGGCACAGCGGCGGCCCGATGAATAGGCGAGCGACGAATAGTAGTGGCGGCAGCTTGGCACAGCGGCGGCCCGATGAATAGGCGAGCGACGAATAGGGTGGCGGCGGCTTTGGCACAGCGGCGGCCCGATGAATAGGCGAGCGACGAATAGGGTGGCGGCGGCTTTGGCACAGCGGCGGCCCGATGAATAGGCGAGCGGCGAATAGGGTGGCGGCGGCTTTGGCACAGCGGCGGCCCGATGAATAGGCGAGCGGCGAATAGGGTGGCGGCGGCTTTGGCACAGCGGCGGCCCGATGAATAGGCGAGCGGCGAATAGGGTGGCGGCGGCTTTGGCACAGCGGCGGCCCGATGAATACGTCAGCGGCGAGTAGTAGTGGCGGCAGCTTGGCACAGCGGCGGCCCGATGAATAGGCGAGCGACGAATAGGGTGGCGGCGGCTTTGGCACAGCGGCGGCCCGATGAATAGGCGAGCGACGAATAGGGTGGCGGCGGCTTTGGCACAGCGGCGGCCCGATGAATACGTCAGCGGCGAGTAGTAGTGGCGGCAGCTTGGCACAGCGGCAGCCTGATGAATACGCGCACGACGAATCGGGTGGCGGCAGCTTTGGCACAGCAGCAGCCCGATGAGTACGTCAGTCGCCGTCAACGCAGCCCGAAGAATAGGGAGTATTGCTACAGCCCTCACTCGACCCTGCGTTCAGTCGCCGTCAACGCAGCCCGAAGAATAGGGAGTATTGCTACAACCCTCACTTGACCCTGCGTTCAGTCGCCGTCAACGCAGCCCGAAGAATAGGGAGTATTGCTACAACCCTCACTTGACCCTGCGTTCAGTCGCCGTCAACGCAGCCCGAAGAATAGGGAGTATTGCTACAACCCTCACTTGACCCTGCGTTCAGTCGCCGTCAACGCAGCCCGAAGAATAGGGAGTATTGCTACAACCCTCACTTGACCCTGCGTTCAGTCGCCGTCAACGCAGCCCGAAGAATAGGGAGTATTGCTACAACCCTCACTTGACCCTGCGTTCAGTCGCCGTCACCGCAGCCCGAAGAATAGGGAGTATTGCTACAACCCTCACTTGACCCTGCGTTCAGTCCAGTCCAGTCACCACAAATAGTCAAGGCTTATTGTTTGGCTTACTAAGACTCAATTCAACCGAGGTTGCGCGCCTTTTCTTCCTCCCAATCACACTTGACTTACCAGCCATCAACAGAAGACTCACTCGATTGTGTCAAATGCGTCTCCTTTTATACCTTTTTGGCTGGACAACGATTGTTGTTTTCTCATGACAGCAGCTGATCCCAATCTGACAGTTTTGCGTAGTTCCGCCATTTGCCACCAGGGGTTCCAATGTTGTATTTTAAGTATACTTCTTTCTACTAGGGGACGTAAAAATGGTATTTAACATAATAATGTACCCCAAAAACGAAAGCATGACTTTTGGGCGTTACAATACCTTCTGAAGCTCTTCTATGGCTAGAAGACCTTCTGAAGCTCTTCAATTGCTGGAAGACATTATAAAGGCTAAAAGACCTCCTGAAGCTCTTGTATGGCTAAAAGACCTTCTGAAGCTCTTCTATGGCTGGAAGACTTGCTGAAGTTCTTCTATGGCTGGAACACCTTCTAACATTTTTCTATGACTGAAGACCTTCTGAAGCTCTTCTATGGCTAGAAGATCTTCTATGGCTGAAGACCTTCTGAAGCTCTTCAATGGCTAGAAGGTCTTCTGAAGCTCTTCTAAGGATAAAAGACCTTCTAAAGTTCATCTATAGCTAGAGAACCTTTGAAGCTCTTCTATGACTAGAAGAGCTTCTGAAGCTCTTCGATGGTTAGAAGATGTTATGAAGCTCTTATATGCATAGAAGACCTCCTGAAACTCTTTTGCGGCTAGAAGACCTTCTGAAGCTCTCTATGGCTGGAAGACCTTCTGAAGCTCTTCTATGGCTAGGATACCTTCTGAAGCTCTTCTTTGAATTTAAGACCCTCCGAAGCTCTTCCATAAATCGAAAACCTTCTGAAGCTCTTTTATGGATCGAAGTTCTTCCGAAGCTCTTCTATGGATAACACACCTGCTGGAGCTTCTCTATGACTTGAAGACTTCCTGCTTCTCCAGAATTTCTTCTTTAATTTGAAGAGGTGTACAGGCCCCATTCTACATGTCTGTTGCATGTGTTGTTGTTTTTCTGATTGATACCTTTCCATCTTCAATCTCCACTTCTGCCATCTGCTACATGTAATCACATTGTTGCCCTTGAAATACCCACCTAGCGCACGATTTGCAACTAAATAAGTGGGCTTAGAAATCTGATAACAATTTACATTATTAAGAATTATGTATTGCAGAGAGAGATGACCGTGTGCCGTGCCCACCTCAGATCTGCCCACCTTCCACACGGCCCGTCCGTGTTGTTTACGATCCCAGCTTCCCACATTTGTTACAAAGAAGCTGCATCGGAGTGGGCAGTAAATTACAAAATTTAATGATCGGCTTTAGATTCAATTCAATTATGAACGAAACGAATATTTTTATGTGGAACAGATGTGGTGTGGCGTGGCGTAGCATGCGTGCGCTCAGGTTCGAACGTTCAGGTGTAAAAGCGAGGCATATAAAAGTGAATTTATTTGGAATTGGATTCGAATGCAAGTCAAGTTCGGAATTTGAATACCAAATAGGGTAATAATTTATTAAATAAACAAATTTATTACAATATCGGCAACAACAATAAAAGCCACCATACATATCTGCATTTGTAATAATTTTCGGTTTTTTATTAATTTTGTCAAGTGATGTTGTTGTTGGTGTTGTAATATATTTATTTCGAAAAGCAAATGGAGCGGCATGGCTTGTTACAAGTCATGATTTTAATGATTATCATCGATGTCTAGGTTAAAGGGTGGGGGTGTTTATGTTTACAAAGACCAGCTTGAAGGTGGCCCCCCGGTTTCATGGTGCGGTGGCGTTTTTTGGTATTTACTCTTATCTCGAGATGCGATCTGCTCTGGTTTGTTTCAATATTTGTGTTAATGAATTCCGATAATTCATTACAAACAGTTGTTGGTGCTCCGCCACCAATCGTTGGTGGAAATCGGCTGGCGGTGATCAATTCAATATTCATCGTGTTGAATATAATTATGTTAATTTTCAGATCAACAATTAGCCGTACCAAATTCCGCTTTTTCAATTCATAGACCAAAAACAAGCAGTTCGGTTTGTTATTGGAATTTTGAATTTCAATATTTTTTCATCTTTTGATAGATGCATCTATTTAAGATAAGAAAAAACGGATTTTTAAACGCCTTATCTAAATGTAACTGTCACTCTTTAATTACCGATGATAATTTATAAATAATTTTCGGTGATTTTGGATTATAAATAATTAATTGTATATCAGATGGAAAAAAAAGATAGTATCGTCTAATATGGAAATGGAGTTTTGGCCCCTGACGTACATATTTGAAGGGATCTTAGGTGATCTTAAATATATTTAAGATCTTCTGGAAACCGTCCGTAAATGGGATTTTTTGAGATTTTCCATACGTAGGAAAACCTTAGAACCATCTGCCTAAAATATATATGAAAAATCCTCTAGAAATCTCAACTAAACAAGTGAAAAAGCTGTAATAATACCCTCCACCATTTGGAATGAATTTGACAATTCTCAAAAAATAAAATCCGTTAAAAATTCTGTTAAAATCTTAAAAATACCAAATGTAGCTGCCATATTAGGGTCTATACGACGACATGGACCTACATAGGTAACATTTGTCATAAGCCATTACAATATTCAAATGCGAAACTTAAAAAAATCGGTAAGTCGATATAACGAACTTAATAAACCCTCCATACCATGGTGGAGGGTATAAAAACCTAAAGAGGACTTTTAGATGTCATCTTACGGTAGGACGCCTTCTTAGCTACTACTTTAAAAATTAAGACCCTCTGGAAATTGTATGTAAAACCGAAACTTTCAAGAGGTTTGCTATTTATAGGAACTCTCCAAAGAATCGTCAGACCAGGCAACCAAAACATTAGTCTATAGAGACTTACCGAAGATATGAATGTTAAAATACAAGTTAAACAAGTATCAGTCGCTTTTGCCGTCAGATAAATACTCTCTGCCAATGATTGTTTATTTAAATATATCTCGGCTTGTGTTATGATTGATGACATTCAAGCTTTAGATCCTTTATGGGAGAGGTTCCGGAAGGGTTGGCTAATATTGTCCATTTCGTATCTGAACTAAGTCTGATATAAATATTACAAGGTACCAAATCTGTCCTATATCGACTACTTCCTGTACTTTTAATGATATATGTGATAATTTTTGGAAAATGTTCAAAAGCGCGCGATGAACCAGTTACAGTGGACCGAAGTATTTCACTTCATAAAATTTATAACAAATAAAAAAGCAGCTAAGTTCGGCCGGGCCGAACTTTTAATAAACTCCAACATTTTGAAGAATCTTTAAAAATTAAAAAAAAAATAATTAAAAATGCTGGAAGTTCGGTCAGGCCGAACTTTGTATATCCTCCACCATTTGGTACAAATTTGGCAATTTTCAAAAAAATAAAATCCGTTAAAAATTCTGTTTAAATTTTAAAAATACCGAATGTAGCCCTATATAAGGGTATATACGACGACGTAGACCTGCATAGGCAACTTTTCTCATAAGCTATTACAATATTCAAATGCGAAAATTAAAAAAAAAAAATCTGTTTATAATGTAGCTAAAATCATGAAAATACCGAATATAGGGAGGTACCATAGGGTTATAAAACGTGGAACTGCACAGACAATTTTCTGACATAGGCTGTAGTATCCATTACGAACTTCAAATGCGAAATTTTAAATAATTCCGGTACATAATGTCGCTAAAATCATCAGAATTCTGAATATCGGGGGTTCCGTTATATGGGGGCTAAGCGAAGACGTGGACCTGCACAGACAATTTTCTGTCCTAGGCTGTAGTATCCATTTCGAACTTAAAATACGAAAGTTGAAACAATGCCGGTCAATAATGTCGCTAAAATATAAAGGGAGTTACCATTATATGTGGGCGATACGAAGACGTGGACCTGCATAGACAATTTTCCGTCATAGATTGAAGTACTAATTACGAGCTTCACACTTTAAATACGAAACTTGCAATAATTCCGATCAAAAATGTCGATAAAATCATCAAAATACCGAATATCGGTGGGTTACCGTTATATGGATGATATAAACTATCGTAGATCTATATAACAGTTCTCTTCCACGGGGCAAAGTACTCAGAAGGAACTCCTTGTGAGGATTTTCAGACAATTCAATTGAAAAATTTGGATATAATCATCAAAATACCGAATATCGTTAGGTACCATTATATGGGGGATATACGGTATTGTGGACCTATATAGACAATTCTCTTCCAGGGGGTAAAGTTCTCACAAAGAACTCCTTGTGTAGAATGTCAGACAATTCCATAGAAAAATGTAGCTAATCAAAATGCCGAATATCGTTGTGTACCGTTAATGGGGGATGTAGCCCATCTTTGAACTTGACCTCTCTGCAAAAATTAAATACTGATCTGTACAAATAATTAGCTTCCTTTCCTAATTCGGTTTGACTCTAACGTGATTACGACAGACCGATGGATGGACAGGGCTAAATCCTCTTAGAATTTTACGCTGATCTAGAATATATATACTTTGGTAGGTCTTAAATTATTATTTTTTAAATGAGTTACAAACGGGGTGACGAACTTAATAAACCCTTCCTACTATGTATGGTGTATAAACATCTTGGTGTGTGCAAAATTGAAAGAAATTCGAACACTTATTTCCAACTCTTTAGCAGAAGGATTGGTTGACAGAAATATTGATACACACGAAGTTGATGAAAATCGCAAACTTGTTATAATTATTCAAAATGTTGACCCCTTGTGAAGGTGGTATCTATAGGAGAGGAGCGATAAATTCCATATTCAGATCAAATCTCTGGTTAAGAGAAATACAAGGTGAGACAAAGTACAACGCCATAAATTTTAGATTTTTTTTAAATTTTATTGAATATAAGAAAAAAATGTCGGAAATAGCATCAAATTTTAGAATAAGTTTAGATTTGTTCGCATTCGTCAACTGTGGCACGAATTATGGCCTTCAAACTGCCAATGAAACCGTCACACGCTGCCTGAATGTTGCTCTCCGGTATTTTGGCCCATTCCCGGAGAAGCGCTTGCTTGAGGTGATCGACACTTCGGTATTTTTTAGTGCCAACCTTGCTTTCCAAAATACTCCAGACACAATAATGCTTTGGTACGCTTGTAAACAATATCCGATTAATCCAAATTTCGAATTTTATTAAATGTTGGGGTTATTCCATATTTTGTCCCAATGTGGAGGAGGTACCAGAAAGAGTGGTCCTATATCTATCATCTCCACACCGGATCTGGCTTTAGTTAAATATTGGGATAATGTGAAATTTGAATGTGTGGATTGGATGTTTATTTCGGATTTCATGCCCGTTTTTGGTTATTAAAAATGGTGACTTTTTGTGGAGGAGGGGTACCACAAGAGGTGGGACGATCTTCACAAAAGATTTTGTGTTGATAAACATTTTGTAATGAGTTTGAAATAATTCGGAGCCTCATTCAGCATTTTATTGACCTTAGTTATTCAAAAGGTTTACCCTTTGTGGGGGATGTACCAGAAGGGGTGGGCCGATTTTCAACTTCTTCACAGAAGATCTTGTGTTGATAGAAATATTGAGATGTGCAGGGTTTGGAAGGAATCGGATACTTATCTCGCGTTTCGCAAGCTTCATTAAAATTCTATTTTCACCCGTTGTGGGGGAAGTAACAGAAGGAGACACCGACATTGTCCATTTTCGCACCCCTCCTACCACTAATACAAACATTAGGATTTGCAAAATTCGAAGAAATTGAATGATTCCGTCACGTTGTATTTGCTAAATTCTTTTCTATGATAATTTTGCCCTCTGTAGGGGAGGTATCAGAAGGAGTGCACCGACATTGCCCATTTTCGAACTCAATCTAAGTTTGAAAATATTATTACGATGTACTAAGATTGGATTAAATCGAATACCCCCTTCGGGAGTTATCGAGCGCACCATCCCGACGGACGGACAGACACCCCTAGATCGACTCCAAATGTCCCCAAACGGATTTGGATTTCTTTCAATACAGAACGGATTTAAAACAGAGACTTTCATTTGATTAGTCCATTATTTAATTTCATTATCTTAATAAACCCGCAGCTCATTATTTCGACCAATATCAATTTTGGAGCACTCAATACGACTGACCGCTTTAATCGATTAATTCTTTTCATTTTTATTTTCAAATCACTCGTTTCGTTGCAGTTGTCTGTCATTCACTCTTCAAATGAAACGAAACCAAAACCAAAAAACAATCCAACCAATTTATCCAAAAGTGATCGCCACAGCTTCGATGCCATTCGTTTAGCGCTCAACAAGTTCACTAAGTTTTCACAATTGCTTCATTGCATTGGCGGCTGTTGTTGATTCTTTCGCTTTTTTTTTTTCAAAACTTATGGTGTTCGGCTTTGATTTTGTCATGTCTGTTGTTGTTTGACATGTTGTCTTGGCCAAATTTGGTTTGATGGCGGGATTTGTGTGAGCTGTTAAGCGCACAGCTCGCACAGAAAATTATAATTAAAAAATAACAAAAATAAACAATAAAGAAATAAAAATAATTCATAAAAACAATCCAAAACAATAGCATATTTGGCTAAAAATCTAAAAATGATTGCGCCAATTATGGCACGAAGTTGACAGATTTTTGTTGGGGGAGAATTAAACAAAATATAAATAAAACGCAGAAATAATAAACAATTTAAATGCGACATTAAAAATTAAATTTCTCTAATTTTTCTCTTGAGGTCTTCTCATAGAAGAGCTTGAGGTCTTCCCATAGAAGACCTTGAAGACCTGGAGGAGGTCTTCTTATAGATGACCTGGACGTCTTCTTATAGAAGACCTGGAGGTCTTCTTATAGAAGAAATGGAGGTCTTCTTATAGAAGAAATGGAGGTCTTCTTATAGAAGACCTGGAGGTCTTCTTATAGAAGACTCTTGAGGTCTTCTTATAGAAGACCCTGGAGATCTTCTCATAGAAGAGCTGGAGGTCTTCTCATAGAAAGGCTGGAGGTCTTCTCATAGAAGACCTGGAGGTCTTCTCTTAGGAGACCTGGAGGTCTTCTCATAGAAGACCTGGAGGTCTTCTCTTAGGAGACCTGGAGGTCTTCCCATAGAAGACCTGGAAGTCTTCTCATAGAAGACCAGCAGATCTTCTTATAATGGACCAGCAGGTCTTCTCTTAGGAGACCTGGAGGTCTTCTCATAGAAGACCTGGAGGTCTTCTCATAGAAGAGCTGGAGGTCTTCTCATAGAAGACCTGGAGGTCTTCTCATAGAAGACCTGGAGGTCTTCTTGTAGAAGACCTGGAGGAGGTTTTCTTATAGAAGACCTGGAGAAGGTCTTCTTATAGAAGACCTGGAGGAGGTCTTCTTATAGAAAACCTGGAGGAGGTCTTCTTATAGAAGACCTGGAGGAGGTCTTCTTATAGAAGACCTGGAGGAGGTCTTCTTATAGAAGACCTGGAGGAGGTCTTCTTATAGAAGACCTGGAGGTCTTCTTATAGAAGACCAGAAGGTCTTCTCATAGAAGACCAGGAGGTCTTCTTATAGAAGACCAGAAGGTCTTCTCATAGAAGACCTGGAGGTCTTCTTATAGAAGACCTGGAGCTCTTCTTATAGAAGACCTGGAGGTCTTCTTATAGAAGGCCTGGAGGTCTTCTCGTAGAAAGCCTGGAGGTCTTCTCGTAGAAGGCCTGGAGGTCTTCTTATAGAAGATCAGGAGGTCTCCTCATAGAAGATCAGGAGGTCTTCTCATAGAAGAGTATTTGTTCTGTTGCCTTTCCTTTGTTTTTGTATTTCTCTGTCTTAGAAAATAAATCACCTCCCCCAAATAAAATTTAAGGCGTGTTATCGAAAGAATTAAATTTGCATTTTCATAATTAAGAAGTCACCCATAATAAATCCCAGAATCGGTCCCGTATGCTTCCATTTCTAGCTGGACCGACAAATTCCAAAATGTCAATATAAATCAAACACTACCACACAACAGCAGAGAAAAAATAAACCACACAGCAACAACAGCAAACCGATAACAATGGAAACAACAACATCAACAAAAAATCTCGAGTCAAAGTCAATTTTGAATAGCTGAACAGAAAGAAGTGGATATGCTAATCATAATTATGCATAGCCGGCAAACGATAGGAAAAATTCACAAAAATGCCAATAAAAAAACAAGGTGTAAAATTGACAACAACATTTTTGTTGCCAAAGGAGTGGGTGAGAGAGGCAGGGAGGTGGCAAAGGCATGAAGGTAAGTGGCTGGGACAGAGCACGAGACAAAAAACATATTTTTTGTTTATAATCTTTCAAACGGGGAGTTTGGTTGGCCGAACGTGAGTTGTCTCCCAATGAAACCAGTACCCCATGGAACACCAAAAATCATTGGCGTGCGGCGAATGTTGGCCCAGCAAAATCAAAACAAATCAAATATTTGAAAATAAGAAACACCAAATCAAGATTTTGAATTTTTCAATATTTAAAGCGATAATACATTTTGATTGTTTTATTTTTTATTTTTTCTAAACATTGTATGTACATATGTAAATCGCTCGCCGCGTGAGACTACTTGTTATTAATAAATTATCATTATAATTTGATGATCGCCCGTTAATGTCTGCTGTGCTATCTATCTGGTATGGTGGTGGTGGTGGTGATGGTCGTGGTGGGTCTTTATCTAAATGTGGTCAATTCCGATAATTTCGTTTATTGGCCAACAGCTAACGAGAGGTCTTCGCCATTAGTTTTTAATTAAATTTCAGTTTTATTTGTTAACTATTTAGAGATGACGATGATGACGAGCAAGACGTAAATTTGCCATTAAATGTGCATTTACGTAAAGAGCATCTTCATAAAGTGCCAGCGCAGAAACGAGTTCCGAATCAAATTCAAATAAATTGTGAATTTGCATTTTGTTTTCTTAATTTCATGTGAATTCAAGAGAAAACATTAAATTTCAAAATGGAATTCACATCGTTTAATTTGCAGTGTTTTGTAGATTTGTAATTAGCTCCGAGCGACACTGTTCTACAGAATTTTTATATCCTCCACCTTAGAAAGGAGGTTATATTAACTTTGTCATTCCGTTTGTAACATCCTTAAATATTCATCATAGACCCAATAAAGTATATATTCATAAGCAGCATAAAATTCTAAGTCGATTTAACGATGTCGATCTATCTGTCCGTCTGTCTATCTGTCTGTCGGTCTGTCTGTCTGTCTGTTGAAATCACGATAAAGCCCACACTATTTAGCAGAGCAATTCGTATTGTGTCTAGGATGGTTGGTATCGAAAATGAGATATATCGGTCCATGTTCTGGTATAGTCCCCATATAACAGTACCTCCCGATATTCGGTATTTTGATGATTTATGTCACATTATTTCACGGATTTGTCTGAAAATTGGTATTTGTAGGTCATAACGGGTCCCTGTGCATGTGGCAAAACATTGCATGTATAGGTCCACGTTTTGGTATAGCCCGCATATAAAGGTACCTCCCGATATTCGGTATTTTAATTTTTTTTTTGCCACATTTTTTTCACGGATTTGTCTAAAAATTGGTATTTGTTGTTCCAGCTCCGGTGGCGAAACATTGCATGTATGGGTCCATGATTTGGTAAATACCCCATATAACGGTACCTCCCGATTTTCGGTATTTTGATGGTTTTTGCCACATTTTTTCAAGAACTTCTCTGAAAATTGGTAGTTGTAGATCATAATGGGTCCTAGTTCGTGTCGAGTCATTGTAATTATAGGTCCACGTTTTGGTATAGCCCCCATAAAACGGTACCTCCCGATATTCGGTAATTTGATGATTTTTGGCACATTTTTTCACGGATTTGTCTGAAAATTGGTATTTGTAGGTCATAATGGGTTCTAGCTCCTTTGGCGAAACATTGTATGTGTAGGTCCACGATTTGGTATAGCCCCAATATAACGGTACCTGCCGATATTCGGCATTTTAATGGTTATTGCCACATTTCTTCTAATGTTTCCTTTACCCTAAGGTGGAGGGTATTAAAAGTTTGGCTCGGGCGAACTTAATGTTTTTTTTTTACTTATTTTAAAAAAATATATATTTTTTTCTCCTTTTTCACTAAAGAATAAAATAAGCTCCACAGAGTGGTATTCTTTTGTAACAAATGTATACCCTCAACCAAGGTCCTTTCATTGAAATATATTTTGATTAGCGTTATAATTTGTCAAACAGTGAACACTTTATGAGGAACGTTCCAACGTTCGTATCTGACGTTGAATCGACTACTTTCTTCATTTTATATGATCCTTTTTTTTTTTTTTGAAAATGTTGATCTGAGCAAGAGGTACTAGATGTAGTGGACTCAAGTATTCAACTTCATCTAATACTGAAAAAAATCTAGGAATGTACAAAATTCGAAAATTTTATAACAATTTTGTGCGAATGCATAATTGTTTATTAACATTGTAGCTTTTTGTTGGGGGGGGGGGCGTACCGGAAGGAGTGAGCCGATATATTCCATCTTCACACCAGATCTTGTGTTAGGGGAAATATTGAGATGTGCCAAGTTTAGAAGGAATCGGATGTTCATTTCAATTTTTATGACTTTTTGGTTATCCAAAATTTTGACCCGGTTCGGGGGAGATATCGGAAGGAATTCACCGATATATGCCATCTTCGCACCAGTAAGTTTGGCCGGGCCGAACTTTGAATACCCTCAACCATTTAGAACGAATTTGGCAATTTAAAAAAAAAAATAAAATAAAATCCGTTAAAGATTCTGTACAAATCCTAAAAATACTGAATGTATATCAGGGTCTATACGACGACGTGCAGCACCATAGGCAACTTTTGTCATAAGCCATTACAATATTCAAATGTGAAACTTAAAAGAAAAATCGGTGAAAACTGTAGCTACAGTCATCAAAATACCGATTATCAGGCGGTACCGTTATATCGGAGACCTAGACTAGAATTGACAATTTTCTGTCTCAGGCTGTAGCATCCATTACGAACTTCAAATACAACATCTCAAACAATTTCGGTGAGTATTGTACCTAAAATCGTCAAAACACGGAATATAAGGAGGTATATATGATATATGGGGCCTATATGAAGACCGGGACCTGCATAGACAATTTTCTGTCACAGACAGTAGTTCCCATTACGAAGTCTAAATACGTAATTTGAAACAATTCCGGTGAATAATGTGGATAAAATCATCAAAATACCGAATTTCGGAAGATACCGTTATATGGGGGCTATACAAAAACGTACACCTGCACAGACAATCTTCTGTCATAGGTTGTAGTATCCCTTACGAGCTCCAAATACCAAATTTAAAACACTTTCTGTGAATAATGTCGCATAAATCACCAAAATGCCGAAAATAGGGAAGTACCATAATATATGGGGCTATACCAAAACGTGGACATACACGGCCCATTTTCAATACCAAAAATCCTGCAGACAATATACATTTGAGTCAAATTTTATCAACCTCCTTCATTTCGTTCGGAACCTAGAATGACTTAGACAGACGGACATCCCTATATCGACATAGAATTTTATGCTTATCAACAATATACATACTTTGTGAGGTCTAAAATGTACAGGGTGAAATGAAAAAACTGCAACCAACTTCAGACTGCTGTCATTTCTAAGCCACTTCTCCGACAGCTGTTAAAATTGTTCAAGTGACAGCTCATTATTGTTTACAAGCGTACAATTGCCCTTTAGTGAGAATTTTTCAGAAAAAAGTTATTCGTGATGGAATTCAAGCGTGATAGTGTGATTTCTTAATATTTGGCTGGAAAACCCAAAGTGGCTATCGTTAGAGCACTCCAGCATTTAAATGTGTATAAATCTTTTTAAATCTTAAATCAGCAGAAATGGTTCGAAAAGTAACGAAGCGACTTGATCGAAACCCGCGTCATAGTGGCTAAAAAAATGGTTCTTGAGCTGAACATATCGCAATATTCGACTCACGAAAATATTGAAAAATGAGCTCGAGGTAAAGCCATTGAAATTCCAAAAAGTGCAAAAATAATCCAAAGGGCTAAGGAGTTGCTCCACTTGGTCGAAAGTGGTGAACTGCCGAAAGTGGTTTTCCCCGATGAGAAAACATTCGCCACAGTTATCCTGCAGTTTGTAAACAAACAAAATGATCGTGTTTACTTGCCAAAGAGGTCAGCTGAAAATGTGCACCTTCGGTTGGCCACCAGAACTCAAGCGCCGGGCATGGTGATGGTGTGGGCCGGCATAACAGCCGATGGTCGCTCTCCGCTAGTATTAATCGACCGTGGCATCAGAACAAATGCCGAATATTATCGTGAAAATATTCTGCAGGGTGTATTAAAGCCTTGTGCACGTAAGCATTTTGGTCGCAGACTTAGAATATTCCACCAGGACACAGGACCATCGCACTCAGTACGCGCCACCTAAGAATGGTTGCAAAATGAGTTCCTCGCTTCATTTCCAGCGCACAATGGACACCAAAATCTCCGGATATCAATACGATGGACTATTGTGTCTGGTGTATTTTGGAACGCAATGTTGACACTAAAAAATACCAAAGTGTCGATCACCTCAAGCAAGCGCTTCGCCGGGAATGGGCAAAAATACCGCAGAGCAACATTCGGGCAGCGTGTGACGGTTTCATTGGCCGTTTGAAGCCCATAATTCGTGCCAAAGGTGACAAATTCGAAAAAATCTAAACTTATTCCAAATTTGATGCTATTTCCGACATATTTAAAAAAAAAAAATGAAACTATGGCGTTTGACTTTGTTGCAGTTTTTTTTATCTCAGCCTGTATATATCCTTAATCCGATTTCAGGTTTATTGTGCAAATAATGGATAATATCAGTCAAAATGGGTGAATTTCGAGACGTACGTCTCCATTTTGTGCAACTGGGCTTCGATATATATTTTTTTTAGTATAATCCTTTTCCACATGATATCATGCACTCTATATCATGCGCTCTAAAGCCTAATGTTGATAGGTGGTATGATCTACTTGAAATATTTGTTTTTTTTTTTTGTTACGGGATCTCTACTAAATGTTGTTTTTTTTTGAATATTTGTCAATTTTTTTCATAGTCCCCATTTAGAAACTTCCACCCACAATACCTGCTAAAAATTTCCCATGGAGGTGCTCTGATTGCTATAGCTGATGTTTGGTATTTTGAGTGATTCTTAATAAATTTCCAGTCAAATTGACAGTTATTGATCACTTTGAGACTTCGTTGGCAAAAAAATTCAATATTGGTTTCAAATTTGGAAGTTCCTGTCGATTTATCATATCTAAATTCTGAGGAGGCTGGCCACATTTTCTACTCGAATGGGTTGTATTTTTATAGTTTGAAAATTTGGTGGGAAGAATACATCCCACATAGCGCTAGACCCCAAAAATTCAACCCTATATTTATTAACACCATCTTTATACCCTACACCATACATCGTATGAAGGGTATATTAAGTTCGTCACTCCTCTTGCAACTCATCGAAATAATAATTTTAGACTCAATAAAGTATATATATTCTTGATCAGCGTATATTCGTAAATTCTAAGACGGTTTAGCCCTGTCCGTCCGTCTGTTGTAATCACGCTACAGTGAAAACGAATTAAGATAGGCAGGTACAATTTTGCACATATCTATCCTGCAGGCAGGTCAAGCTCAAAGATGGGCTATATCGGTCCACGATATCGTATATTCCCCATATAATGGTACCCCCGATATTCGGTATTTTGCTTATTTTAGCCACACTTTTTAACGGAATTGTCTGAAATTGTACACAAGGAGTTCTCTATGAGTACTTTAAAATTATCTATATAGGTCCACGATATCGTATGACACCCATATAACGGTACCCCGCACCCTCCCCCCGCGCATATTCGGTATTTTGCTTATTTTAGCCACATTTTCCAATGGAATTGTCTGAAATTGTACACAAGGAGTTCTTTATGAGCACCTTACCCCTGGGTTGAGAATTGTCTATATAGGTCCACGATAACATATATTCCCTATATAACGGTTCCTCCCGATATCCGGTATTTTGTTGATTTTTGCGACGTTATTTACCGGAATTGTAAAATTCGGAATAGTTACTACGGCCTATGACACAAAATACTTTTGCAAGACCACGTCTTCGTATAGCCCCCATATAACGGTTTTCATTTGAGCTGTATTTTCCGACGGAATTATTTGAAATTTTTCAAGTTGCTTCCAAATGGTGGAGGGTATGAAAAGTTCGGCCCGGCCAAACTTGGCTGCTTTTTTACTTGTTACTTATTTTTTCTGTAATTTAGTGTAATTAAAAATTCTCCACCACAAAGTGTTTAAAACGAAACAACTTTTGCCAGAACAGCAAAAAAAAGTCGCAATTTTATGGCATGCTTGTTAAATGGCAAGTGTTCTGCTCCATGTTTTCGTTGGTATTTATTCAAATTTTGCATTGTCTAGTTGAATTTTGTTATTCTTATTTTGGCATAGATAGATAGAACACAGAAGAAGAAAAAAAAGTAACAAAGACACCAACAAAAAATGGAAACGAAAACATTTGTCATGACGTTTAGCTGGGGGTTTTGTGGCATTGAAAAGTGTGCCAGCAAACAAATAACAAAAATCACAAAAAAAAAAAAAAAACAAAAGAAAAAAACTAATAATTATAATAAGCATGGATTAAAATTTTAATTTCGTTTCTGCATGATAACATTTTTGATGCGGATATCTGATTTGTTGTTATTGTTGTTTTTATAGCTGTATGCCATGTCTGTGATTATTAATGAGTAATTATATTAGATTAATTACGTTTTTTATTTGCCAAGGAATTTTATCAAAATTTGAAACTTTAAAATAAAATAAATAAATATTTTTATAGAGCCCGAAAAAGACAAAGGTTTTTGGGAGAATAGCGCCACTTAAGGTCTTACTAAAATTTTTTGTATTTTAAAAAATCGAACATTGAAACCGAAAAAACTACTCAAATGAAAAATCTTAGTAATGCCTTCTAATGACAGCCCCATTTTTTGTTAGAATGGCGCCCCTTTCAGCAGCAACCAAAAAATTGGTATTTTTCTTTTAAATTCGTTATTGAATAGAAAAGATAAGATATTGTCATGGCATATAATTAAGCGTTTTGTGTGCGCCCAAAGTATAAGACCCAACGATTTGTTAACAATGGGTTTATGACTAAAAATGTTGACAACTACATCAATAATCTTTGGAAATTTACATAGAATAACAAAATAATCCCCCTACCAATCATTCTATAATTTTTTGTTTTTGGCAAACTAGCAGCTAATCTTTTCTATTCTATTTTTTCAAATTCAAAAATTAGAACTATTATTTGACACATTTTTTCAGTGTTATCACATAAATGTCGCTTTTATAAGTTATATGGCGCCCAACGTAGAGTCCATTGATATTCAACAATTATTATTTTTTTTTTTTTTTCATATTTTTCATTCAAATTTAAGTTCCTTCTTTTTATTATGCCCAAAGACTATGCAAATCTCCATTTTTATCTCATTTCGTTTCTCAATAACAATATCGAAAATTAAAATTATTTCATTTTTATTCAGATTTTGTTCAGGCTTTGAAAAAATAGTTTTTTCTTTTCTATATTTTTTGTGGTTAATTGGAAATCTGTCATTGTTGTTTTGATATAAATTATGCTCCTAAAGATGGAAGGTAATTAATTTGGTTTTTTTGTCTTTAATGTTACTTCCTTGAACTCATTATAAATAAATACCATTAAATTAGCAGTGGGTGGTAGACTTTGAAGAAAACAATTGATATATATTTCTTTTAGAAATAAGGAAAGGAATTTTAAATAAAATACAGTTTGGGAAGATGCTCAGGGGGTTCTCTTTGAAATATAAGCTCTCAAGGGCTTTTACAGGGTGGGATAAAAAAGCCGCAACAAAGTCAAACGCCTATTTTTAATTTTTTTTATTCGGTCGGACCGAACTTTTAATACCATCCACCTTAGGGTAAAGGGAACATTAGAACCCACTATGACCCACAAATACAAATTTATAGACATTTCCCACGAATATAGCAAAAATCATCAAAATATCGAATATCAGGAGGTACCGCTATATAGGGCTATACAAAAAATGTGAACCTATACATACAATGTTTCGCCAACGGAGCTAGAACCCATTAGGACATACAAATTCCAATTTTTAAACAAATCCGCGAAGAAATGTGACAAAAATCATCAAAATACCGAATATCTAGAGGTACCGTTATATGGGAGCTATACGCGAAACGTGGACAAATACCAAGTTTCAGACAAATCCGTGAAAAAATGTGGCTAAAATCATGAAAATACCGAATATCGAGAGGTACGTTATATGGAGACAATACCAAAACGTGGACCGATATACCTCATTTTCAATATCAACCATACTAGACACAATACAAAGTGTTCTGCTAAATTTTGACGCTCTACGTCAAATAATGTGGGCTGTATCGTGATTTCAACGGACAGACAGACGGACTTTGTTAAATCGACTTAGAATTTTATGCTGATTATGAAAATACAGGGTTGCCCATAATCGACGGACCCATGTTTTTTTTTTTGGGTCCATTCCAATCGACGAGGCCTGTCCGCAGGCAACATTCTTTGCGTCAATTGAATTTTGTACGGGAACAAATGCAAATTAATACGAATAATCCGTTGTAAAGGGGACCGAGCCATGCCCAACTGCTGAGAACGGTGTTTTTGGGATGTTCTTGGGGACCTCTCAACACTGGCTCGTACGGCAGCGATATTCTCGGCCGATCGCCTTGGTTTTTACAATTGACTTCTACTGTTGAATGTAAATTTCAACTATTTCAGAGCGCTCGCGTGGCGTGTATTGGTTCATGGTAAAAATCTGCTTGGACTGACGCTTCAAACGCGGTATGTCATTAAGCGATGTGACATCTCTGTCAAAAGTTATGGCGTTGCCAGATGGGTCCGTCGAATATGAGCAACCCTGTATATACTCTTTATGGGATCTACGACGAATATTTAGGGATGTCACAAACGGAATTGCAAAGTTAATATACCCTCCTTTCCAAGGTGGAGAGTATAAAAATGTCGGAAATAGAATCACATTTTATAGTAAGTTTAGATTTGTTCGTATTGGTCACCTTTGGCACGAATTATGGCCCTCAAACGGCCAATAACACCGTCACACGCTGCCCGAATGTTTCTCTTTTTTAGTGCCAACCTTGCTTTCCTCCATACTACAGACACAATAGTCCAACGAGACTGGTATCCGAAGATTCTGGTGGCCATTGTGCGCTGGAAATGAGCGAAGAACCTCATTTTGTAATCATTCTTAGGTGGCGCGTGCTTAGTGCGATGGTGCTGAGCCCTGTTGGAATGTCCAAGGTCTGCGACCACAATGTTTGCGGGCCCATGACTTTAATATACCCCACCAGAATATTTTCGCTTTAATATTCGGCATATATTCTGATGCCGCGGTCGATTAATATGAGCGAAGAACGACCATCGGCTGTTATGGCGGCCCACACCATTACCATGGCCGGCGCTTGAGTTCTGGTGGCCAACTGAAGGTGTACATTTTCAGCTGACCTCTTCGGCAACTAAACACGATAATTTTGTTTGTTTACAAACTGCTGGACAGCTAATGTTTTCTCATCGGAGAAAAGCAAATTCGGGAGTTCACCACTTTCGGCCAAGCAAAGCAACTCTTTAGCTCTTTTGAGTCTATTTTCTTTCTGTTGCGGTGTAAGTTCTTGCACTTCTTGGAATTTCAATGGCTGTACCCCGAGCTCATTTTTCAATATTTGCCGAATATAGCATTGCGATACGTTCAGCTCACGAGCCATTTTTCTGCCACTGGGATGACGGTTTCGATCAAGTCGCTTCTTTACTTTTAGAAACATTTCTGCTGATGTTGCTTTACTAAAAGGCATATTGGTATAGGCTATCATATAGTTGGCCCAGCCCGACTTTTGACCTTTTCTTACTGGTTTATATTTTATATTATTTTAAAGAATTTTTTTGAGAATCTTCGAACTCCAGAACTTTGATTTTTTACAATTTTCTATTTCACAGACAGCAGACATATTTTTTAAGACAATTCTCAGCGATCATCCAAATATTAGCTTTTAAATTTTTTTTTTTAAAAAAAAAATTCTCAAATTGCAAATTTTTGAGTATTTTTTCAAAGATCAAAAAACCTCAAATGGATGATGAAGGTGAGATTTTCAAATCGAGGGTTTTAAAAAATTTGTAGAATTTAAATAGTGTTAGTTATAGAGGGGTTTTAAAAGAACATTTTCAGTTTTCGAGAAATGAAGAGATTAAAAATTTGAAAATATTTTCTCATGGACTACTAGATCACAAATTATAGATTTTGAAGAAAAAAATCAAAGGTCCTACAGGCCTCAAATTGAAAATTAAAAAAAAAAATCTTAAAACATTAATACATTTTTTTTCTAAACTATTTTTCAGATACTTTAGACCTTTAATCATGAAAATTTTCACGAAGGTCTCCTGGTCCTCGACTTGCCTTCAGAAATTGATCAATTTTCAGAATTGTTATATTTCTTCCAACCGATCAAATCAAACTGTCATCATCATATCAGCATATTTCGCTTCAGGCCTCCATTGAGGCTTATCGAAAAAACTTATTTATCATCATCGTCACAATTGGACTCCATTCTACATTCGCAACCATTTCGCTTTTGATTCTTTTTTCTTTTGATTCTCTTCTGTTTACAAATAATGTCATGCAAATTGAAACGGCCTTAAAACGAATTTCTAGTCTCCAACTGTCAGAATTGGGCCAAGCCAAAAAAAAATCACAAAACAAAACTCAAACTTGATGTTTGCGCCATGGATAGTTGGCGGTTAACGGCCACAGCGAGCAACACATCCCGCTGGTGGGTAGGCTGGCTGTCACTGTGTCACAGCATCCAATTGAGCGTTTTTTTTTTCTCTGTAGAACTCTGTTGCAAAATCCCAATTGAATTGTGAACAATTAAACGTCACACAAAATTATGAGTTCGAAGGAGAATGAAAACAACATGAGATCGCAACTTTGAATGCTACGCATCTGAATATCTGCCGTTATGTGATAAATGATTGGAGCCATCTGAAACCAAGTTTGGCTGTCTGTCCTGTCCCGTCCGTCTGTCTGTCTGTCTGTTTTGTGTATTGTTTAATGAAATTGCCACATAAAAAAGTCATTTAAAAAAATTATTGGTTCGCCAAGATGACAGCAAACATAAGGGAAAACGAACTGTGCTACACCCACAGATGTTTTCGAACATGAATCTGTAATTGAAAGGGAATAAGAAAAATAAATTTCATGAAGATCTGCTCAATTACTGATGATGGTACTGGTGGCACATGGCAAAATATTGTTTTTGGGTCATGGAAATATTATCAATTAAAATTGAAATAAAATTATGAAAAAAATTAAACAAAGAATAAAATAAAAAATCTGTTTTATTGAAATTGGATAAGAATGATTTGAAAGCAATAAAATCAGCAGTCAATTCAAAATTTCAGCACTTATATAAAAAAGCTTCTTACCATGTATCAAAGTTTTAAACTTGATGCAAAGCAGAACTCTTAAAGATATTCCAGATGGCAAACCCAGTAAGGAAAGGTCAAAAGTCGGGCGGGGCCGACTATATGATACCCTACACCACTATGCGTATTTATTAGACCTCCCGTAACAAAAAAGTGTATGTTCGGAATTTATGTGAAGCATGAAGATATGAAATATGAACCTTATTTGAATGCTTATCATAGCTTTAAAGAAGTCACAATTTGCAAATTATATCCAACTCTGAATAGATTTTCAACAAATTTGACGGAGGCTTTTGTACATCTATTACCAAAAAAATTGCTGTATAGTGCATGATATGACTTCGTTCAAGATTATATAAAACAAGTTAAAAAGCATGAATACCCTCCACCTTAGGTTAAAGGAAACATCAGAAGAAATGTGGCGAAAACCATCAAAATACCGAATATCGGGAGGTACCGTTATATGGGGGCTATACCAAAACGTGGACCTATAATTACAATGACTCGCCACATGAACTGGGACCCATTATGATCTACAACTACCAATTTTCAGAGTAATTCTTGAAAAAATGTGTCAAAAATCATCAAAATAACGAATATTGGGAGGTACCGTTATATGGGGGCTTTACCAAATCATGGACCCATACAAGCAATGTCTCGCCACCGGAGCTGGAACCCATTATGACCAACAAATACCAATTTTTAGACAAATCCGTGAAAAAATGTGGCAAAAAAAATTAAAATACCGAATATCGGGAGGTACCTTTACATGGGGGCTATACCAAAACGTGGACCCATACATGCAATGTTTTGCCTCACGCACAGGGACCCATTATGACCTACAAGTACCAATTTTCAGACAAATCCGTGAAAAAATGTGGCATAAATAATCAAAATACCGAATATCGGGAGGTACCGTTATATGGGGACCATACCAGAACGTGGACCGATATATCTCATTTTCAATACCAACCATCCTAGACACAATACAAATAGCTCTGCTAAATTTTGGCGCTCTACGTCAAATAATGTGGGCTGTATCGTGATTTCAACAGACAGACGGACATCGTTAAATCGACTTAGAATTTTATGCTGATTATAAATATATATATACTTTATGGGGTCTACGACGAATATTTATGGATGTTACAAACGGAATGACAAAGATAATATACCCTCCTTTCCAAGGTGGAGGGTATAAAAGTATTTATTGGAGCAATGGATATACCGGGCCGAGTGTCATCAAATGGTAAAATTCGGTTGAATATGAAAAAAATCTATTCAATTTGGGCTGATATTACACATATGGTGAGCAATAACCTTAAAATCGGATAAAGATGTATATGGAAGCTATAAACTGAACCAATCTCGATAAAATTTTGCAGAGGCTTTTTCGAGCACTACTGATGGCTCGTATGAAATATCATAGTTGTGGAGTGCATATTACGAATCTGAGGGTCTTTAACACCAAATCGGATATATATATATATATATATATATATATATATATATATATATATATATCGAGGCTTTGGCTATATCTGAACTGATTCTCACCAAAGTTTCTAGGAAGTACTCAACTCGGAAAATTCAGTCCATCATATTAGCCATTTGGTGCACAATAAATCTGATACCGGATAAAGATATATATATATATATATATATATATATATATATATATATATATATATATATATATATATATATATATATATATATATATATATATATATACATATATATATATATATATATATATATATATATATATATATATATACATATATGGCAGCTACATCCTAATCTGCTCCGATTTCGATAAAATTTGACCGAGATATTTTTGAGCTCCATTAGTTTTCTGGTACCAAATATCATTCTTATGGAGTGCATATTAAATCGGATGAAACATATATATGGGAGCTATAGGTATATCTGAACCAATATTCTCCATATTTGATGTACCTGCTTCTAGACTGGATTCGGTCGGATATACCAAAAGTCAGTTCATTTGGACTGATGCTGGCCATTTATTGCACAAGTAACCCGATATCGGTTCAAGATATATATGGAGCTATATCTAAATTTGAACCAAGGCCCACCAATTTCAATAGGGTTCGTCCTTGGGCCAAACAATTAATGTTTGGAAAATTTCATCTCAATTGGATTGGATAAATGCGACCTGCATTTTGTTCACAAGAATACATGGACAGATTTTGTTCAAACTTTACATATCCAAATATTTGTATCTGAGTTAGATTATGTGCGAAAATGGACCATATGGACCCTCTCCTTCTAGAACCTCCTTCAGATTTCTGAAATGTGAAATGTGAAATAACATTCCAATTATCTTAAAATTTCGCACATACCAATATTTCTAACAACTATAGGTTTGGTATGAAGATGGGGTAGGGCGGACCACTAATTCTGGTACCTCTCCCACAATGGGTTAAATTTTTTAATATTTATATCTTGTATGAAACACGAAATAACCATCGGATTCTCTTAAAGTTTCACAAATCTGAATATGTTTTTCTACACAAGATCTGGTGAGAAGATGCAATGTATCGGATCACTCATTATGGTACCTCCCCCACAAAGAGTCAAAATTTGGAATAAATATAGCTGTTATAAAATGTGAAATATGAGTACGATGGTCTTCAAATTCACACACATCTTAATATTTCCACCAACACAATATCTGGTATAAAGCTAATACCGATAGAACGGACACATCCTTCCGGCACCTTCCCCACAACGAGTCAAAATTGTGAATAATCATGAAACTCATAAAATGAGAAATAAGCATCCGATTTATTTTAAACTCGGCGCATCTCAATACTTCTATCAACACAAGGTCAAATGTGGAGATGAATATATCATACCACTAATTCTGATATCTACCCCACAACAGTTCAAAATTTTGGATAATAAAAATAACTCTCATAGAGCGCAAAACAAGCACCCGATTCTCTTTAAATTTCACACATCCCAATATTTTTTCTAACGCAAGATTTGAAACTATACGAAGATGTGTACCTACATATGCCATATTTGTCATATGATATTCAATTACGAAACTTGAAAGCGCCCGATAAACAATGTTGCTAAAATCATCAAAATACCGAATATCGGGAGGTACCGTTATTTGGGGACTATACCAAAACGTGGATCTGCACAGACAATTTTCTGTCTTAGGCTGCAATATCCATAACGAACTTCAAATACAAAATTTGAAAAAATTCCGGTAAATAATGTCGATAAAATCATCAAAATACCGAATATCGAGAGGTACCGTTATATGGGGGCTATACGAAGACGTGGACCTACATGGCCCATTTACGAACTTAACCTGCCTACTGGAAAAATAAACATGTGTGCAAAATTTTAGCCATCTATCTCAATTCATTCGAAAGATAGCGTGATTACAACAGACAGACGGACAGACAGACAGACAGACAGACAGACAGACAGACAGACGGACAGACAGACAGACAGACGGACATCGCTAAATCGACTTAGAATTTTACGCTGATCAAGAATATATATACTTTGTTGGGTCTGATATGAGTATTTCGAGGAGTTACAAACGGAATGACAAAGTTATTATACCCTCCATAATATGGTGGAGGGTATAAAAATAGAATCCTTTAAAAATTCCGTTCAAGTCATCAAAATATCGAATATAGGGAGGTACAGTTATATGGGGGCTATATCCAAACGTAGACATATATATTCAATTTTCCATAAAAAAATTCCTGCAGACCAAACACACATTTGCGTACAATTTTATCAACTTACTTCAATTCGTTCGGAAGCTAGAGTGATTTCCAAGGACGGACGGACATCGCTAAATCGACATAGAATTTCATGCCGATCAAGAATATATACTTTGTGGGGACTAAAATGTATATTTTGGAGGTGTTACAAACGGAATGACAAACTTAACATACCCTCCATAGTATTGGGGCGGGAAGAGGGAAAACTTTTGGTTCTGTTTTCCTTTTGGAAACAGACGGGAGGGAAAATTTGCGATCTTAAAGCCGCAGCATTGTTTCTAACCATGATATCGCTCTCTAATGGCAGCTTCTGTTCTCCAAGCTCTTTGAACAAGGTACCAACTGTTTTCGTGGTTATAATTCCTGGTGTATTTATTATTTAGACACTAAGTTACTTTATAACTTCCCCAACATGGCCTCCTTATTATTAAATTAATATAATTCCCATTCATCCAAGTTCACCCCTTTTTAAAACGCATTAGAATTGACATTCAATATTTGGCTGTCATTTCACCGAAATTATTCAAAAACCCCCAATCCCTGAAGATAGAATTTCCCAATGCCCGAGAGGCCACAATGTGACATAAATTAAACCGTTTACTAAGTGCGTTTGTGTGTGTGTGCTTACACTTTTAACCCCACCTCTGAAAATTTCAAAATTACCAAAAAATAATGTTGAAATCAATATCCCCTCCATCCAAAAAAGAAAAAAAGAAAATCATAAAACTGTCATTTCATTTGAAACACAAAACAGTTGTAAAGCTTCCCTTTGGGCAATGGAATGGCTGCGATGGCTTGAAACTTCGAATTTAAATACCATTTTGGTTATTGTATTCGAATCGATTGAAATAATAACAATCGACCCCCAGAAGTTGATAATGTCAAATGGAGAATTAAATTTCGCCACATTCGGCGAAAAAAAGAGATTTTGCAAAAAAATACACAAAACTTAAGTCATTCCTCATTTTTTTGTTGTTGATGGTGGTCAAAGGGGCTGGGTGGCGAAACTTTATATTTACCTACCATTTATGCGGTATTTTCGTGTTTAATTTCTTCTTTCGTTGAGTTTCTTTTGCCATTTTGACATGTGTCAACCTTTCTCGCATTTCTCATTTTTTATGC
Organism: Musca domestica; assembly: GCF_030504385.1. Classification (NCBI taxonomy): domain Eukaryota; kingdom Metazoa; phylum Arthropoda; class Insecta; order Diptera; family Muscidae; genus Musca; species Musca domestica. The sequence continues at coordinate 25,427,488 of NW_026712363.1, read as the reverse complement.
TGCCGCTGCTGGCCAAATATTATTGCTCGGAGCATTTTTCGATGTGTAAGGGAATAACATATTTAAATACCAGTGGTATTTTATTGTGGTAAGCTTATGCAGATACGTTTACACGGATTTGTAATTTTTGTTTAATTAAATTTCATTAAAAATTTTTGGGTGAGAGATTTAAATTAATGAGGGGAATTATTATTGGATTTCAGCAGAGAGTTATTATTTGTTTTCGGCTGAGGTATTTTAATACAATTAAGAGAATTTGAAAAATATTTTTGCTCAAAAGTAAATAAAAAATCAAGCCAGAAACCAAAAAAAAAAATATTCACTTAACAAAAAAATCAGTATCGAGTTTTCCTTAAAAACAATTTAGAGAAGTTTTGCTATAAAATAATTACATTCCGCAAAGTTTTTGTAAGGAAAACTAATTCAACTTAAAGGCAATTCCCAGATTCAGCCAAAATTTTCTATAGATTTTTTCCAAAGTTTTTCTGTAGAGAAAATATTCTATAGAAAACCTCTATTCAGGGAAATTTTTTTTATTCCGCAAAATAATTCTTTAAAGAAATATCAATTAAATACTTCAATTCAGCGAAGTTTTGCTATGAAACAAGTAAAAAAGCTGTAAGTTCGGCCGAGCCAAACTTTAAAATTTGGCAATTTTCAAAAAAAAAAATAAAATCCGTTAAAAGTTCTGTTAAGGTCTATACGACGACGTGGACCTGCATAGGCGAGTTTTGTCACAAGCTATTACAATATTCAAAAGCGAAACTTGAAAAAAAAATCTTTTTATAATGTGGCTAAAATCACCAAAATACCAAATATAGAGAGGTACCATGGGGGTTATAAAACGTGGACCTGTACAGACAATTTTTTGTCATAGTCTGAAGTATCCATTACGAACTTTAAATACCAAATTTAAAACAATTCCGGTAAATAATGTCGCTAGAATCATCAAAATACCGAATATCGGGAGGTACCGTTATATGGGGGCTATACGAAGACATAGACCTGCACAGACAATTTTCTGTCATAGGCTGTAGTATTCATTACGAACTTCAAATACTAAATTCGAAATAGTCCCGGCAAATAATGCCGCGAAAATCATCCAAATACCGAATATTGGGGGTATCGTTATATGGGGCTATACGTAGACGTAGACCTACATGGCTCATTTTATGTTTTATGCTGTAGTATCTATTACGAACTTCAAATACCAAATTTGAAACAATTCCGGTGAATAATGTCGCTGAAATCATAAATATACCGCATATCGGGTGGTATCGTTACATGGGGGCTATACGAAGACATGGACCTACATGGCCCATTTTCAACACCAAAAATTCTGCAGACATAGTACACACTTGAGTATAATTTTGTCAACCTACTTCATTTCGTTCGGAAGCTAGAGTGATTTCCACAGACGAACAGACGGACGGACATTTCTAAATCGACATAGAATTTTAAGCCGATCAAGAATATATATACTTTGTGGGGTCTAAAATTTATATTTCGAGGTGTTACAAACGGAATGACAAACTTAATATACCCTCCATACTATGGTGGGGGTATAAAAAGCTAAGCTTTCCTATAGAATAGCATATTTCAGTAAAGGTTTTCCGTCGAAAAACTGAATAAAGCCAAGTTTTTCTGTATAAACTCGTTCTGCAAAGGACTTATATTATTTTACCCTCAGCCATAAGGCCAAAAGGTGCCGTTCGTCTGTCTGGCACGACCGTCCGCTCGTCTGTCTGGCTCGTGCGCACGATAACTCTTGAAGGGAGTATCCGATTTGGTCTAAACCTTGTACATCGTAATATTATTGTCAAACTTAGATTGAGTTCGAAGATGGACAATATTGTTCCATTCCTTCTGGTACCTCCCCCACAAAAGATCGACATTTTCAAAAAATATATTTTTTGCACATAAACAGAGAGGATCATCCAATTTTGCTCCAACTTTGAAAATCCTAATATTTGTCTAAGTGCTAGGTCATTTGCGAAAATGGACACTGTCGGTTCACTCCATCAAGTACCTCCCCGACAAACGGTCAAAAAATTTGAATAATTACAACTCTTATAAAATGTGATGTAAGAGTCCGATTGTCTTCAAATTTCACACATCCCAATATTTTTATCAACCCGTCTGGCGTTAAGTTGGAATATATCGGGCCACACCTTCTTGTACCTTTCCCACAAAATGTCGAAATTTTCACAAAAAAAGAGAAACGTTAATCCCATTTTGCTCCAACTTTGCAAATCCGAACATTTGTGTCAGTTCTAGGTCAGGTGCGAAAATGGACAATATGAAGTACCTCCCCCACAAACGGTCAAAATTTTGAATAATTATAACTCTAATAAAATGTACCACATGGCTCCATTTGTCTTCAAATTTCACTCATCACAATATTTTTATTAATACCAGATCTGCTGTAAGGATGGGAAATATCCACTCCTTCTGGTATCTCCCCCACAGAGGGTCGAAATTTCCAAAAAATATTTTTTGCACAGAAAGTGAAAGGATAATCCGATTTTGCTCCAACTTTGTAAATCCTAATATTTACATCAATGATAGGTCAGGTGCGAAAATGGACAATATCGGTCCACTCCATCAAGTACCTCACCCACAAACGGTCAAAATTTTGAATAATTACAACTCATATAAATGTGATGTAAGAGTCGGATTTTCTTCAAATTTCACACATACCAATATTTTTATCATCGCCAGGTCTGGCGTTAAGGTGAAATATATAGGTCTACTCCTTCTGGTACTCCTTCTTGAGAGAGGATAATTCGAGTTTGCTCCAACTTTGAAAATCCTAATATTTGCCTAAGTGCTAGGTCATTTGCGAAAATGGACAATATCGGTCCACTCCATCAAGTACCTCCCCCACAAAGGGTCAAAATTTTGAATAATTGCAACTCTCATAAAATGTGATGTAAGAGTCCCATTGTCTTCAAATTCCACACATTCCAATCATTTTATTAAACCTATGTCTGGTGTTAAGATGGAATATATCGGTCTACCCCTTCTGGCACCTCCTCCACAAATTGTCGAAATTTTTAATATCCATAAAGCTCATAAAATGCGAAATAAACATCCGATTCCATTTAGACTTGGTACATCTCAATATTTCCATTAACACAAGATTTTTTGTAAATATGGTAGAGATCGGACCATTTCTTCTGGTATCTCCCACACAAAGGGTCAAAGTTTTAAATAGCCAAAACAATTATAAAATCCGATATAAACATGCGGTTCTCTTCATATTTTATACATCCCATTATTTCTACTAACACAAAACCTCCTTTAAAGATGGGATATATCGGTCCACTCCTCCGGGTACCTCCCCCACAAAATGTTGAATATCCATGAAGCTCATAAAACGCAAAATTAAGATGCAATTTTTTCAGACTTGGCACATCTTAATATTTCTATCAACACAGAAACTTTAAAAAAAAACGGTAGTGATCGGACCATTCCTTCTTGTACCTCCCCACAAAGGGTCAAAGTTTTGAATAACCAAAACGATTATAAAATCCGAAATAAGCATCCGCTTTTCTTTATATTTCACACATTCCATTATTTCTACCAACACAATATCTTCTCTGAAGATGGCATATATCGGTCCACTCTTTCTAGTCCCCCACAAAGGGTCAAAATTTTGAAAATCCGTGAGTCTCTTCAAGCAAGAAATTAACATCCGATTCCATTCAGACTTGGTACATCTCAATATCTCCATCAACACAAGATCTGTTATAAAGATGGTAGAGATCGGACATTTCTTCTGGTACCTCCCCTACAATAGGTCAAAATTTTGAAAAAGAACAAAGCGTGAAAAAAGCATCAAACTCTCTTCAAATTTCACATAATAACCATTTTTGCTAACACAAGATCTGTTGCTAAGACAAGATCATATATGCCTGGGTTTCAGCAACCGCTAAGTCGACTGCAAATGTGTATTGGCGTTTTCAAAGCTTACATTGAGATGTAACCAAAATAGGGCGCGGAATTTCCTCCCTTTTTCCATTTCCAAAAATATTCGTTAAAAGTTACCTTGTAATCCATTAATTTAGGGTATATGGTGTCTTCTAACTGGCAAAAATCTGAGGAATGACATTCTGACATTTAGAGGAGTCGTTATAAGGGTATTTTAGGTCCTTTTACTTTCTTTGTATAGCAGGCACTTTTAAAGACAAGGACCTAAAAGACCTCTTTAACGACTCCTCTGATTATCAATTTGTATTACAAAAACATTCCTCAGATTTTTTCCAGCTTTTCAGCCAAGTTTTTTTTTATCGGAAAACTAATTTGAGTCACGTTTTCCTATTAAAAATTCAGATCAGCTAAGTTGTTCAAAGGAAATTCAATTCAGTGGAGTTTTTCTATTGAAAGTCCCAATTCCGCAAAGTTGTTTAATAGAAAAACTAATTCACCCAAGTTTTTATACCCTCCACCATTATATGGAGGGTATATTAAGTTTCTCATTCCATTTGTAATACCTCGAAATATACATTTTAGACCCCACAAAGTATATATATTCTTGATCAGCATAAAATTCTATGTCGATTTATCAATGTCCGTCCGTCTGTCCGAACGAAATGAAGTAAGTTGATAACAATTTATCCAAATTTGTATTATGTCTGCAGGACTTTTGGTATTGAAAATTGGCTATGTAGGTCCACGTCTTCGTATAGCCCCCATATAACCCCTCTATATTCGGTACTTTGATGATTTGAGCGACATCATTCACCGGAATTGCTTCAAATTTGGTGTTTGAAGTTCGAAATGGATACTACAGCCTAAGGCAGAAAATTGTCTATGCAGGTCTACGTCTTCGTATAGCCCCCATATAACGGTACCTCCCAATATTCGGTATTTTGATGATTTTAGAGACATTATTTACCGGAATTGTTTCAAATTTTGTATTTGAAGTTCGTAATAGATACTACAGCATAAAACAGAAAATGGACCATGTAGGCACACGTCTTTGTATATCCCCCATGTAACGGTACCCCCCGATATTCGGTATTTTGATGATTTTAGCGACATTATTTACCGGAATTGTTTCAATTTTGATATTGGAAGTTCGCAGTGGATACTACAGCCTAAGACAGAAAATTATCTGTGCAGGTCCACGTCTTCATATAGCCCCCATATAACAATACCTCCCTATATTCGGTATTTTGATGATTTTATCGTCATTGTTCACCGGAATTGTTTCAAATTAGGTATTTAGAATTCGTAATGGGATCTACAGTCTGTGACAGAAATTTGTCTATGCAGGTCCAGGTCTTCGTATAGGCCCCATATATCAGTACCTCCCTATATTCGGTATTTTGATGATTTTAGCGACATTGTACACCGGAATTGTTTCATATTTGGTATTTGAAGTTCGTAATGGATACTACAGCCTAAGACAGAAAATGTAGGTCCATGTCTTCATATAGCCCCATATAACGATACCTCCCGATATTCGGCGTTTTCATGATTTTAACGACATTGTTTACCGGAATTATCTAAAATTTCGTATTTGAAGTTCGTAATGGGTACTACAGCCTATGATAAAAATTTTTGTATGCAGGTCCAAGTTCTCGTATAGGCCCCATATAACGGTACCTCCTGATATTCGGTATTTTGATTATTTCAGCAACATTATTCACCGTAATTGTTACAAATTTCGTATTTGAAGTTCGTAATGGGCACTACAGCCTATGATAAAAAATTTCGTATAAGGGTCCACGTCTTCGTATATTCCCCATATAACGGTTTTCATTTAAGTGGTAGTTTTCGGATTTTTTTCTTTAAAATTAATTTCTTCATAATGGTGGAGGGTATTAAAAGTTCGGCCCGGACGAACTTACCTTCTTTTTTACTTATTTTATATAGAACATTTATTATAGGATATTACATGGTCGGCCCCGCTTCGTCTATAGCCTCTACCTATTCGTTTTATATAATAATTTAACTCAGTTTTTTTCACAGAAAAGAAAATTTCATCAGAAGCTAAACTAAATTTTTACTAAATGGAAATTTCGTAACAATGACACTTCCTATGGCCAAATTCCAATGAATTGATTTTTTAAGTTATTTTATTATGTTTTGCTTTTGATTCAACAACAAATTGGAACTACTTATGGATATTCGCTTATTTTGATGACTTCCTGACATCCAACTCTCGAAAACTCAATCAAAAACATATTGTGGGAATCCAAAATTCAATTTAGACCATGTGCTACTGGTCTTTTGAAGATGATTTCCATTTTACGGAAATCTTGAATTGATTTAACTGTCACAAATCAAAAAAAAAAACTCTTTTTTCAGAACAACAACAAAAAACTGATAACGTCAAGCCGTCTGGTTTCTTGGCTTGGATGTCAAGTTGTTTGAAGTTATAAATCAAAAACACCACAAGTCAGCCGAGCGGTATACATGTATGGCCATCCAAAAATGGTCACCTCCATTGCAGGAACAACAACAGCTACAACACCAAACGAATATAATTTCAAATGAGGCAATGCTGAGCCACGCATTTGGCGAAACTCATGTTCATGCGTTCAATTAATTCATGAATGATTTAAAAGTGGGTTAAAGATCACTTAAAGTTTACAAAACAACTCGGACGCAGTGACTGGTCGACTGGCTGACTGACTGAATGGCTCGCCGGTATTTTAAGCATTGCCTGGGCATGAAACAAACGAAGAATGATACTTAAATGGCCAGTGCCGCGTACAAAGCATGGCTCAAGCACAAATAGATTTTTCTGCCCCTCTAATTGAAACTACTGGTGATGGTGGTGGTCGTTCACAGCTGAGACTGAGAACTTTGATGGACACTTCGCCATGTAAACAACACTTTTGATTTCATTTCGTCTAAGAAAAGGGTCTCCCTTTCGAAACCATTCGCAATTAACTTTTTTGGGATGACCTTGAACTGCCGAGTTTTTGGTGGTAAAACAAGAGAATAAAATGAAAATGATTGATTCATAAAAAAAGACAACGCTTCTTGTGTGTGGCTAGTTTTGGGTAATGATTTGAATGGAATCTTTGCCGCGTTGGGCAATTGAATTGCTAAAGACGAAGAAGTTCAGTGATTTTTTTCAAGGGGTCAATGCTGAATTTTTATATTCATTTTAATGGAAAACCTAGGCTGAATGGCTACAGCCATATGCCTAAAGAGGCTATATATCATTTGATACGGCCGAAATGTGCCTCCTCGAACGTTTTAGACCCAAGGTCACTTTGGGCCAAATCCGTTTCAAAATATTTGGAGTCAATCTAGAGGTATCCGTCCGTTCGTCAGTCTGTCTGTCTGGCTGGTGCGCACGATAACTCTCAAAACTTAGATCGAGTTCGGAAATGGGCAATATTGGTCCAAACTTTTGTCAAAATTTTCACAGGAAATAATTTTCCTCATAGAAGAAGAATTTGTTCAAAATTTGCAAACCCCAATATAGGTATCATTGCTAGGTCAGGTGCGAAAACGGTTGATATCGGCCCACTCCATCATGTACCTCCCCCACAAAGGGGCACAATTTTGAATAGTTATAACTCTCATAATATGCGAAATAAGAATCCTCAGTGGCTGAGGACAAATTTTTTTCTACAGAAAAAAAATCCTCATAAGCTGAGGACAACATTTTTTTCTATAGAAAAAAAATCTGAGCTGAGGAAAAATTTCTTCTATAGAAAAAAATTCTCAGAGGCTGAGGACAAATTTTTTTCTATAGAAAAAAAAATCCTCAGAGGCTGAGGACAAATTTTATTCTATAGAAAAAAAATCCTCAGAGGCTGAGGACAAATTTTTTTCTATAGAAAAAAAATCCTCAGAGGCTGAGGACAGTTAAAAATCTTCAGTGGCTGAAGACAATTTTTTTTATAGAAAAAAATCCTCAATAACTGAGGTCGAATTTTTTTTCTATAGAAAAAAATCCTCAGTGGCTGAGGACATTTTTTTTCTATAGAAAAAAATCCTCAGTGGCTGAGGACATTTTTTTTTCTATAGAAAAAAATCCTCAGTGGCTGAGGACAGTTATTTTTTCTATAGAAAAAAATCCTCAGTGGCTGAGGACCATTTTTTTTTTCTATAGAAACAAATCCTCAGTGGCTGAGGACAATTTTTTTTCCTATAGAAAAAAATCCTCAGTGGCTGAGGACAGTTATTTTTTCTATAGAAAAAAAATCCTCAGTGGCTGAGTGGCTAGAAAAAAATCCTCAGTGGCTGAGGACAAATTTTTTTCTATAGAAAAAAAAATCCTCAGTGGCTGAGGACAAATTTTTTTCTATAGAAAAAAAAATCCTCAGTGGCTGAGGACAAATTTTTTTCTATAGAAGAAAAATCCTCAGTGGCTGAGGACAAATTTTTTTCTATAGAAAAAAAATCCTCAGTGGCTGAATACAAATTTTTTTTCTATAGAAAAAAATCCTCAGTGGCTGAATACAAATTTTTTTTCTATAGAAAAAAATCCTCAGTGGCTGAGGACAAATTTTTTTCTATAGAAAAAAAATCCTCAGTGGTTGAGGTCAAATTTTTTTCTATAGAAAAAAAATCCTCAGTGGCTGAGGACAAATTTTTTTCTATAGAAAAAAAATCCTCAGTGGCTGAGGACAAATTTTTTTCTATAGAAAAAAATCCTCTGTGGCTGAGGACAAATTTTTTTCTATAGAAAAAAAATCCTCAGTGGCTTAAGACAAATTTTTTCTATAGGAAAAAATACTCAGTGGCTGAGGACAAATTTTTTTCTATAGAAAAAAATCCTCAGTGGCTGAGGACAAATTTTTTTCTATAGAAAAAAATCCTCAGTGGCTGAGGACAAATTTTTTTCTATAGAAAAAAATCCTCAGTGGCTGAGGACAAATTTTTTTCTATAGAAAAAAATCCTCAGTGGCTGAGGACAAATTTTTTTCTATAGAAAAAAATCCTCAGTGGCTGATGACAAATTTTTTTGTTATAGAAAAAAATCCTCAGCAACTGAGGTCAAATTTTTTCCTATAGAAAAAAATCCTCAGCAACTGAGGTCAAATTTTTTCCTATAGAAAAAAATCCTCAGCAACTGAGGTCAAATTTTTTTCTATAGAAAAAAATCCTCAGCTACTGAGGTCAAATTTTTTTCTATAGAAAAAAATCCTCAGCAACTGAGGTCAAATTTTTTTCTATAGAAAAAAATCCTCAGCAAATGAGGTCAAATTTTTTTCTATAGAAAAAAATCCTCAGCAACTGAGGTCAAATTTTTTTCTATAGATAGAACTATTAATGAATAGAAAACCTCAATTCAGCTAGGTTTTTCTATAGAAAATCACAATTAAGGCAATTGTTTTTTATTGTAAACCGCAGCTCAGTAAAGTTTTTCTATAGTAAAGAACATTCAGCATTTGTTTATAGAAAACCTCAATTAAGGCAAGATTTTTTTATAGAAAAAAACAAGAAAAACGCAACTTTCTGTTTGTAGAGAAACTCAATTCAACAAAGTTTTTTAATACAGAAAATCCAATTGAGAAAAAAATTTTCTATAGAAAATCACAATCCAGTAAATCCAGAAAAACTCTACCGAATTAAGGTTTTCCATAGAAAAAGAAAACCTTAATTCGGTAGAGTTTTTCTATACAAAAATCCAATTCAGAAAACTTTTTCTATTGAAAATGATAATTCAGAAAACTTTTTCTATTGAAAATCATAATTCAGCTTTGCTTTCTACAGAAAATCTCAATCCAGCAAAGTTTTTCTATAGAAAACCTCAAATTATGAAAAGGTTTTCCATTGAAAACCACAACTCATAAATATTTTTCTATAAAAAAAACCACAAGCTCCTAGTTCGGGAATCTTTTTCTATAGAAAACATCAATTCATCAAAGTTTTTCTATAGAAAACCCCAGTCCAGCAAAGTTTTCCTATAGAAAACCCCATTCAGAAAGGTTTATCTACAGAATAACCCAATTCATAAAAAAATTTCTGTAGAAAACCCCAACTTCTTTATAGAATAGCTCAGATCACTAAGATTTTTCTAAAGAAAATTATACTTTATTAAATTGTTTTTTATCCCAAAAATTAAATTTCCACCCCACTGTGCCGCCATCTGTGAAATAGATTTTACGCACTTCATTTTTTTAAAATTTAATTTCGAGGTGTCATGTAAGCGTTAATAACTTTTGGATGTGCAATCTGATTATTTGTCTAAATAATTATGTGGTGTAAATTATTAATGCTGATGGTGGTGATTTTATTGTTGTTGTTATTGTTGCTGGTGTTGTTGCTTTGATTACATTACCCCCACCTCATTAAACGGCGTGAACAGCTACAGACCGCGACAATAACGCAACATAAATGCTTAAATACCCCAACTGCTCGTAGAGAGCTTTGGCAAAGTTGTAGCTGTCATCACTTAATGTTACATTTTGACAACTACAACATATGACATGCCATTGTTGTAGACAAAAAAAAAACAACGAATGAAAAACAACAAAACAAAGAAAAACGTTACGAAAACCGTTTAAATTTTGGTTATGACAGATGTAAAAAATACAAAACAGAAAAAAATGCAAACAACAACCGAGACTTAAGCCGATATATCGGACTAGCCATGTGTGTGGCATCCATTCCCCCCACACACACACATACATTCACACAAAATGCTGGGGAGTTGGAGGTGCATCTGCTCCCAACTCCATTATCGAACTCTGCTAATGTTTTCTACAACTTTTCACAGTGAACAACATGTGGCCGGCCTACCCGGCCGGCTGGCTGGCTGGCTTGTTGGCTGATTGAAAAATCCATGTCAGCAGCAGCTCGGATTTGCGTGGTATTGTTGGCGGGCGGCATTTTGGCTTCGTGCCTGCTTGCCTGGCCTGCCTTGGCTTACGCTTGACTTATCATTGCTCAAATATCATTAGAAACCCAAAACTGCTATCATTTCCATAAACGCCAACAGAACTGCTGAAAGATATGATAAGCGCCCACTTTTCCATTAAATCGCCTCATAATGGATTTCTTTCATGCCGATGAGGATGAAGATTATGATGGGACGTCTGAGAGATGCAAATAGAGATGAGCTTGATATTTACCCAATAGGGTTGCCGTGGAAGTACGAAAAAAAGTTTTACTAGAAAAATTTGCTGTAGAAAAACTTGATAGAATTGCTATTCCCCATAGAAAGACTCTGCTGAATTGTGATTTGCGATTTTATTAAGGAACGCTTGGCCGAATTACGATTTTTTTGCAAAAATATTTTTATACTCTCCACCGTTCTATGGAGGGTTTATTAACTTTGTCATTCCGTTTGTAATTCCTCGAAATATTCATAATAGACCCTACAAAGTATACATATTCTGGATCAGCGTAAGATTCTAAGACGATCTAACGGTGTCCGTCTGTCTGTCTGTCTATTGTAATCACGCTATCTTTCGAACGAATTGAGATAGAAGGCTAACATTTTGCGTACATACATTGTTTACCAGCAGGCAGTTTAAGTTTGTAAATGAGCCATGTCGGCCCACGTTTTCGTATAGCCCCCATATAACGGTACCTCCCAATATTCGGTATTTTGATGATCTTAGCAACATTACTCAGCGGAATCGTTTCAAATTTCGTACTAGAAGATCCTAATGGGTACTACAGTCGGTGACAGAAAATTGTCTGTGCAGGTCCACGGCTTCGTATAGCCTCCATGTAACGGTACCTTCCGATATTCGGTATTTTGACGATTTTAGCGACATTATTCACCGGAATCGTTTCAAATTTGGTATTTGAAGTTTATCATAGGTACTACAGCCTATGAAAAAATTTTTGATATGCAGGTCCAAGTCTTCGTATAGTCCCCATATAACGGGAGGTACCGATAGTTGGTATTTTGACGATTTCAGTAACATTATTTACTGGAATCATTTCAAATTTCAAGTCTTCGTATAGCCCCCATATAGCGACACACCCCAATATTCGGTATTTTGATGATTTCAGCAACATGATTTACCGGAATTGTTTCAAATTTAGTACTGGAAGATCCTAATGGGTACTACAACCTAAGACAGAAAGTTGTCCGTGCAGGTCCACATCTTCGGTACCTCTCGATACTCCATATTTTCATGATTTTTGCGACATTATACAAATTTCGTATTTGAAGTTCGTAATGGGCACTACAGCCTATGACAAAAAATTTCGTATACAGGTCCATGTCTTCGTATAGTCCCCATATATCAGTACTTCCCTATATTCGGTATTTTGACGAGTTTAGGTACAATAACTACCGATATTGTTTGAGATGCCGTATTTAAACTTCGTAATAGATGCTACAGCCTCCGACAGAACATTGTCTGGCTGGTCCAGGTCTTCACACAGCTCCGATATAACGGTACCTCCCTATATACGATATTTTGATGATATTAGCTACATTATTCACCGTATATTTCAAGTGATCAAGAATATGAAATGGCTTATGGCAAACAATGCCTTTGTAGGTCCACGTCGTATAGACCGCAATAAAACGGCTATATTCGGTATTTTTAAAATTTAAACAGAATTTTTAAGGATTTTATTTTTTGAAAATTTCCAAATTCACTGCAAATGGTGGAGGGTATTAAAAGTTCGGCCCGGTCGAACTTAGCTTCTTTTTTACTTGTTTATTGTTGCAAAATGCTCAGGCTTAATTCCGTTATTGTTGTTTTTATAAAAACAACGTTTGTTTATTAGTGGAGAACGATGGTAATGTTCGGAAAGAGAATATTTTTTTAAAGAAACAAATTTTTGAAATGAGTTTCCATTAAAAAATACTGAATTAAAATCGGAATCTGAATTATAGAAAAACTTTGTTAAATTGTGATTTTCCATTGAAAAAATCTGCTGAATTGGGGTTTTCCATGGTAGAACTTTGCAAAACTTTACAAAACTTGGCAAATTGAGAATTTCTATGAAAAATGAGCTGAGGGTACCATTTGGTATTTGGAAACGGATAGAACTAAAAACTTGAAATTTGACATGAGACTCAAGGTTGGTAAGTAAGTTCGATATGTTTAGGTGTGTTGCATGGACATATTTGATATTTCGAATATTGATGGTATTTGTGTTTAAGATTTGGTGGTGGTTCTTTATTTGTACGAAAAGTACTAAATAGTACCAAATTTGGTATTGGGTATAGGAATACGGCTGGAATCCTCTAAATTGATACTGGTGCCTCCGTTGGTAACTGGAATTAAAATATGGAGGCGGTTTAAGAATTGTGACGATAATAGTACGAAAAGTACTAAATAGTACCAAATTTGGGATTGCCTGAAAAATAGATCTGAAATCCTTAAATGTGATATAGATGTCACTATTGTGTGTTGAGATTTGGCGGTTATTTGGAAACGTGTACGATAATTGTACGATAAGTACTAAATCGATCTAAATTTAGGAAGTGGAAAATTACAGAGCTGAAATATGATATTAAGATCACTGTTGTTATCTGAGATAGATATATGGTGATTGTTTTAAAAATTTGTACTATATTTGTACGAAAAGTACGAAGTAGTACATAATTTGGTATTGGATAAAGGATAGCAGGGGAATCCTCAAAATTTGTTCGATAATTTTACTAACATCCTCCTCGGTAAACTTTAAAATGGACGATTTAGAAGATTTTTTTTTTTGAACGAATCTAAAATGATAAGATGTACTTTTCACTGACGAAGTAGCGGGCACTTGCTGGTAGGGTATATACAGAGTGAAATGAAAAAACTGCAACCACTTTCAGACTGCTGTCATTTCTAAGCCACTCGTCCGACAGCTCTTAAAATTATTCCAGTGACAGCTCATTATATTGTTTACAAGCGGACAAAAGCATTTTGGTGAGAATTTTTCAGAAAAAAAATTATTCGTCATGGAATTCAAACGTGATTGTGTGATTTCTTAATATTCGGCTGGAGTGCTATCGCTATTGCACTCCAGCAATTAAATGTGAATAAATCTTTTGTGTCTCGTACCATCACTCGCTACCGTGATACTGGTAGCGTAGCCCGACGTCAAGAAGGTGGGCGGAAGAAAACAGCAACATCAGCAGAAATGGTTCGAAAAGTAGTAAAGAAGCAACTTGATCGGAACCCGCGTCACTGTGGCCGAAAAATGGCCCGTGAGCCGGACATATCGCAATATTTCATTCGGCAAATATTGAAAAATGAGCTGGGGGTAAAGGCACTGAAATTCCAAAAAGTGCAAGAACTTACACCGCAGCAGAAAGAAAATAGACTCAAAAGAGCTAAAGAGTTGCTTCGCTTCGCCGAAAGTATCGATCCACCAAAATGTGTCGATCACCTCAAGTAAGCGCTTCGTCGGAATGAGCCAAAATACTGCAAAGCAACATTCGGGCAGCGTGTGACCGTTTCAGTCCATATTTCGTGCCAAAGGTGGCCAATTCGAACAAATCTAAACTTATTCTAAAATTTGATGCTATTTCCGACATTTCCTGCTTTCATTCAATTAAATTTAAAAACAAATGTAAAATTATGGCGTTTGATTTTGTTGCAGTTTTTTTATCTCACCCTGTATTTTGAAATTTTCAGCTAAAGATATCTTGGAATGTAGGTATACAATTTCCTCGATCATATTTCAGATAACAATAGGATTTTTATCCTAGGGACATACTTTAACCCTCAAGCGAGTCACTAAGTAGGGTTTTGGTTAAATACTCCCTTTAGATGGGGTTATAGCAAGTCAAAATATTCTATGAATACATTTGTTATAAAATTCTGCTATAGGTCTCAGAAAACATCATGAGTCTAAATCTTACCCAAACGGCAGGAATCCATAAATTTAAACCAGTAAGGAATAATCAAAAGTCGGGCGGGCCGACTATATGATACCCTACACCACCATGCTCAATTTATAGAGCTCCCGCAAAAAAAGAATTTATTTGAAGTAGATCATACCACCTATCAACATTTGGCTTTCGAGTCTCGTAGGTTTCAGACGAAACTAATATAGTGTAAGTATATCCAATTCTGAATCGATTTTCACTAAATTTGACGGAGATATTTTAATCTTTTATATATATATCGGTGCCGAGTTCCACCAAATGGAAACGTACGTCCCGAAATTCACTCCATTTGAGCTGATATCAGCCATTATTTGCACAATATACCTGAAATCGGATTAAGGATATACATGGGAGCTATAACCAAGTCTCTGCCGTTCTCGATAAAATTTGGCAGAGGTATTTCCGAGCTCTATAAGATATCTAGTACCAAAATTTCATTCCTGTCGAATGCATATTACGAATGAGAGGGACTTAAACATCAAATCGGAAACATATATAGGAGCTATACCTGAACCGATTCTATCCGAATTCGATGTATTTGCTTCTAGATCGAATTCGGCTTGATGTGCCAAAATTCAGGTCATTTGGATTGATATTGGCTATTTGGTGCACAATTAACCCGAAATCGGTTGAAAATATATATGGGAGCTATATCCAAATCAGAATCGATCTTGATACAGTTTACAGAGTTATTTCTGGGCCGTACCTGTTATCTGGTACCAAATATCATTGGTGTCGAATGCATATTACTTATGTCCGGGACTTAAACACCAAATCGGATGAAACATTAATATGGGAACTATAGCTATATTTGAACCGATTTTCACTAAATTTAATTTACTTGCTTCTAGACTGAATTCGGTCAGATATGCCAAAATTCAGATCATTTTGACTGATATTGGCCATTTGGTGCAAAATTAAACCGAAATCGATTGAAGATATATGGGTGCTTTATCTAAATCTGATCCGATTAACACCAATTTCAAAACGGTTCGTCCTTGGGCCAAACAAATATTGTTTGCATAATTTCATCTCAATCGGATAATAAATGCGAGCTGCATTTTTTTCACAATAATACATGGACGGTCGGACAGACATGCAAAAATCAACTCAGAAAGTGATTCTATGAATATCCTCAAAAGTACCTATGGGTCAATCTCGCTTCCATCTCCATATTACAAAAAAATGCACAAAGACATAATACCCTTACCCCTATGTGGCGGAGGATATAAAAACACATTTAAGGTTTAAAACCATACTTTATATGAGTTCATGCCAAATACTCGGTCAAAGCATGATTTTAGGAGAATAACCTAAAAACATAAATTGATCTTCATCAAATTTCACTAAAAATCACCGAAGACAAAAAAATCTCTATTTCCTTTATATTTCCAGAAAATACTTACATCAATGTTGCCTTACAAAAGCGAAAATATTTCCGAAATGTTTTGGATAAATTTTTACTTCGGCCATTTTTCCAGTTAATGCCTGAATTGACACAAAAATGTCAAAGGAAGAAATATTCTACAAAAAATTCCACTATAAATTTTTTGAAAAAAAAAAAAACTATATACTTCGATTAAATAGTTCGGAAGAGAATTAAATTTCAACTTCGTTTATTACAAATGAAAATTATAGGTTTATTTCTTTTACTGCTAAATTAACACTTTTCCAGTTTAAGACTTCTTCTACTTTGGCAACCCTGACTCAGTATCATCACACTGTATCGCTATCCAATCCAATCCACTCTTTAACACACCAGCTCTAAGATAAATTAAGTGTTTGCCTATGTTAATTACAACATTAAAATCCATTATTAAAAGGTGGGTGCCCTAAAGGTTGTAAGCTAGTCAACCAGTCAGCCAACCGACCATCCAGCCAACCAACCATCCAGCCAGCCAGACATGTTTGATGATGCTCGTCATATCTTTGTTTTACGGCTATCAGTAAAATTACTTTATCATCTCAAGCAGCAGATGTTGTTTAAATTGCCAGTCAAGCACGGTTATGGTCTTCTACCTTCTCGTGACTTACTGGGTCACCTTTAGAGACTCTGATAAGATTTCCCCCAACAAAAAAAAAATTGTTACATACTCAAACACGAGCCCTTAAGCTCTGGTAAACGTACAACACCCATATTCAAAGTATCCATGAACGTCAACTCCAAAAAGAGAGTTTGAAGCCCATAAATTAATTAGAAAAACACAGCAAGCGGAATCTACAGAGGCGTTATGTAGGCTTTTTTGGGTTTTTTTATTCTGTTTTTTTATTCTGTTTTTTTTTTTCTTTTTTTATTTTTTGTTGATTTGATACAGCATCAATTTTTGATTGATTTAAAAGGAAAGCTTGTAAAACTTGGCCAAGAGCCTACCTTATTTGGTGGTGGAAAGGGGAAAAACAAGGTTACAAGAGTTAAATGAACAACATGCCCACCTATCTGCCTACCTATCGACCACCGATTCATTGAGAAGAGAAACATTTCAAACCTTTTTGACATCTTCCATTGAAGATTGGATTAATGAGATAACGACGACCATTTAAAGCATAAAACTCATTGGGTTTCGAAGTATTTCAATTGGTGATCAGTGTCGATTTCATGAAAACAAAGAGCATAATAGAATCTGTATTACAAATTGTTTTAATCCCATATTAGGGGATTAGTCTAAATCAACCTGACACCTTATTGGGGGACAATGGGATAAAGGGGGGGTTATTAGAAAATCCATAACTTTTTCTAAAGCATCAATGAAAGTTATTGAATTGAGAATTTATTTATGAATATTTTCTCTGATAATTAAGGAGATTAAGGGAATTTCTAATTCTAATTTTCTCTAATTTCCAAGGTAGCAAAACGAAGAAATAGATGACTAAACGCCATTTATGGCTTAATTTATCGAGTTTTTCTAAAGAACAACATGAGAGCATAAACGGACCGGAACTTTTGATACGTCAACCATTAGGAAAACAAACCCCGTTTGTTAAGACTGGTTATTCGGACGTTATATATAATACATCGCATCGTCTTCATTGTACACACCCAAAAACTCATAGTTCCAGCTTCCTTCCTACGCTCTAAACCAAATTTAGCATCATTTAGTACTTTTGTACACTACACAGTACGTATTTTCCACAATACCGCATGGACTTAATCTAAACCAGTAAGGAAAGTTCAAAAGATGGGCGGGGCCGACTATATGATCCCCTACACCACTATGCATATTTAGTAAAACTCTTGTAAAAGAGTGGTTTATATTGGGCATTTCTGAGCTCTATGAGATATCTGGTACAATATATGATTATAGCAGAGTTCATATTCCGAAAGTTGGAGATATAAACACCAAATCGGATGAAATATATATATGGAGCTAGAGCTATATCTGAACCGATTTTCACCAAGTTTTAAATTTTAACTTCTAGAATGAATTCGCTCGGAAGTGCAACTTTTCACTCACTTTGGGCTGAAATTAGCCATATGGAGCGAAGGAAGATATATAGGGGAGCTATATCCAAATCTGACCTGATCTTGATAAAAAAATGAATTATGTATTGCTAGGCTGAATCTAACACCTGGTACCAAATATCATTTTTATGAGGTGTATATTACGAATGTAAGGGACTTAAACACCAAAATTGGATGAAACATATATATGGGAGCTATAGCTAAATCTGAAGCGATTCTCACCAAATTCTGAATTCTGAATTCTCACCAAAGTACTGAATTCTATACTAAATTCGGTCGGATGTAGCAAAATTCACACCGTTTGGACTGATATTAGCCATTTGATGCACAAGAAACCTAAAATCGGATGAAGATATATATGGGAGCTTCATCTAAATTTGGAACGATTTTCATCAAGGACGAACCCTATCCTTGAGCCAAACAAATGTTATTTAGAAATTCACAAGGTGGACAGGGTATTATGTCTTTGTGCTTTTGTTTGTAACATGGAAAAGGAAGCGAGATAGACCCATAGTTACTTTTGAGGATTTTCGTAGAATTACTTTCTAAGTCCACTTATGCTTGTCTGTCCGTCCGTCCGTCTGTCCATGTATTCTTGAGAACAAAATGCAGGTCTTATTTATTATCCGATTGAGATGAAATTTTCCAAACAACATTTGTTTGGCCCAAGGACGAACCCCATTGAAATTGGAGATAATCGGTCAAAATTTAGATATAGCTCCCATATATATCTTCGTCCGATTTGCCTTTTATTGTGCACCAAACGTCTAATATTTGTCCAAATGGGATAAAATTTGACACTTACGACCGAAATGAGTGTAGAAGCTAGTATATTAAATTTAGTGAAGATCGGTTCAGATATAGCTATAGCTCCCATATATACTGTTCTTCCGATTTTTTATATTTGATAACCACAGCCGTAATATGCAATCCACAATAATGATATTTGGCACAAGATATCAGATACAGCCCAGAAATACCTCTGTCAAATTTTATCGAGATCGGATCAGATTTTGATATAGGTGACATATATACCTTCTACCGATTTCGGGTTAATTGTGTGACCAATAACAGTCCAAATGTCCTGAATTTTGGCACACCCGACTGAATTCAGCCTAGAAATAAATATTTTAAATTTGGCAAAAATCGGTTTAGATATTGCTATAGCTCCCATATATACGTTTCATCCGATTTGGTACCAGATATCAGATACAGAAATAAGTATTTAAAAATATTTCATGATCGGTTAAGACTTGGATATAGCTGCCATACATAAATCTTTATCCGATTTCAGGTATTTTGTGCAAAAAAATGGCTAATATGAGCGCAAACGGACTGAATTTTGGTACTTCCGACAGAATTCAGCCTAAAAGCAAGTGCTTTAAATATTGGTTCAGATATAACTTTAGCTCCCATATGTACATTTCATCCGATTTGTTGTTAAATTCCCTCACATGCGTAATATGCACTCCATAAGAATGATATTTGATACCAGATAACTTATGGAGCTCAAAAATACCTCTGTCAAATTTTATGGAGATCAGTTTGACTAATGTCAACACAAATGAACTGAATCTAGGCAATTCCGTCTAAATTTATCCTAGAAACAAGTACTTCAAGTTTGGCTAAAATCGCTTCAGATATAGCTATAGCTCCCATATATATGTTTCATCCGATTTGGAGTTTCAAGTCCATCACATTCGTAATATGCACTCCACAACAATAATATTTGGTACCAGATATCAGATACAGCTCAGAAATAAGTGTTTAAAATTTTTGTCAAGGTCGGTTCAGATTTGAATATAGTTGCCATATATATCTTTATCCGATTTCATGTTTATTGTGCACCAAATGGCTTCTATCAGCCCAAATGAAAAATGTTGAAATATGCGTGTGATTTCAGATATATTGCATCAAAGCATCTGACTTCATATAATATCTGCCTGATATAAATGGATGTGAATGTGCAGAATTCGAAGAAAATCAAATATCTATACTCTATTTTTTCGTGGGGGATGTACACGGAGTGAGCCGATAAATTTTCACATCAGATCTTTGGTTGGAAAAAAATGTGGAGAAATGCCAAGCTTGAAAAGAGTCGCCGTTGTGTTTCGCAAGTTATAGGAGATATAAGTATGGCAAAATTTGTGAATCTTTGTGGAAGAGGTACTGGATGGGGTAGGCCGATATCTATAATTTTCACACCACAACTTGAGTTAGTAAAAATATTAAGATATGTGAAACTTGGAGAGAATCTGTTCCTTATTTGGCATTTTATGAAATATATAATTATTCAAAATATTAACCCTTCGTTAACCAGAATGAGTGGTCCGACATTTTCTATCTTCACAAATGGTTTTGTGTTAATAGAAATATTGGAATGTGCTGAGTTTAGAAAGAATCAGATGGTTATTTCGCGTTTTATGAGCTTCATGGTTACTCAAAATGTTGACCCGCTGTGGGGGTGGTACCAGTATGAGTGGTCCGATATATCCCACCTTCACATCAGATCTTGTGTTCATAACAATATTGAAATGTGTAAAATTTGAAGGAAATCGAATTCTTATTTCGCATTTTATAAGAGTTATAATTTATCCAAATTTTGACCCTTTGTGGGAGATGTACTTTATGGAGTGGGCTCCATGTTATCGTCCTTTCTAGACACCAAAAGTGACCTTGATAACAAATTTCATAATTTCATCTCAATCCCAAAAACCAACGGCACCTTCTTTCCACAACTAAAGACACCAATAGTGACATCCATATCAAATTTTATGTTCCTACTCTATCGCTTCACGCAAAACCAAATTTAGTTCTTTTCGTGAATTTTTAAAAGAATCTCCATATCTCAAGCCCAGATACCAAAAGTGATGCTAATATCAAGTTTCTGTTTGTAATTTGGATTTGATGGATTGACATTTTTTGTACTGGGTCTACGGTGGGTGAGGGAGGAAGGGGTCGCAAAAAGGGAGAGATAAAAGGCGATTTCGACATTTTAGTTTTAAGACCTTTAATATTGTCATGATGTAGAACATATAACCGTGTAACTTAGGCAGTTTTTATTATTATTTATTTATTTATTTTTTTTTTTTTGGCTTTATGGTAAAAATTTCTCACGCATGTCCTCTGGGCGATAAGAAAACATCGAACAAATGTGTGAAAAGTAAACAAAGCGGCAAAAAAAAGGGCCTAAGTGGTCATGGTGCTAGTGGGACTGGTGATGATGTTGCGAACACATGGAGGGACATCCGTTTTCCCTTTTTTCTGCGTAGAACTGCATTCGATATTACAGCTATGAAGGAAATATGTTATAAATAAAACAAAAAATGTTTAATAAAATGTTGGGATGACGGAAAAATTCAAAAGGGAATTCTGCCACTTTATGAGCCATAAAAAAATCCGAGTCTCTGTATTTGTTGGGTTTCCAATGTCCACTCATTTTTTGAGATTTTATAGCCAAAAATTGGTCAAAGGTGCCAACATAAAATAAGGAATGACATTTTATTTCCTAAGAATTGTTAACGACTTCACTACGATTATCAATAGTTCGTTTTATTTCAATTTTATGTGATTGGAAGATATATATTTACTGTATGTAATTTTATTAAATAATAATTATTGATTTTCGATTCTAATATTGAACTTTTGACATTCAATTGAAATTTATAGTTTTCATGACGTTTGAGATCTTGAGAAAAAAAAAAAGAATTATGTACCCGGTTCTCCGTATGCAAAGCATTTGAAAATAAACAACCAAGTCATGCATCCATCCAGCTCTGAAGCTATGGCATTACCAGCCGCTGCAGCCAAAGCAGCCTCATATTTACTCACTTAATTGTATATAATTTCGTAAAATTTATAGTTTCTATATTTAATAAGTTTTAATTGTTAATGAAAACAACAACAGCAGCAACAAAACGCGCTCTAAGCTAAACAACGATGCTGCAGTCATTCCAATGGAATTTCAATTGGTCATGCATTTTTAGTTTTCAAAATACAGTTTTCAGCTTCATTTACGATAATCGTTGTTTCCATGCTTTTTTTTCGATTGTTTCATTTGTTTTTATACCCTACAACACTATGTGTTGGGGGTATTATAAGTTTGATTGGGTCAAAAAATTATGTAATACCTCGAAATATTGGTTTCCCACATAGGAAAGTATATATGGATCTTCCTATCTCGCCGAGCTCAGTCGATTTAGCTATGTATGTCCGTCCGTCCGTCTATCCATGTTAAATTTTAATCACTCTACAGGTCGCAATTATAGTCCGATCCTCTTGAATTGAAAATGGAGGTGCGGTTAGGGCCAAAATAGAACCCTATTGTTTATGAAGATGATCGCATAATATTTAGGCGTTGAAATGGACCAAAAACTGAACATTTTCCTGATTTTGCAGTTGTTCTACGGATCGCAATTATAGACCAATTAACGCGAAAGTTAGCATGGGACTAGAGCTTAGGGCTGGGCAGAAGCCTCCCTATTTGGATGGTCATCGGGTAATATTTAGTGGCTGAAATAGACCATGACATTTGTGTAAAATAAAAGTCGAATTTTCCATTAAACCGCGAATATTTTTAATCCCGGCAAAATCACAAATAGGCAAACAGGTCAATTCTGAGGTAGATGTCGATAGCAAATATATCGGATATATATAGCGAAATATATTTATACAAATTGTATATACAAAGGAAGAGGTTGTTAGCTAGAATGCATATATCTCAAGAATGGCTGAACCGATTTTGACAATTCAGAATGCCCTCTTGGCATAAAAGAATATAATCTAAAAAATCGCAATTTTTTCATATTTTTTATCGCATGCGATTTTCAATTTGACTTTAATACTTTTTCACCTAACAACACAGGTTGGGGTTATTTTATACAGATAGCAATTATCGTCCGATCGAAAATTTCACGAAAATTTTCATAAGGGAAGGATTCGGCCCAGAAGGGCTAGGCCAATTGTTTCTAAGATGTCTGTAATATATTTAGGGTTTGAAATGGAGCAGCAATTAAAAAGTTCGCCAAAGAAGGTAGAACCCATTATGACCTACATATACCAATTTTCAGACAAATCCGTGAAAAAATGTGGCAAAAATCATCAAATTACCGAATATCGGGAGGTACCGTTATATGGGGGCTATACAAAAATGTGGACCTATAATTACAATGACTCGCCACACGAACTGGGACCCATTATGATCTACAACTACCAATTTTCAGAGAAATTCTTGAGAAAATGTGTCAAACTCTATCTATGTGGCGACTCTATCAAAACGTGGACCTATACATACAATGTTTCGCCACACGAACTAGGATCCATTATGACCCACAAATACCAATTTTTAGACAAATCAGTGAAAAAATGTGGCAAAAACCATCAAAATACCGAATATCGGGAGGTACCGTTATATGGGGGCTATACCAAAACGTGGACCTATACATGAAATGTTTTGCCACACGCACAGGGATCCGTTATGACCTACAAATACCAATTTTCAGACAAATACGTGAAAAAATGTGACTTAAATCATCAAAATACCGAATATCGTAAGGTACTGTTATATAGGGACTATACCAGAACGTGGACCGATATACCGATATCATTTTCAATACCAACCATCCTAGACACAATACAAATTGCTCTGCTAAATTTTGGCGCTCTACTTCAAATAATGTGGGCTGTATCATGATTTCAATTGACAGACGGACAGACAGACATCGTTAAATCGACTTAGAATTTTACGCTGATTATGAATATATATACTTTATGGGGTCTACGACGAATATTTAAGGATGTTACAAACGGAATGACAAAGTTAATATATTCTCCTTTTTAAGGTGGAGGGTATAAAAAGGGGAACCTCTGACTTTTTTATGCTGATTTCGTTGACGAATATAGCCCAATATCGTAGACAAGCTAATCATACCTATGAGTTAAAATTTGGAGATACAGAGGGACCTCTTGTATTTGGAGATGATCGGAAAATATTAAGGGATTCAAATGAACCAAAAACAGAAAAATTTTCCTGATCACAAAATTGAGACAAATCGACAGAGACTTTTTCATGAGAGGAGAGTTAAGAACAGGGACATTTTGTGTGGCCATTGGATTATATTATCTGTAAAATGGACCACAATAACTAACAGTACGACGGAGTGCGTAAATATTGAGCAAATGTCCCTGGTCAAAAAGCTAAAACTAATATCTGGGTAGTTCTCTATTACATAATTTAATAAAAAGCGAAATCTTCCAAAATGGATTTGGACACAAGGGGGCTTCAAACATGTTGTAGTGTTGTAGGGTATTACATGGTCGGCGCCGCACGACTTTAGCCTTTGCTTACTTGTTATTTATTAGTTTATAATATATTTTTTCGATTATTAAAAAAACTAATAATTACGTAATTTCATATGAGTGAGTCAAATGTTGAAAAAGAAATCCCCACATTAAATCTTGAGTTCTACTCCAGGAACTGAAAAAATAAACAAATTATTAATTTTTCATAGCCAGAATTGCTGATAACAAATGTTTCGTTTTTTTTTTCTCTCTCTAATTCTCCTATTTCAGTTTTTTGTATTTTTTTTTTTTTTTTTCTAATTAATGCAGTTCTTCTTGGGTTGTTTGTATTTTCCATAAATTCTTAACTACGCTTTAATAGCTTTGAAATGAGTTTTAAATTATCTACAGCAAAGTCTGTTGATTTATGACTCCATTTCATAAATCGTTGCTGACTCTCTGTGAAATAATTAGAAAATATTCCAAAATATTTCGTTTTCATGTTTTTTTTAGGAAATTATAAAAAAAAGTTTATCAGTTTGAGAATCGTGTTTCAATATTAATTCGTTTGAATGGTAGCAAAGTTATATCAAATTACACAGATTTTAATTGTAGTTTTTTGAGGGGAAAATTATTTTTTATGGCCTCCAATCTAAATTAAATTTTTCAGTTCCTTTGCAACCCTTCAAAATATTTGTCTTAGAGGTTATATAACATTTTGATAATTTCATATATATACATACGCCCCTCTGTGAAAATCACCAAATGAACCACAAGATTTTATGCAGAGCTGCCAAATCTGAGCTTCCTAATGTGTTTTTATGTCTATAATTATTGGCACCGGGAATGTGTTGTATCTGCCTTCGTGCAGTGATTTTCGGTAGGGCCAGGAGTTTTTTTAATGCAAAGTACTCAAAAATTATCCACAAATTTACAATTTCGGAATCGAATTTTATTGCAGAGTGTTTCAGAATCTCTTTGTTTTTTAGTCAAAATTCTGTAACTTTTGAACAGTTAGAGATAGTTTCATAACATTTTTGTTGGGTAGGTAAAGGAGTATCTGCTTTGGTCCAAACTTGGTACACCGTTATTTTATTATAAAACGTATATCGAGTTCGGAAATGGGCAATATCGGTTCACTCCTTCATGTACCTCCTTCGAAAAACTTCGAAATTTAAAAAAATTATTTTATTGCACAGAAAGAAAAAGGATAATCAGATTTTGCTCCAACTTTGCAAATCCTAATATTTCCAGCAGTGGTAGGTCGGGTATGAAAATTGAAATATCGGTCCAATCCATCAATTATAATTCTTATAGAATGTGAATGTCTTCAAATTACACACATCACAATATTTTGATTAACCCAAGGTCTAGTGTGAAGATGGGATATATTGGTTCACTCCTTCTGGTACCTCCCCCACAAAGGGTCAAAATTTAATTATCCACGAAGCTCATAAAACGCGAAATCTGATTCCATTTGGACTTTGCATATCTCAATATTTCTATCAACACAAGATTTGTTATACAGATGATGGAGACCGGACCATTCCATCTGGTACCTTCCCCACAAAGGGTCAACATTTTGAATAACCTAAACTATTATAAAATCTGAAATAAGCATCGGGTTCTCTTCATATTTTACACATCCCATTTTTTTCTTCTAACACAAGATCTGCTGTGAAGGTGGGATGTATCGGTACACTCTTTCTTGTACCTCCCCCACAAATTTTCAAAATTTTTAATACCCACGAAGCTCATAAAACGTCAAATTAACATCCAATTCCATTCAAACTTGGTACATCTCAATATTTCCATCAACACAAGATTTGTTATAAAGATGGTGGAGATCGGACCATTCCTTCTGATACCTTCCCCACAAAGGGTCAAAATTTTGAATATCCTAAACTATTATAAAATCTGAAATAAGCACCGGGTTCTCTTCATATTTTACACATCCCATTTTTTCTACTAACACAAGATCTGCTGTAAAGGTGGGATGTATCGGTACACTCCTTCTTGTACTTCCCCCACAAATTTTCAAAATTTTTAATACCCACGAAGCTCACAAAACGTCAAATTAACATCCGATTCCATTCAGATTTGGCACATCTCAATATTTCCATCAACACAAGATCTGTTATAAAGATGGTAGAGGTCGGACCATTCCTTTTGATACTTCCCCCACAAAGGGTCAACATTTTAAATAACCAAAACGATCACAAAATCCGAAATAAGCACCGGTTCCATATTTTACATATCTAATTATTTCTACTAACAAAAAATCTGCTGTGAAGATGTGATATATCGGCGCACTCCTTCTTGGACCACAAAGGGTCAAAATTTTGAGTACCCATGAAGCTCATAAAACGCCCAATTAACATCCGATTCCACTTAGACTTAGTAAATCTCAATATTTCCATCAACAAAAGATATTTTATAAAGATGTTAAAGATCGGACCATTTATTCTGGTACCAACCTACAGGAACTATTATAGAATTCATAGATGACCAGGAGAAAGTCAAAATATATTTAAATAATCAAACATTGGCTGAGGGTATACATGTGTCAGTAAACCTAACTAATACCTTTTAACTTGTTTTTTGAACATTTTGTGGGGGAGGTCCAAAAAGAGTGGACCGATATTGCCCATCTCCGAACTCGATCTAAGTTTGGCAATGATATTACGATGTATTAAGTGTGAATTAAATCGGATACTCCCTTCGAGAGTTATGGTGCGCACAAGCCAGCAGACAGACGGAGGGACATCGCTAGATCGACTCCAAATGTCCTGAGAGACCTAAGGCCGAAAAAAATTCTAAGTCGCTTTAACGATATCCGTCTGTCTGTTAAAATCTAGTCTACATTATTTGATGAAGCTTTGAAATTTGGCAGAACACTTTATATCGTGTCTAAGATGGTTGGTATTGAAATTGAGATGTATCGGTCCATGTTTTCGTATAGCCCCCATAAATGGTATCATCCGATATTAAATATTTTTACGATTTTAGCCACATCTTTCAACCAAAAGGTTCCAAATGTGGTACTGAGAGTTAATAACGAGTTCTACCTATGGTGACAGAATATTGTCTGTAGAGGTCCACGTTTTCCTGTAACGCCCATATATTCAGTATTTCCCGATATTCGGTATTTAAATTACTTCACCTACTTTTTTCAAGGTTCCTTTTTTTAATTTGGTATTTTATGTTTGTAATAGGTTTTACCTCCTGTGTCATATCACTGTCTATATAGGTCTACGTTTTCCTATAGCCTCCATATAACGGAAGATGCAGATAGTCCTTTTCACATTTCCATCGGATTAGATTCTAATTCGGAATTTGTAGTTCAAAATGGGTTATAAAACCGGTGTCAACACATTTTCCATATTGGTGAAGAATATAAATAGTCCTAGCCACATTTTTCCATGATGTTTTGAATCTGGTATTTAAGTGGTATGGCCTCCATATAATGGTTCATATTACTTTATTATATTTTATAGCCATTATGGCATTATTCAACCGATCGCACTGGTATTTGCAGATTAAAGCAGAACACGCTTCAATCCAGATATTTTTAATTTAAAATGGTTTTTTTTACCCAATGGTGGAGGATATTGAAAGTTTGGCCGATCATACTGATCTTGATTTAATTTTGGGTATCTTTTAACTCTTGGAAAGTCATTCCATTTCAAAAAGGTCTGTAAATGGCATTGTATGTATTCAACTCCAAGTAGAAGACGTTCTTAATTTTAAACACATCTAGAATATATTACAATTTTTCAAAATTATTTTTATAATTTTTTTACAGTTGCAATAGTTAAATTTATGACCCCAACACGTTTCATTCACGTATCGCTCATTTATTCATCTATCATAAATGCGAACAAATTTATGTGGCACTAAGCTAGGAAATATTATCAAATTCATAGATGACAGTTTACACCTCACATGAAGGAAATAATCAAAACTCGCCTCAAGACCACCATCGGGGTTTGAACTACAGTTACAGTACGTGACTTCAAGCCATAGATAATAAATCATGGCAGTTATCTAACCGTAAAAAAACTATCGAATTACCAAAGAATATAATTCAATAAAACAAATAGTTTTCCTGGTGATTTTTTTTATTTTTAATTTTTACAGTTTTAACACCTTTGGAGAAAAACAAAACAGAGAAAAATATAGCACTCTGATTTGATTGATCACCCATAAAATCAAAACAAAGTTCTGGAAAATGGAAATGAAGTGATTTTCAGTTTTAATGGGTGAATTGAAAAATAATCGTAAAATTGCTATACCCTACACCACATAGAGGTAAGGGTATTATTTCTTTGTGCATTTATTTGTAACATGGAGAGGGAAGTGGGATTAGCCCATAGTTATTTTTGAGGATCTTCATAGAATCACTTTCTGAGTAGATTTATGCAGGTCCGTCCATGCACTTTGCGAAAAAAATGCAGGTAGCATTTATTACCCGACCGAGATGAAAATTTCCAAACAATATTTGTTTGGACCAAGGACGAATCCCATTGAAATTGGTGAGTATCGGTTCAAATTGGTGAGTATCGGTTTAACCGATTTCGGTTTAACTGTGCACCAAATGGACAATATCAGTCCACATTACCTGAATTTTAGCATATTCGAGGTTTTTATACCCTCCACCATACTTTGGATGGTATATTAACTTTGTCATTCCGTTTGTAACTCCTCGAAATACTCATGTCAGAACCAACAAAGTATATATATTCTTGATCAGCGTAAAATTCTATAACGGTACCTCCCTATATTCAGTATTTTGATGATTTTAGCGACATTGTTCACCGGAATTGTTTTAAATTTGGTATTTAAAGTTCGTAATGGGTACTACAGCCTATGACAGAAAATTGTCTGTGCATGTTCACGTCTTCGTATAGGCCTTATATATCAGTACCTCCCTATATTTGGTATTTTGACGAGTTTAGGTACAATACCCACTGATATTGTTTGAGATGTCGTATTTAAACATCGTAATGGATGCTACAGCCTCTGACAGAAAATTGCCTGGCTGGTCAAGGTTTTCACACAGTTCCGATATAACGGTACCTCCCTATATACGATATTTTGGTGATTTTAGCTACATTATTCACCTTATATTTCAAGTTATCGGATTTGAATATGGTAATGGCTTATGACAAACAATGCCTTTGTAGGTCCACGTCGTATAGACTCCAATAAAACGGCTATATTCGGTATTTTTAAAATTTAAACAGAATTTTTAAGGATTTTTTTTTTGAAAATTTGCAAATTCATTCCAAATGTTGGAGGTTATTCAAAGTTCGACCCGGCCCAACTTGCTGTTTGTGCTCCAAATGGCCAAAATCAGTCCAGATGACCTGATTTTTGGCCCATGCAACCGAACTCAGTCTAGAAGCAAGCACATCAGATATAGCTATAGCTCCCATAGTCAAACACCATAATTTTTACATTTTTTTTTTAATTTTATTGAATGAAAGCAAAAATGTCGGAAATAGCATCAAATTTTGGAATAAGTTTAGATTTGTTCAAATTGGTCACCTTTGGCACGAATTATGGTCTTCAAACGGCCAATGAAACCGTCACACGCTGCCCGAATGTTGGTCTGCGGTATTTTGGTCTATTCCCGGCGAAGCACTTGCTTGGGGTAATCGACACTTTGGTATTGTTAGTGCCAACCTTGCTTTCCAAAATACTCCAGACACACTAGTCCAACGGATTGGTATTCGGAGATTTTGGTGGCCATTATGCGCTGGAAATGAAGCGAGGAACCTCATTTTCTAACCATTCTTGGGCGGTGCGTGCTAAGTGCGAGAGTGCTGAGTCCTGTTGGAATGTCCAAGGTCTGCGGTCAAAATGTTTGCGTGCCCAAGGCTTTAATACACCCTCCAGAATATTTTCGCGATAATATTCGGCATTTATTCTGATGCCATGATCGATTAATACGAGCGGAGAGCGACAATTGGCTGTTATGGAGGCCCACACCTTCACCATGGCCGGCGCTTTAGTTCTGAGTACTAGTGGCCAACCGAAGGTGCACATTTTCAGCTGACCTCTTTGGCAAGTAAACACGATCATTTTGTTTCTTTACAATCCGCTGGACAACGAATGTTTTCTCATCGGAGAGAGAGAAAACCACATTCGGCAGTTCACCACTTTCGGCCAAGCGAAGCAACTCTTCAGCTCTTTTGAGTCTATTTTCTTTCTGTTGCGGTGTAAGTTCTTGCACTTTTTGGAATTTCAAAGGCTTTACCCCGAGCTCATTTTTCAATATTTTCCGAATGGAGTATTGCGATATGTTCAGCTCACGAGCCATTTTTCGGCCACTGCGACGCGGGTTTCGATCAAGTGGCTCCTTTACTACTTTTCGAACCATTTCTGCTGATATTGCTGTTTTCTTCCCTCCACTTCCTTGACGTCGGGCTACGCTCCAGGTATCACGGTAACAAGCGATGTTACGAGAGACACAAAAGATTTATTCACATTTAAATGCTGGAGAGCTCTAATGGTAGCCACTTGTGTTTTTCCAGCCAAATATAAAGAAATCACACTTTCACGCTTAAATTCCGTGACGAATAACTTTTTTTCTGGAAAGTTCTCACAAAAATGCTTTTATAAGCTTGTAAACGTGACTGGAATAATTTTAACAGCTGTCGGACTAGTGGCTTAGAAATGACAGCAGTCTGAAGTTGGTTGCAGTTTCTTCATCTCACCTTTCATATCTACAACCAACTTCAGGCTAATTGGGCGCCAAATGGTCAATATCAGTCCAAAAGACCTGAATTTTTGAATTTTCCACGGAATTCAGCCCAGGAGCATGTGCTTCAAATTTTGGTGAAAATCGATTGTATTTCTACAACCAATATCGGGTTCATTGAGCGCCAAATGGCCAATATCAGTCCAAATGACCTACATTTTGGCACTTCCGACCAAATTCAGACTAGGAGCATTTGCTTCAAATTTCTGTGAAAATCGGTTGCAATTTACCTATAGCTCCCATATATAAGTTTCATTCGATTTGGGTTTTTAAGTCTCTCACATCTGTGATATGCATTCCACAAGAATGATATTTGCTACCACAAAACTTATGGAGATCGAAAATGCCTCTGTCAAATTTTATCCAGATCGGTCGAAATTTAGATATAGCTCCTATATATATCTTCAACCGATTTCGGGTTAATTGTGCACCATATGGCCAATATCAGTCCAGATGACCAGAAGTTTGGCACATCCGACCGAATTCAATTTAGAAGCAAGTGCTTCAAATTTTGGTGAAAATCGGTTTAGATATAGCTATAGCTCCCATATATGTGTTTCATCCGATTTGGGGATAAAGTCCCCCACATGCGTAGTATTTATTCCAGAAGAATGATATTTAGTACCAGATATCCAGATGCAGCTGCAAACTAAGTGGCTAAAATGTTGTCAAGATCCGTTCAGATTTGGATATAGCTCCCATATATATCATTATCCGATTTCAGTTTTTTGTGCACCAAATGGCTAGTGTTAGCCCAATGGATATTGGCCCTTCCGGGGAATTCAGTCTACAAGCAAGTGCTCCACATTTTGGTGAAAATCGGTGGAGATATAGCCATAGCTAGCATATATATGCTTCATCCGATTTAGGGTTTTAAGTCCCTCACATGCGAAATATGCACTCCACAACAATGATATTTGATACCAGACATCAGAAAGTGCTCGAAAATACCTCTTTGTGCATTTGCTTGCAACATGAAGAAGGAAGCGAGATAGACCCATAGTTACTTTTGAGGGACTTCTTAGAATCACTTTCTTAGTCGATTTATTTATAGAAGTCCATCTGTGCGGCCGTCCGTCTGTCCATGTATTTTTGTGAAAAAAATGCAGGACGCATTTATAATCCGATTGATATGCAATTTTTCAAACGATATGTGTTTGGCCCAAGGACGAACCCCCTTGAAATTGGTGAGAAGCGGTTCAAATTTAGATATAGCTCATATACATATCTTCAACCGATTTCGGGTTAAAGTACATCAAATTTAGAGAAAATCGGTTCAGATATAGCTACAGCTCCCATATGTATGTTTTACCCGATTTAGGTTTTAAGTCCCTCACATGCGGAATATGCACTCCACAACAATGATGTTTGATATCGGACATCAGGAAATGCTCGAAAATATCTCTGCCAAATTTTATAAAGATCGGTTCAGATTTTTATATACCTTCGATGGTGGTGTAGGGTATGATATTGTCGGCCCCGTCCGACTTTTGACCTTTCCTTACTGGTTCCTTTTCTTTATTGTGCATACGGGAAGAAAGACCCACCCATAATTGAAACACAAATGCCATGATTTATGATCCGATGCGTTCGAGTGTCATAAATGTATTAACATAAAAATGCAAATAATAGTTGCATATCACACAGGTTGCACAAGTTGTTGTGAGACCACATGAAGTTGGACACACAGGTTTGAGGCGAAAAAAAAATAAAAGTCTGATAAACGATTTTCCAATCAATTGATTTCAAAGTAAAACCAATATTTAGCGGATTAGCCTGAGTTAAGGTCATAAATTGCTGAAATGAAAAGAAAACTTAAAACCATAGATGCACACACACAGCCATAGCCATCGCCATAAAGGAAACTGTCATCTTTGGTGGGACATGTCAGCAATAAACCATAAATTAAATAAAAGAACTGAAAACAAATAAAAGAAGGTCTGGAGAAAGACAGGAGACACATTAAAAATGTAAAGCCACTGTTTTATGGTTTTGAGATATAGTTTTGAAAATCGAAGGAAATGGAGACAAAGAGGAGATACGTTGGCTGGATGGCCATACAAAGTACTACCTGGCTACCTGGGTTTGAATCAAGCCGCAGCCAAAGCAGCAGCATTGGTGGTGGTGGTGTTGGTGTAAAGGTGTAGCCCAAAAAGACGCTTCTGGCTTTTTGTGTTGGGTATTGTTGTTGTTGTTGTTCTTGTACTTATCCCTTATTGTGTCACTAAATTGTCAATAAATATTTGTTTGTTGTCATTGTTGTTTTTTTTTGTGTGTCTGTTTCAAAAACCTGATAATTAATAGTACCCAGAATCGTCAACTTCACTTTACAATCTTTTTCAATATTTATTTTCAATTCCTTTTGTCTGAAGGTCTTATTTTCCTTTTTTAAGAAACAAAAAAAAAAAGAAAAGAAAGAAAACAGGAACACCAGCTGTGTCCCTGCAGATGAAATGACCCACACACACTCACAGGCATGATGTGACAGCCCATACTCACTTATCTCACAATGATTGAGGTTGATGGGTAACTGGACCAGTGGTTTTATCGTTTTCTGGTGGTGTTGTCATGTAAACCACGTGCCAGAGCAGCCCCGGAGATGTTGTTCCTTTTGTCAGGATAATGTGTTGAGATCCTTTTTTCTCTTTTTTCCTTGGAAAAATATTCGAATGAAATTTTTTTGAAGAGAAGGCGTTTCCTTTATAATTCGATCATATTTCACACCTCAGCGGGATAGGAGGGATTTTTTTTATAAAATTTAAAGAAACAATTGGATTTAATTGAAAATTATGAGTTATGAATTGAAGGACACCTTAAAACCAATAGAAAACCTGTAAAAAAAAGTGAAAATTTGGGTGTGGGCGACTATATAATAATATAATACCACCATGCGTATTTAGAAGAGCTCCCATAAAAAAATAATTTATTTGAAGTACATCATACCACCTATAAACCTTTGGCTTTAGAGCAGTCATAATTTGGTTTCAGAGGGAGCTAATATATGGTAGGCATATCCAATTCTGAATCGATTTTCACTAAATTTGATGGAGACATTTTAATCTTTTATACCAAATAGCAATGCTATAGAGTGCATGCTATCACTTCGAGAAGGATTTTATTAAAAAAAATATATATATCGGGGCCGAGTTCCGCAAAATGTAAACATACGTCCCGAAGTTCACTCCATTTGGGCTGATACTAGCCATTATTTGCCCAATAAACCTGTAATCGGATTAAGGATATATATGGGAGCTATAACCAAATCTTAACCAATCTCGATAAAATTTGGCAAAGGTATTTCCGAGCTCTATAAGTTATATGGTACCAAATATCATTCTTGAGTGATGCATACTACGAATGTGAGGGACTTTAAGACCAAATCGGATGAAACATATATATGTAGGAGCTATAGCTATATCTGAACCGATTTTCACAAAATGTGATGTACTAACTTCCAGACTAAATTCGGTCAGATGTGCCAAAATCTAGGTCATTTGTACCAATATTGGAAATTCGGTGCATAATTAACCCGAAATCGGTTGAAGATATATATGGGAGCTATATCTAAATTTGAACCGATCTCGATAAAATTTGACAGAGGAATTTTTGATCTCCATAAGTTATCTGGCACCAAATATCATTCTTGTGGAGTGCATGTTCGGCATATATAAGGGAGCTATAGCTATATTTGAACCGATTTTCACCATATTTGATATGTTGGCTTCTAGACCAAGTTCGGTCGGATGTGCCAAAATTCAGGTCATTTGTACTAATATTGGAAATTCGGTGCGTAATTAACCCGAAATCGGTTGAAGATATATATGGGAGCTATATGTAAATTTGAACCGATCTCGATAAAATTTGACAGAGGAATTGTTGATCTCCATAACTTATCTGGTACCAAATATCATTCTTGTGGAGTGCATGTTCGGCATGTGAGGGACTTAGAACCCCAAATCTGATGAAACATATATATGGAAGCTATAGCTATATTCTTGTGGAGTGCATGTTCGGCATGTGAGGGACTTAGAACCCCAAATCTGATGAAACATATATATGGAAGCTATAGCTATATTTGAACCGATTTTCCCAAAATTTGTTATTTTGGCTTTTAGACCATGTTCGGTCGGATGTGCCAAAATTCAGGTCATATGAACTAATATTGGAAATTTTGGGTACAGTTTACCCAAAATCGTTTGAAAATGTATGTGGGAGTTATATCTTAATTTAAACCGATTCTCACCAATTTCAATAGGGTTCGTCCTTAGGGCAAACAAATATTCTTTGGAAAATTTCATCTCAATCTAGTCATAAATTCGGGCTGCATTTTGTTCGCAAAAATAAATGGACGGTTGGAAAGACGGGCTGACATGCATAAATCGACTCAGAAAGTGATTCTATGAAAATGCTCAAAAGTAACTATGGGTCTATCTCGCTTCCTTCTCCATGTTCCAAACAAATGCACAAAGACATAATACCCTTACTCCTATGTGGTGTAGGGTATACAAGAAGAGGAAAATTACAATTTTAATTGATGGTAGGAGGAACCAGGGGATAATTGATTGAATTCTAAGCCTGAGATATGGAGGAGATTTCGGAAATGCGTCCCATAATTGTTCGAAATGTACTAAATGGTACAATATTTGGTTTTGGGTAAAGGGGTAGGGATAAGATTCTGAAATTTGATATTTAGATTATAGATGGTATCTATTTTTGGAATTTGATGGTGGTTTGGAAATACGTCCGATAATTGTTCGAAAAGTACTAAATGGTACGAAATTTCGTATTGGTTAAAGGGAAAGAGCTGGAATCTTCAAATTTGATATTGAGGCACTGTTGGTAACTTGGATTGAGATGTGGAGGTGGTTTTGAAAATATGTACTATAATTGCACGAAAAGTACTAACTCAAACTAAATTTGGTTTTGAGTCCAGGGATAGGGCTAATGTCCTCAAATGTGATATTGAGGTTTGGAAATGAGTTCCAAATTACTTCGAAAAGTACTAAATGGTACGAGATTTGGTATGGACTGAAAGGATAGAGCTAGAACTCTAATAGTTGATATTGAGGTATCTGTTGGTATCTGGGATTGAGATATGGTTTTGGAAATGTATAATCAACGTACGAAAGTTCTAAATAAATATTAATCTGGTATGGGGTGAAGGAATATCCCTTAAATCCCGAAATGTGATATTGAGGTCACTGTTGGTGGTTAAGATATGGAGGTGGTTTTCAAAAGGAGTACCATAATGGTTCGAAAAGTACTATTTAGTACTGAATTTGATATTGGGTGAAGGGATAGAGCTAGAATCCCAACATTTGATATTGGGGTTTCTGTTGGTATCTGGGATTGAGATATGGATGTGGTTATGAAAATGCGTCCCATAATAGTTCGAAAAGTACTAAATGGTATTAAATTTAGTATGGGGTGAAGGCTGAAATCCTGAAATTTAATAGTGAGGTCACTGTTGCCTGTGGTTAAGATATAGAGGAGGGTTTTGGAAATGTGTACTACAATGGTTCGAAAAGTACTATTAAGTACTGTATTTGATATTGAGTGAAGGGATAGAGCTGGAATCACAAAATATGATATATTGGTCCAGGTTTAGGCGTAGCCCCCATATAAAGGTACCTCCTGATTTTCGATATTTTCAGGTTTCTGTCACAATTTTACATTTGGGGTTCTTGTTCCCTCCTTGCGAAAAATGTTCGATTAAGGTCCAGTAAATTGTATAGTCCCCATATAACGATACCTCAAATTAGATGATAATATAAGTTTTGCTATTTGGATGCTATTTGGAATTGACATATTCTACTCTTGTCATTATATTCAATTTTTCTTTGGTAAACACAGTGGTGGAGAGTTCGGCCGGCCCAACTTAAAACCCTTTTTATTTCCCTTAAATACCCTCCACCATAGTATGGAGGGTATATTAAGTTTGTCATTCCGTTTGTAACACCTCGAAATACACATTTTAGACCCCACAAAGTATATATATATGTTCTTGATCCGGATAAAATTCTATGTCGATTTAGCGATATCCGTCCGACGGTCCGTCTGTGGAAATCACTCTAGCTTCCGAACGAATTGAAGTAGATTGATAAAATTTTACTCAAATGTATGTAATGTCTGCAGGACTTTTGGTATTGAAAATAGGTCATGTATGTCTACGTTTTGGTATAGCCCCCATATAACAGCACCTCCCAATATTCGGTATTTTGATGATTTTTGCGGCATTATTCACCGGAATTGTTTCAAATTTTGTATTTGAAGCTTGTAATGGGTGCTACAGCCTAAGACAGAAAATTGTCTGTGCAGGTCCACGTTTTCGTATAGCCTCCATATAACGGTACCTCCCGATATTCGGTATTTTGATGATTTTAGCTACATTATTCACCCATTTTTACTTAAGTTTCGCATTTGAATATTGTAAGGGCTTATGACAAAAGTTACCTATGCAGGTCCATGTTGTCGTATAGACCCCAATATAACAGCTACATTCGGTATGTTTAAGATTTTAACAGAATTTTTAACGGATTTTATTGTTTTTGAGAATTGCCAAATTCGTTCCAAATGGTGGAGGTTATTCAAAGTTCGGCCTGGCCAAACTTAAAGTTTTTTTTTTACTTGTTTCAATTTAAATTACATTAAAACTGGTCCAGTAATTCTTGAGAAATTCAAAATTCGCAAATCGGAGAAAGTCCCCTTTATTTAGTCAGATTTGATTACTTTGGAAATTTTATTTAGCTCCATATTTTCCTGTTCATGTAACGCTTATCTGGTCTCGAAAATTGCCTACAGCCTCATTCTCATTATTTTTCAAAAATTTGAGGCAATAAATTCAAATTAGCTTCTTTCTCTTGACATCCCGCCCATTTTCCGACTCAGATACTTCTGGAAGCCATAAATCAAGCCTAAAGGGTTAAAGTATTACATAAATTAATAGAGTATTTTTTAATTTCAAAATCTCCCCTTTTCTTATCCGAAAGCGATTTTTCAAAATGTTTCCCTTTTCATTGGGGGACATTTTAATTTGTTTTGAAAGAGGAAACGTAATAATTTTGTAACATTTCGATTTAATTGAAATATTTTCATGAGATCTCTCAATTAGTTGGTCTGCAATTTATCATCGAACAAATCAATTCTCTGTTGGGACTTCTTGTACGACAATTAGGTTTAGCCAGAATTGAAAGTGAGTTTTGTGATAAACTCGACTATCGAGTTCTTTCTACTTCTACTCTCCTTGTTGCCTTATCATCTGAATGGATAGGAGCAAACAACCAACAGTGGCCTTGAGTTAACCTTCCCTCATTCTCTCATACCCAAAACGAGAGAGAAGGAGAGAATACTAATCAGAAGAAAAAAATTACGAAAAAAAAGTCATTTTCATTTTCAGAATTCTCAATGATCATCTATCACCAGCATGGAGGGATCATTGGATGGATGGGTATCTTGCAGGTTTTATCAGCCCACATTCACAGCATATCGTTCCCAAAACACTTCAGACTGCTAACGCACTCACACACATGGACTCACATTGGGATACACGACACCATAGCACACCAATCCCAAAACAAACACAGCACGAGAATAATCTATGGCAGGCTATGACAACTCATTGACTGGACTTTCGAAAGATGCTTTATCCAGGCCAACCAACAGCAACAACAACAGGACAGACACACACAACATGTGTGTCTGTTGTGTGTTCGTGGGTTCTTCAAGTGATAGCAAACAAATAAAATATTCTTCTGGTCTGGAACATTTTTTTTAGGTATGAGCGCTGTGTGACACTTTTTGCCTGCATCGGGCATTTGTATTCTGTCCTTATTCTCGTTTTGTTTTATTCATTTGCCACCATTCGCTTATCCATTCTGCCCTACCCTCACTCTCAAACATTTGTTTATCTT
This sequence comes from Musca domestica, assembly GCF_030504385.1. NCBI lineage: Eukaryota > Metazoa > Arthropoda > Insecta > Diptera > Muscidae > Musca > Musca domestica. Next base: position 25,388,303 of record NW_026712363.1, on the reverse strand, counting down.
TCTTGGGATGGATGGAAGTAGCTACGGGCGGATAATAATCTCACATGATCGTCAAGAAATTAGCAGAAGAAGACGAATTGGATTTGAAGGACCCTCATGGGATGAAACCTTACCAAGAGGGCTTCAAGGCCAATTCTACAGCTGTCTCAACCCAGTTGGGATTTGGAAAAATACACTCCGATACCCTAAACGAATGCTTCCAAATTAAAATGGGAAACGTTACGTTAGGTTTTGAATGGGTGATGGTTGCCTATCTGTTGAGAAATATTTTACTTGGAGGTAGATCATCCAGAGAGCAAGGAATTTGGAAATTTTCAACAAAAAAAACAAAAATCCTAAAATCATAAGAATTAACCAAATATAGAGAGTAACCCTTATATTGGGTGATATATGAAGAGGTGGATCTGTATGTGCTTTTTTTGTCTTAGGCCTTTACGACATTCAAATACGAAACTTGAAAAGATTTCGGTTAAAAATGTCGCTAAATTCAAAAAAATATCGAATATAAGGAGGTGCCTTTATAAGGGGGATATACAAAAACTATACCAAAACTAGTGGTTGATAATTGGTTTTGAATACGGGGTGAGATAAAAAAACTGCAAAAAAGTCAAATTCCACAATTTTTTTTTTTTTTAATTTTATTGAATGAAAGCAAAAAGTGTCGGAAATAGCTTCAAATGTTAGAATAACTTTAGACTTGTTTGAATTGGTCACCTTTGGCACGAATTATGGCCTTCAAACGGCAAATGAAACCATAACACGCTGTCCGAATGTTGCTCTGCGGTACTTTGGCCCATTCCCGGCGATGGGCATGCTTGAGGTGATCGAAACTTTGATATTTTTTAGTGTCAGCCTTGCTTTCCAAAATATTTAAGAAACAATAGTCCAACGTATTTGTATCAGCAGATCTTGGTGGCCATTGTGCGCTGGAATAGAAGCGAGGAACCTCATTTTGTAACCCTTCTTGGGTGGCGAGTGCTGAGTCCTGTTGGAATGTCCCAGATCTGCGGCCAAAATGTTTGCGTGCCCGCGGCTTTAATACACCCTCCAAAATATTTTTGCATTTATTTTGATGCCACGGTCGATTAATACGAGCGGAGAGCGATTATCGGCTGTTATGGCGGCCAACATCATCACCAAGGCCGGAACTTGAGTTCTGGTGGCCAACCGAAGGTGTACATTTTCAGCTGACCTCTTTGGCAAGTAAACACGATCATTTTGTTTGTTTTCAAACTGCTGGACAACGACAGTTTTCTCATTGGAGAAAACCAAATTCGGCAGTTCACCACTTTCGGCCAAGCGAAGCAACTCTTTAGCTCTTTTTGAGTCTATTTTCTTTCAGGTGCGGTGTAAGTTTTTGCATTTATTTTGGAGTTTCAATGGCTTTACCCCGAGCTCATTTCTCAATATCTGTCGAATGAATTATTGCGATATGTTAAGCTCACGAGCCGTTTTTCGGCCACTGCGACGCGAGTTTCGATCAAGTCGCTTCTTTATTTTTCGAACCATATCTGCTGATGTTGCTGTTTTCTTCCGTCCACTTCCTAGACGTCGGGCTGCGCTGCCAGTGTCACGGTAACGAGCGATGGTACGAGACACAAAAGATTTATTCACATTTAAATGCTGGAGTGCCCTAACGATAACCACCTTTGGTTTTCCAGTCAAACATAAAAAAATCACACTATCACGCTTGAATTCCCTCACGAATATTTTTTTTCTGGAAAATTCTCACCAAAATGCTTTTGTACGCTTGTAAACAATATAATGAGCTGTCACTGGAATAATTTTAACAGCTGTCGGATGAGTGGCTTAGAAATGACAGTAGTCTGAAATTGGTTGCAGTTTTTCATCTCACCCTGTATATCCTAATAATATCTATTGTGAACACCCTGACCTGTCAGAAATAGACACCCTAACAGGTCTTCCCCGTAGCCATAGTAGATGGAGAAGTTGACAACGGTTGCACGTTCCATGTCCGAGAGTTGGGAGCAACACAAAAGAGTCCTAAGTCTTCGATCTGATAGTCGGGAACAACGGTAAAGAAAATTCCCAATCGACCCTCCCCTTCCTTATTTGAGATAGTTAACATAATTCAATATTGGCAATATTTTTCTCGGATTTAATGAAATATTGTAGGGCCAGAGTTCCAGTATGAGTTTCTGACGTTTGCCTCCTCAACACTTCCAGCATCCGTTTGATATACATTTCAAGAACATAGAAAATGTGGTCTGATAACTACATTACATTTCTCGCATCACATCTGGAAACCTGGAATTATTCCAAAATATACGGGGATTGCAGATAGAGGCTCTAATTCAGAGCAGCCTGAAACTGTAGCGGAAATAAAACGATTGCGGACATAAACCCTATTATGGGGTAGGTTTTTTTAACCTGATTATGCCATTAATATTTCCTAGGGGAAATACCCGGTTATTCGACCCAAAATTTCGGATACAAAATTCGGGTTTTATACGCTTCTACAAAACTGATATGTACAAAACGTGTATTATTACAAGAGATATCAACACTTATGTCACCATTTTGGAAAGCCAAGGGTGTATACTGTAATATAGTATGTAGATCTTAATGCCTCTTAATGGGTCAATTTTCGACGTTTTAGGAGTTTTACAAAAAATTCCGGCAGAAAAATACAAAATGTTTTTTATTGCTCCGGACCTGCTTCAAACAACGTGTCATGACCATGTGTTGAATGGGGTTTTCCATAAGCTTTCAAAATATACTCTACACATAAATTATATAAATAATAAAAAATTATATAAAATTTGGTATCCGAATTTTCGGGTCGAATAAGCGGGCAACCAGATATCTCCCCTTTGCGTTAGGAGGTTAAAAATACCTTTCTGTGATAGAATTTCGATGTCAATCCGAGCATAGCACCTACTTAAGCCATGATCCCTTTCTGGGGATTATGACCGAAAAAAATTCCGACATAACCCCCCATCAAAACGGACATACTCCCCACTTCCACTTCGAAAAACGGATATAATCCCCAATTTATTATAGGAGTTATGACCAAAAACCCGGATGTCATCCCCATAATTGCAATGCATCGATGATGAAGGTATCCATGTCGAATTTGCCATTCCATAAAAGATTGAGAAATTGATAAGGCGAACAATTTGCTAATCTTTCCAAGGAGAGCCAAGCCCATTAAACGAATTCCTAAGAAAACTTGGCTGATTTGTAGAGAAGAAACGGGCTTTCCCTCACGTTGTCAAGTCCGTCCACGTTTTCGTATAGCCCCCATATAACAATATCTCCCGATGTTCGGTCTTATTATGATTCTATCGACATTATTTACTGGAATTTTTTTTTAATTTTCGTATTTAAAGTTCGTAATGTGTACTGCAGCCTATGACAAAAAAAATTGCAAATGCTGGTCCAGGTCTTCGGATAACACCCATATTACGGTTTTCATTTAAGCGGTACTTTTCGGAATTTTTTGAAAAAATTCAAATTCCTTCCAAATGATGGAGGGTATGAAAAGCTCGTCTCGGCCGAATTTAGCTGCTTTTTTACTTGTAACCTCTGTAATGCCATCAATTTCTTCACAGCATGCTGCTGCCTCCCTGTCCAAGTATTCTCACTGGGGTTATACTCAAGCTCCCACATGGAATGAGGTATCAACAATGAAATGTTCTTCCCAAAGTGAGTCAGGCTCTTTAACTGCAGTCGCAATAATTTATTGCTTCTTTGTCGTGCAAAATGTCCTTGATTGCTTTGCTAAGGAAGAAACTTCCTATCTACATGATGCTGTCATTAAAGTCTTTCAGTGATGCTCACCTTATCCGGAACCATCCGTCATTAATAAAACCTTATTGGATTTTTACAAATTTCTTCTAGTCGGTTGGTACTTCTGCGATAGTGTATTTTTCCCCGTGAATTAATGCCTCTCCGACAATCTTTTTCGCCGACTAAAAGTCGGATTTTTTCTTCTTCAGAGAGGAGTCGATGCTATAATAGGTATGTCACTATTGCGTTTACTCGTAGCAGAACTGTAAATAGGTACATCTCACTGATATAACCACCTAGTTCTCCTCCTGGATTTTGAGGTAAAATGAAATTTATGGTTAGAACCTCAGGGATACCGTCAATATTTTCCTTCAAGTGTTCTTTAGATGAGCTCATCCTCTTAACCTCCAGTAGCTATTAGGAGGCCAACCCCCTCACATCGCAGCTGAAGAGCGAGAGCTGCCCCGACAAACCCGAATAGTTTTGGCTCAACTAAGATCCGGACTGTGCAGTCGCCTCAATTCCTATTGGGCCCGGATCGACAGTGATGTGCAGAACATCTGCGCAGCTTGTTGCATAGGACCACATGACTCGCTGCACCATTTTCGCTGTCCAGCCAAACCTACTCACCTAATTCCAGTCTCGTTGTGGATCCAACCCGTACAGTTTGCATTCTTTTTGAGGCAGAACCCGATTGAGAAGAATCAGATCGAACACGGCAGTATGAGCTGCTACAATAACAACCTCCAGTAGCAAAAGGATGGACTTGATTGCCTTGTGAGTTGATCCTTTAGAGAAGTTGACGTCATAAGGTACACTTTACTTTTATGATTTCTCCTCCCAGAACCCTTAGGAGGATGGTCTCTCTAAGATGACTCAAATTTCTTCGTTTAACTTTTGGGGGATAGCGACGATTTCCACTCAGCGGATTGCCGCTATGTTAACTACATTTCTAAATTTCAACATTGAAGTTCGACATTCAAAATTTTGTCTCTGATACCCTCTCATGTGAAACAGTATATTTTCAATTTATGGTCATACATTCGCTGACACAGGAACCTTAAGTGTGTGCATTTCTGTCATTTCTCTTTGAACGAACACACCCAGCCAGCCGGCAAATGCACACACCTTGTCCTTTGTCCCTCTCCATTTCCATTTGTTTATTTTGGTTATTTCTGAATGTTGGACGCATCAGCTTTTCTGTGTGTTTCAATTTCCCCTCCTGCATTATTTATTTGTTTGTCATATATCATATGGACATACGAAGTCGTATGCATTTCTGTGTCTGTTCCGCATGGTATACGACATGTTTGTTCTTTGTTTTCCTGCTTTAAATGTTCTGTGTTGCATTTGTTGATTCTTCTTCTTCTTCGTTTTTGGTTATGTTTAGGTTACGACTGCTTGTTTTACTCCCTCGTCGCAGAGGTTTTTCTCATCACAAAGGCCATAACCGGGTTTGCCGGTAAACAATTCAGCTGGTCACTAATAATGCACCCCTACTCTCTCTTTCACACACACACACACACACACTTAGTGTGATTCGTTCTGGAGTTCCTAATTTAGCCTCTTTCACGCTGCATTTAGCATGCGTTATTTTATCACGGTCAGCGTTTTTTTGTTTTGTTTTATTTTTCGGTGATAACATTTTTCGACTACTGCTACTAATGGCTGTTTATGGGTTTGTTTAGATTTTTGACAGTTAAAAAATAGCTGGAGAACTGACATAAAGAAGACCTACCAACCAACAGAAGCAACATAGTTTACAAGGACTCACCCTTAACACGTAGACAAAAAGTCATTAGGGGGAACTTGAGCGACAGCGTTTAATTTAATGAATTTGGATAATTGAGAGGTGATTTTTTTCGGAAGGTAAACATTTTATTACATTCTGAACTACATGAATTAAAAATTTTTTCATGACGTTTATATGACTTCGAAAAAAACAAGTAAAAAGCTATAAGTTTGGCCCGATATTGTCCCTTTTCGCACATTACCTAGCACTGATGAAAATATTAGGATTCGCAAAGTTCGAGCAAAATCGGATTATCCTTTCTCTTTCTGTGCAATAAATTATTTTCTTTGAAAATTTTGACATTTTGTGTGGGAGGTACCAGAAGGAGTGGACCGATATTGCCCATCTCCGAATTCGATCTAAGTTTGACAAAAATATTACGATGTATCAAGTTTGGATCAAATCGGATACTCCCTTCGAGAGTTATCGTGCGCACCAGCCAGACAGACGGACGGACATCGGTAGATCGACTCCAAATGTTTTGAAACGGATTAAGTCCAAAGAGACCTAAGGTCTAAAACCATTATTTCGACTAGGCACGTTTTGACCGTAGCAAATGATATATACCCTCTGTAGCCATATGGCTGAGGGTATAATAAAATCCGTTAAAATCTTAAAAATACTGAATGTAGCCGTATATTTAGGGTCTATACGACGAGGTGGACCTGCATAGGCAACTTTTGTCACAAGCTATTACAATATTCAAATGCGAAACTTGACAAAAAATCTGTTTATAAGCTAAAATCATCAAAATACCGAATATAGGGAGGTACAATGGGGGTTATAAAACGTGGACCTGCACAGACGATTTTCTGTCATAGGCTGTAATATCCATTACGAACTTCAAATGCGAAATTTGAAACAATTCCGGTAAATAATGTCGCTAAAATCATCAAAATACCGAATATCGGGGGGTACCGTTATATGGGAGCTATACGAAGACGTGGACCTGCACAGACAATTTTCCGTCATAGCATTCATTACGAATTTCAAACATTAAATTTGAAAGAGTTTCGGTAATTAATGTCTCTAAAATCATCAAAATACCCAATATCGGGAGATACCGTTATATGGGGGCTATACAAAGACGTGGACCTTTATGACCCATTTTCTGTTTTATGCTGTAGTATCTATAACGAACTTAAAAGACCAAATTTGAAACAATGCCGGTAAATAATGTCGCTAAAATCATCAAAATACCGAATATCGGGGGGTACCGTTATACGGGGGCTATAAGAAGATGTGGACCTACATGGCCCATTTTCAATACCAAAAGTCCTTCAGACATAGTATACATTTGAGTAAAATTTTATCAGTCTACTTCATTTCGTTCGAAAGCTATAGTGATTTTCACAGACGGATAGGCGGACGGTAACTCGACTTAGAATTATATGCTGATCAAGAATGTATATATATACTTTGTGGGGTCTAAAATGTATATTTCGAGGTGTTACAAACGGGATGACAAACTTAATATACCCTCCATACTATGGTGGATGGTATAAAAATCTCCACCTCATTCTGGTCTTAATATTTAAATTTAGAAACCAAGAGTGATATAAGTGTCAAATTTCAGAATTTTTGCTCTATCCTAGACATTTCTCCATCCCAGACACCAAAATTAGTACTATTTAGTACTATTGTACAATTGTGTGTACACATTTCCAAAACGATCTCCATATCTCAATTCAGGACATCAATATCAAATTTGAGGATTTCAGATCAATACCTTCAACCAATACCCAAATTAGTATCACTTAGTACTTTTCGAACAAATATAGGAGGCATTTACGAACCCATCTCTATATCTAAATTCCAGATGCTAACACAGACCCCAATATTCCAGCTATATTTCTTCACCCAATACTAATTTTAGTACTTTTTGTACCATCATAGTACAAATTCCCAAAACCACTTCCACATCGCAATCCACATACCAACAGAGACCTCAATATTAATTTTCGGGATTCCAGCTCAATCCCTTCACCCACTACCAAATTGAGTACTATTTAGTACTTATAGTACACATTTCCAAAACCACCTCTATATCTCAATTCCAGATATTAACGGATACCACACGTATATCAAATTTCAGGAATTCAGCTATGTAATTTCAGTAGATCACGATTTAGTACAACTTAGTACTTTTGGTACAATTATAGTACAGCTTACCGAAACCAACTCCATATCTCAATTCCAGATACCAAGAAAGACCTCAATATCAAATTTGATGGTTCCAGCATACCCACTACCAAATTTAGTACCATTTAGTACTTTCGTACAAAATGAAGGACGCATTTTGAAACCAACGCCACATCTCAAACACAGATACCATCAATAATCGAAATGTCAAATTTCAGAATTTTATCTCTATCTCTTTGCCCAATACCAAAAAATGTACCTTTCTGTAGTTTTCGTACGATTATAGTACACATTTCCGAAGCAACCTCCATATGTGCAGACTACTCGTGAACAGCGATCCTAATATTAAATTTCAGATTTCAAGCACTATCTGTTCACATAATACCAAATTGTACCAAATATTGTACTATTTAGTACTTTTTGTGCACTTGTAGAACCCATTTCCAAAACTACTTCCATATCTCAATTTCAAATATCAATACAGACCTCGATATCAAATTTAAGGATTGCAGCCCCATCCCCTCGTCCACTACCAAATTTAGTACCATTTAGTACTCGTCGTATAAATAAAGGATGCATTTTCAACACCACCTAATCTCAACACAGCTATACATAAACCCTAACCCAAATACCAAATTTCAGATTTCAAGTACTATCTCCTCACCCAATATCAAATTGTACCAAATATAGTACTATTTAGTACTTTTTGAGCACTTGTAGTACCAATTTCCAAACCCACCTCTGTATACCAGCAGAGATCTCAATATCAATTTTCGGGATTCCAGCTCTATCCCTTCACCCACCACCAAATTTGGTACCATTTAGTACTTTTCGTACAATTATATTACAATTATCGTAAAATCGTATCGTAAAAATATCGTACTTATGTCCAGGCTACAAATGAACAGAGACCCCAATGACAAATTTCAGATTTCAAGTACTACCTGTTCGCACAATACCAAATTGCATCAAATATAGTACTATTTAGTACTTTTTGTGCACAAAGGGACCCCAATACAATATTGCCAAATTCCAGCTACTTCCATTCGTCCTAAACCAAAATGTACCAAATTTCGTACCATTTGGCACAGTTCGCAAACTTAGTACCCATTTCAAAAAACCACCTTCATATATCAAACCAATTTTCCAACCTTGATTCTCATACCAATATTCAAGTTTTTAGCTCTATCCGTTCACATAATTCCAAACGGTACCACTATAGGGGTTTAGTACAATTTTAGAGCCTTATAACCTTAAAGTTCAAATTTCCAAAAACCCTTTGGTACATATATATGGCAGTCCATCAGTAACTCTCATTCCAAATCTCAGAATTCTAGCTCATTCCGTTTGTCTAATACGGTGTATTCAATATTGTGTACATTTTAGTACTTTTCGTACCCTTTTTCGTACGAAATTCCAAAAATCCAATCTAGGAGTTGATTCTAGATCAGATAGTCTGTGAGCTATTTTACTACCCGTTTATATAGATCAAACATTTTTTTCCATCCTCCTACAGTCTCTCTATAGGTCTCCCATGTCCTTTTAGGTCCCCTATGGTCTTATCTCCAAAGTTTTTAATACCAAAACTTATTATTGGTCGCCAAAAAAACCCCCACAATAACATCAGCCATTCCTGAAATGTTTGTCTGCAATTCATTTGACCGAACTTGACCTGCAATAACTTGGCCAAACCATTTTGCTTGGTACTCTTTATTGTAGAATATTTTCACCAATTTAGCAGCAACAACAACAAAAAAGCAACATTAACCGGTCTCAATCGAACGTTTTGTCAACACCAATCGCTCTGCTCTACTATCTCAGGCATAATAGCATTACCACGACCAGCACACCAACAACAACAAACACAACCAGCAATCAGACCTCACCAAAACCCCTCCCCCCCCCCCCCCCTCTCCGAAAGAAAACAAGAACAAGCAACGATCATCATTTAACCGACAACCACTTTAACATTCAGATCATCATTATGACGATGTTTGTTAGCGATCGTCACAAAAAGCAAAGAGAGTAGCACCAGGCTGTGTGGAGGTACACGATCGGAGGTTCCAAAAACAACAACCACAACAGTACAATGATGCTGAACGACCTTACCAAAAACGTAAGCACATTGGATGGGATAAAGACGGACGGACACAGAGTACGGCCAGCAAAGTCAGTAAGACAATCAGGCAGGCAGTCAGTCAGTCCGTCATTCAGACGATCGGTCGGTGGCGTGATGGATAGCTGACTGGCAAGATAGCTCGTCGAGATGTAAATACACTCACGCTAACTCTTTTGTGGATACCACAAAACAATAAAAACAAACACAACAGGCAGCAACGTACTCGCGCGATCTTCATACAGCGATATGTATTCATGTGTGTACGGAGTTAACTACCTACCTACCGATCGACCGACCGCCCGATCAATCCATCCATCCATCCTTCCACTTCAATACAAGTTTGTTACGTATACCATCGGATCATATGTACTACGTCACTACTTATGCGCCCGTTAGTAGTTTTTGTATGCGATCTCTCATACTTAAAGAGAAAAACACACTCATACTGAGAGTAAACAAACTTTTGGTTCTCTCTCTCTTTGTTTCTTTGTTTCCCTCTCTTGGCGGAGTAAAACAGTAGAGAACTGTTGAAGAGCGTGAGATAAATGAATGTTGTTTACTTCTGAGACCAAGGGCTGCCAGATTGACGACAAACTAAACTATATGGGACAAATATCTGACCCACAGACATGGATGGTCTTTCCTATGGCAACTAAATATAATAAAAAATGGTAAAATGCTGGTCCTCTGATCAGGACGAGATAAATGACCGATGAGAAGACGCACTGTATCTGTTCATGGGTGAGTAGGTATTTCTCGACGAGGAGGGAACCTTCTGATCGAACAGAAGTACTCACGGACGAACAGAAGGACCGATTCCGATTACAGATAAGTTGAAGGACTCCTTCTGTCCATATATGAACAGGAGGTCTCTTACTGCAGATATATGAACAGTAGGCCTCCTACTGCCCATATATGAACAATAGGGCTCCTTCTGCTCATTTATGAACAATAGGTCTCATCCTGCACATCTATGAGCAGTAGGGCTCCTTCTGCTCGTAGATGAGCAGTAGGGCTCCTTCTGCTCGTAGATGAGCAGTAGGGCTCCTTCTGCTCACAGATGAGCTGAAGGTCTTCTTCGGCTCATAGATGAGCTGAAGATGTCCTTCTGGTCATAGACGAGCAGTAGGGCTCCTTCTGATCATAGATGAACATTAGGACGCCTTCTGCTCATAGATGAACAGTAGGACGCCTTCTGCTCACAGACTAGCAGTAGGGCTCCTTCTGCTCACAGATGAGCAGTAGGGCTCCTTCCGCTCATAGACGAGCAGTGCGGCTCTTTCTGCGCATAGATGAGCTGAAGGTCTCCTTCTGCTCATAGATGAGCTGAAGGTCTCCTTCTGCTCATAGATGAGCTGAAGGTCTCCTTCTGCTCATAGATGAGCTGAAGGTCTCCTTCTGCTCATAGATGAGCTGAAGGTCTCCTTCTGCTCATAGATGAGCTGAAGGTCTCCTTCTGCTCAACGAGGAGCAATAGGTCTCCTTCTGCTCATAGATGAGCTGAAGGTCTCCTTCTGCTCAACGAGGAGCTGAAGGTCTCCTTCTGCTCATAGATGAGCTGAAGGTCTCCTTCTGCTCATAGATGAGCTGAAAGTCTCCTTCTGCTCATAGATGAGCTGAAGGTCTCCTTCTGCTTATAGATGAGCTGAAGGTCTCCTTCTGCTCAACGAGGAGCAATAGGGCTCCTTCTGCTCATAGATGAGCAGTGGGGTTCCTTCTGCTCATTGGTGAGCTAAAGGGCTCCTTCTGCTCATTGGTGAGCTAAAGGTCTCCTTCTGCTCATAGATGAGCTGAAGGTCTCCTTCTGCTCATAGATGAGCTGAAGGTCTCCTTCTGCTCATAGATGAGCTGAAGGTCTCCTTCTGCTCATAGATGAGCTGAAGGTCTCCTTCTGCTCATAGATGAGCTGAAGGTCTCCTTCTGCTCATAGAAGAGCTGAAGGTCTCCTTCTGCTCATAGATGAGGTGAAGGTCTCCTTCTGCTCAACGAGGAGCAATAGGGCTCCTTCTGCTCATTGGTGAGCTAAAGATCTCCTTCTGCTCAACGAGGAGCAATAGGGCTCCTTCTGCTCATTGGTGAGCTAAAGGGCTCCTTCTGCTCATTGGTGAGCTAAAGGTCTCCTTCTGCTCATAGATGAGCTGAAGGTCTCCTTCTGCTCATAGATGAGCTGAAGGTCTCCTTCTGCTCATAGATGAGCTGAAGGTCTCCTTCTGCTCATAGATGAGCTGAAGGTCTCCTTCTGCTCATAGATGAGCTGAAGGTCTCCTTCTGCTCATAGATGAGCTGAAGGTCTCCTTCTGCTCATAGATGAGTTGAAGGTCTCCTTCTGCTTATAGATGAGTTGAAGGTCTCCTTCTGCTTATAGATGAGTTGAAGGTCTCCTTCTGCTTATAGATGAGTTGAAGGTCTCCTTCTGCTTATAGATGAGCTGAAGGTCTCCTTCTGCTCATAGATGAGTTGAAGGTCTCCTTCTGCTCATAGATGAGTTGAAGGTCTCCTTCTGCTCATAGATGAGTTGAGGGTCTCCTTCTGCTTATAGATGAGCTTCTGCTCATAGATGAGCTGAAGGTCTCCTCCTTCTGCTCATAGATGAGCTGAAGGTCTCCTTCTGCTCATAGATGAGCTGAAGGTCTCCTTCTGCTCATAGATGAGCTGAAGGTCTCCTTCTGAAGGTGCATTGCGGCTCAATTTACTGAAGTGAAGGTCTCCCTCTGCTCATAGATGAGCAGCAAACCTCAATCGAAAGTCCGATATTTTGATTTCCGTTTCCCTCTTTTTAATAAACCACTAAGCTTTCTGGCAACATTGGCCATAACTCGTTCTGTCAGATACATTTGCCGCGTACATACAACATGAGTGCTCGCGTGTGTTTATGTGTGTGCATTGCGGCTCAATTGCAGATACTTCAACGTACCGCAAACAATTGTATCTGAGAGTTTGTTTAGTTGTGTTATTGTTGTGAGCCATGGACGAATGATCGTCTCCCTCATATAATAGCGGTTGTATTGAATATCTCCCTCTCTCACCACGCTCTCTTCGTGTGTGAGATACGTCACAAACATTTTGACTTGAGTTGTATGCTACGAATGTTTTCAACTTCAGTTCGTGTTTATGCTTCGTTACTAACGTTACACTGTGCTCGGATGTAGACGTACGTTGTGTGCGCATGCGTTTCTCTATTTGTGTGGCAAATTTCTTTTACGGGAAACTTAATTGAAGTTGTTTACAAATTCTTTCGAAGAAGTGTTTTGAAAATTAAATAAATTAACTGCAAACCAAAAGCCTGGAGGTCGAATTGTGTTAAAAAAGAATTAAATCTAATAAGAAAAGATTTCTAAAAATATAAGTCCAACATTTAAAACAAAGCGAAACAAAAAATTTATGCAAAAATAAAGATTAATGGCCGCTCTAAGCCAAGTTTGAGTGGAGACGAAGAAAAAAAAACCAACAAAAAAAAAAAACAAAAATTGTGTTCAAACTGCCATGGCGGCTGCTAATGTTTTATGCTCTCTGTAGCAGAGTGTGTGTTAGTGTCTGAAAAAAATGTTTATTGAAAATTTCGCCGACTTTTATAAAATCTGGGATTTACTTAATATGTTCGATGCGGTCTCGGCTGTCACCATAGCCCAAAAATCATAAGAGGATTATATTGAAGTTTCGGAAAAGAAACACAGAAAAAAATAGCCGAAAATAAAGGTTGGTTGCCTCAAACAATAGCTTAGTTATAGGCCATTTATTATAATTTAGGTGTTACATGGTGTCAGTCAGAAGGTGGCAAAGGCTAAGGTTTTCGATACCGGCTTAGTTGCCATTGGAGTTGAAGTTGGAACATTTGTAATGCTTTGCCAATATGGGAATTATGTTGGAATGGTTTTCAAAGCAAAAGCGAAAAATAAAAACATGTTTAAACCGAGAGTTGTAAGTGGGGACCATTTAAGAGGACCCGGAAGTTTTTACACAAACTCCACATATGAATGAGATAATAGCTTGTATTTTTAACTCTGTCAATACATATTTTTGTTTCGTTGTGGGAATTTTTTAATTAGTTTGTTTTTTGAAAATTAGCGAGCTTGAATAATTTCAGCACAAAATTAATGAGCTGTAAAATTAAGTTGTTTATTTTTAACTTTAAAAAAAATGGAGAAAATACAAATTAAAAATTTAAAAATTAAAAAAACAAAAAATTAGCAAGAAATGAGCCAAATAATAATAATTACATTAATAATAAAAATTATTAAATTTAAATTTTAAATTTTATTAAATTTTAAATTTTATTGAAATTAAATAATAAAATAATAATATCAATAAGGAAATTAATAATAAAAATCGAATAAATAATTCAATTAATTATTGAACAATAAAAATAAAAAAAAAAAACAATAATAAAATTAAATATTAGAAATAATTGAAAAATAATAATACTAAAAATAATAATATAAAAATATATATAAATTGCAACATGAACAAACCTTGCAAAAAAATATTGAAAAATATCTACGTAAATTATATATAGGATAATAGAAATAATAATAATTAGAATATAATTGTAATGATAAAATAATAATAATGGTATAATAATAATTATAAAATAAGTAATAAAAATAAATACCATTTAATAGTATTAATATTATTTATATTATATTATAATATATAAATATTATAATAATATAAATAATAATTACAACACAAATAAAATAAAAATATAAAAAAAAAACGTTTTTATAATTTTGATAATTTTTGAAAATTTGGAGAAAATACAAATTAAAAATTAACAATAAAAAAAATAAAAAAATTAGCCAAATAATAATAATTACATAAATAACTAATAACGATAAAATAATAATATAAAAATTAATGTTACAATTATTACAAAATTAGAATGTCAATAAGAAAAATTAATAATAAAAATAAAATAAATAATACAATTAATTATTGAATAATAAAAATAAAAAAAAAACAATAATAAAAATTAAATAATAATAATTGAAAAAATAATAATAATATAAGAATGCATGTATTTTCCAAAATGGACAAAACTTGTAAAAAAATTATTGAAAAATATCTACGTAAATTATATATAGGATAATACAAGTAATAATTGAAAATATTATTATTATTATATATTATTATTGAAAAATATCTACGTAAATTATATATAGGATAATACAAGTAATAATAATTAGAAAATAATTATAATGATAAAATAAAAATAATGGTATAATAATTATTATAAAATAAGTAATAAAAATTAATACCATTCAATAGTATTAATATAAATAATAATAATAAAATAATAACTGCAACAATAATATAATAAATAATAATAAAATAACAAAAAAGTACAATAAAATAATAATTATAAATAAATATTTTTAGAATTTTGAGGTGGACAAACTCATAAAAAAAGAAAAAAAAAACGAAAATTAACAATATAGGCTATGTAGATCCGGGATACTAGTATCGGTACGGAATATAGATTTTTTTGACCTTCATCCTGTATTTGTGAGTTAACATTTATAAAAGCATTTTTTATGATTTTTTTTTCTCGAACTCTCAACTTAAGATTGAGAAACAAGTAAAAAAGCTGTAAGTTTCGTCCGGGCCGTCATTTGAATACCCTCCACCATTTGGAACGAATTTGGCAATTCTGAAAAACAATAAAATCCGTAAAAATTCCGTTAAAATCTTAAAAATTCCGAATGTAGCTGTTATATTAGGGTCTATACGACGGCGGGGACCTGCATAGGTAACTTTTGTCATAAGCCATTACATTATTCAAATGCGAAACTTGAAAAAAAAATCCGGTGAATAATGTACCTAAAATCATCAAAATACCGAATATAGGAATATACCGTTATATCGGAGCTATACGAAGATCTGGACCTGCATAGATAATTGTCTGTCATAGGCTGTAGTACCCATTAGGAATTCTAAATACGAAATTTGAAATAACTCTGGTGAATAAAGTCCCTAAGCTCGTCAAAATATCGATGGGTACCGTTGTATGTCGGCTATACGATATCGTGGACCTATATCGATATTTCTCTTCCAGAGGGTAAAGTGCTTAGAAGGAACTTTTAGTATGGATTTTTATACCCTACACCACAAGGTGGTCAGGGTATTATGTCTTTGTGTATTTGTTTGTAACAGGCAAAAGGAAACGAGATAGACCCATAGTTCCTTTTGATGATCTGCATAGAATCACATTTTGAGTTGATTTATGCATGTCCGTCCGTCTGTCCATGTATTTTTGTAAACAAAGTACAGTTCGCATTTATTGCCCTATCCAGATGAAATTTTGCACAAATCATTTGTTTGGCCCAAGGACGAACCCTATTGAAATTGGAGATAATCGGTCAAAATTTACATATAGCTCCCATATATATTTTCGTCCGATTTGCTTTTTCAATTTTAGATATAGATCCCATATAAAACTTCGATCGACTTATGTTTTATTGGGCACCAAACATCTAATATTTGTCCGAATGGGATGGAATTTGGCACTTACGAACGAATAGAAGCTAGTATGTCATATTTGGTGAAGATCGGTTCAGATATAGCTACAACTCCCATATATATTGTTCATTCGATTTGTTATATTTTTTACCCACAGCCGTAATATGCACTCTGTAACAGCGATATTCAGGGAAATATATCAAATACAGCTCAGAAATATCTTTGCCAAATTTTGTTGAAATCGGTTCCGATTTGGTTATAGCTCCCATATATATATCGTTATCCGATTTCAAATTAATTGTGCACCAAATGGGCAGGAGAAGTCCGAATTTAAAAGATTTGAACTTTGAATTATAATTTGAACTTTAAATTATAATTATATATAAATTATTATTATATTTAAATTAAATTAAATTATAATTATATTTAAATTATAATTATATAATTATATATAATTATGATTATAATTATAGTGTGTATGTTGAATTCTCCCATTAAAACGTGTAATTGTTATGCGAAGCTCTACTAAGTTAGCAAAGTGGTGTAGGGTATCATAAAGTCGGCCCCGCCCGACTTCAAGACTTTCTTTACTGGTTATCTATATATTTATGAAATATTTATTGAAAATCCTCGCCATCTATAGAAGACCTAGGGATCATAGATCTACAAAAGTTATTTTATCTAAAGAATATCTGCTAATGTTATTAAGCGTATCTAAAGGGCCTTGAGATTATATTCTATTTATAGATGTATAAATGGTTGTCTATAACAGAACCTATTCGAAAGTACCAGTGCGAATTAACATATATCTTAATTTGTATTTAGAATGACTGGATTCTTTTGTTTTTTGTAAAAATATATATATTTTCCGTTTTTCGTGGAGGTACTAGAGAAAGCAAACCGATAGTTTTCAATGTTGGCCTTGAAATAATGTCAACAAATGAGATTTCAAAATTTGACAAACAAAACGGATACAAACATTACATTTTTGGGTTATTATTCAAAATCTTGACTTGTAGGGGAGCTATCAAAAGGAGTGGGACGATATATCCCGTCTTCACTGCATCATATCTTCTTGTCTTCCGATGTGCAAGATTTCAAGCCAATGGAGTACTTTCTTCAATTTTTTTTGCTAAGATTTGTTTTTTATTATTATTTTTAATTAATTATTTTATTATTTAATATATTTGTTTTATTATTAATATTTTTTATTTTACTTATTTATTTATTTTATTTTATTTATTTATTTATTTATTTTTTTTTTTGAGAAATTAGTAGCTCTTTTTAGTGTGGCGATATTTAAAATAAATAGGGGAACCATTTAAAATTTAACCACATTTTTGTTTATTCAAAATGTTGACCCTTTGTGGGGCTGTGTTGTCGATTTTCGCATTGAAAAGCCTAATAGGTATATGCCGATTTGTAATATTTTATTTTATTTTATTTATTTTTTTTTTTTTTTTTGAAAATTGTGAGCTTTTTGCGGGCGTTACGAAAAGGAGGAAGGACATTTGTTGACCTCATTCGAAATCGATCTAAGTTTTACGAAAATATCAAAAGGTGTATATTCCCAGAAACAATCGACCAGACAGATAGGCAGACGGACATGGATCGATTCCAAACGAATTTCGACATGGAGTCCAAAACTATTTCCCCATTTTTGATATTGGTTATATCGAATGATTTATATCCTATGTAGTCATAAGCCATGAGGCCTGGAAATTAAAAGTTTTCAATTTGGAGAAACTTTATACAATGTCTTCTGTCAATATAAAAAATACAATAGAGATTCTCAATCCATAGAGTGCTTATAAGTAAATTTCTCTCTACATACGATCTGTGGGAGGGCCAGCAGAAGTTTAAAATACTTATTGAAACTGGAAATAGGTATTACTCGTACAGGGAGAGAAGGACCCTTCCCTCTTCTCTCCGTTCTCCCACTGACCTATAAATGACATTCCTTATCGCTTGACTCTTTTCCATAGTTTATTCAGTTTTTACCAAATTTTATTTTATATAAAAATAAATTTAGATTGCACAGTTTCCTTAAATTAATAACGGAAAAAAATATTGAAAAAAAAAAACACAATCGATATCACTTTTTTAACAAGACAATATTGAAACTTCCAAGCATTACAACACCCCCGTAATGCAACTCTTTTTTAGAGATTTTAGATTTTTTTCTTCAATTTTACACTCCCATTTCCTCGAAATTTACAAAAACATACAGCCACAACAATAAACTACCTAATTATTTCAAACAAGCCCCCATCGCTCATCAAATATCAGACAAACTCACATATAAATATTTTTTTATTGACACGTAAACGTAAATTATTCTGAAATTAATAAAAAAAAACAAAAATCGATGAGGTAATTTCGATGGCATTTAAAAATTTCATGGAGGACGCACTGCAAGCGCATTGAATAAATGATTGTGACTTTTAAGAAGAAAAAAAGTAATAATCAATTAACAACAACCCAAAAAAAAAAAGAATGTCTTTATTTAAATAAGATTGGTAATAAAAATCGAGAATAGAATTGCATTGAAAAAAAGGAAAAAATTTACACAGGTGTAGATTCTAAGAAATTGGGATGTAATTTTGAAATATTAATTAAAAATTAACAAAAACTTTGAATAAAAAAAAATTAATAAAAAATCGAATATTTGCTTTGAACATAAAACCAAGGCAACACAACTTCGTGCATCGAATTTTGATGATGAGAGAATGTTCTGTCTATAACTAGAATTTTAGAATTAAACTAAAAATATCTCTTTTTATACACTACTCCACATAGTGGTAAGGGTATTATTTCTTTGGGCATTTCTTTGTAACATGTAGAAGGAAGCGAGATAGACCCATGGTTACTTTTGAGGATCTTCATAGAATCACTTTCTGAGTCGATTTATGCATGTCAGTCCGTCTGCAAGCCTGTCTGTCTGTCCATGTATTCTTGAAAAGAAAAAGCACGTCGCATTTATTATCCGATTGAGATAAAATTTTCAAAACAATATTTGTTTACACCAAATAGCCAATATCAGACCAATTGACATCCGACCAAACTTATTCTTGAAACAAGTATTTTGAATTAGGTGAAAATCGGTGCAGATATATCTATATATATCTATAGCTCCCGATTTGGTGTCTAAGTCCCTCAAAATTCTTAATATGCTCCCCACAAGAATTATATTTACTATCTGATATCAAATACAGCCCAGAAAAACTTCTGCCAAATTTTATCAAGATCGGTTCAGATTTAGATGTGCCTCCCATTAATATCTTCAACCGATTTCGGGTTAATTGTACACAAAATGGCCAATCAGTCCAAATGACCTGAATCTTGGCACATCCGAACTAATTAATTTTATAAGCAAGTACATCAAACTTAGTGAAAATCGGGTCAGATATAGCTATAGCTCACATATAAATGTTTCATCCGATTCGGTGTAAAAGTCCCTCACATCAGTAATATGCATTCGACAGCAATGATATTTGGTACCAAATACCAGATACACAGCACAGAAATACCTCTGCCAAATTTTATCAAGATCAGTTCAGATTTGAATATAGCTCCCATATATATCTTCAACCGATTTAAGGTTCAGTGTGCACTAAATGGAAAATATCATTCCAAATGACATGAATTTTTGTACATCCGACCAAATTTATTCTAGAAACAAGTACTTTAAATTTGGTGAAAATCCGTTAAGGTATAGCTTTAGCTCCTATATACAGGGTGAAATAAAAAATCTGCAACAAAGTCAAACGCCATAATTTTTAAAATTTTCCTTAAATTTTATTGGATGAAAACAAAAATTGTCGGAAATAGCATCAAATTTTAGAATAAGTTTAGATTTGTTCGAATTGGTCACCTTTGGCACGAATTATGGCTTTCAAAGGGCTAATGACACCGTCACATGCTGCCCGAATGTTGCTCTGCGGTATTTTGGCCCATTCCCGGCGAAGCGCTTGTTTGAGGAGATCAACACTTTGGTATTTTTTAGTGCCACCCGTGCTTTCAATAGTCCAACGATTTGGTATCCGGAGATTTTGTAGGCCATTGTGCGCTGGAAATGATGCGAGGAACTTCATTTTGTAACTATTTTTGGGTGGCGCGTGCTGAGTGCGATGGTGCTGAGTCCTGTTGGAATGTGTAATGTCTACGGCCAAATTGTTTGCGTGTTTGCCCAAGGCTTTAATACACCCTCCAGATAATATCCGATAATATTTGGCATTTATTCTAATGCCACGGTCGATTAATACGAGCGGAGAGCGACCATCGGCTGTTATGGCGACCCACACCATCACCATGGCCGGCGTTTGAATTCTGGTGGCCAACCGAAGGTGCACATTTTCAGCTGACCTCTTTGGCAACGAATGGACAACGAATGTTTTCTCATCGGAGACCACCAAACCATGTTCGGCAGTTCACCACTTTCGGCCAAGCGAACCAACTTTTTGGCTATTTTGAGTCTATTTCTTTCTGTTGCGGTGTAAGTTCTTGCACTTTTTGGAATTTCAATGGCTTTACCCCGAGCTCATTTTCAACATTTGCAGAATGGAATATTGCGATATGTTCAGCCCCCGAGCCATTTTTCGGCCACTGTGACGAGGGTTTCGATCAAGTCGCTTTTTTTGCTTTTCGAACAATTTCTGCTGATGTTGCTGTTTTTTTCGTCGGTCCACATCCTTGACGTCGGGCTACGCTACCAGTATCGTGGTAATGAGCGATGGTACGTGACACAAAAGATTTATTCACATTTAAATGCTGGAGTGCTCTAACGATAGCCACTTGTTGTTTTCCAGCCAAATATAAATAAATCCCGCTAACACGCTTGAATTCCATCACGAATAACTTTTTTTCTGGAAAATTCTCGCCAAAATGCTTTTTTACGACTGTAAACAATATAATGAGCTGTCACTGGAATAATTTTGACAGCTGTCGGACGAGTGACTTAGAAATGACAGCAGTCTGAAGTTGGTTGCAGTTCTTTCATCTTAACCTGTATATGTTTCATCCGATTTGGTGTTTATGTCCCTCACATTTGTAATATGCACCCACGAGAATGATATTTGGTACCAGATATCAGATACAGCTCAGAAATACCTCTGCCAAATTTTATCAAGATCGGTTCAGATTTGAATATAGCTCCCATATATATCTTCAACCGATTTCGGGTTTATTGTTTACCAAATGGCCAATATCAGTCCAAATGACCTGGATTTTGGCACATCCGACCAAATTCAGTCAAGAAGCAAGTACATAAATCGGTTAAGATACAGCTATAGCTCTCAAGTCCCTCATATTCGTAATATGCATTCGACAATAGTGATATTTGGTACAAGGTATCAGATACAGCCCAGAAATACCTCTGTCAAATTTTATAGATATCGGTTCAGATTTAAAGAATCGGTTCAGATATATATATCTTCAACCGATTTCGGGTTAATTGTTTTCCAAATTGCCAATATCAGTCCAAATAACCTGAATTTTGGTACATCCGACCGAATTAAGTCTAAAAGGAAGTCCACCAAATTTGATGAAAATTGGTTCAGATATAGCTATATCTCTCATATATATGTTTCATCCGATTTGGGGAAAAAGACCCCAAATATCTTATAGCGATCGGAAATACCTTTGCCAAATTGTATAGAGTTCGGCTAATATTAAGATATAACTCCCATACATATCCTTTATTCATTATTTGGCTAATATCCGTCCAAATGGAGTGAATTTCGGGACATACGTTTCCATTTGGCAGAAATCGGCTCCGATACCTATTTCCTTAATTTAATCCTTCTCAAAGTGATATCATGCACTCTATAGCAATGGTATTAAAGATAAAAATGTCTCCGTCAAATTTAGTGAAAATCGATTCTGAATTGGATATGCCTCTCATATATTAGCTCCCTCTGAAACCAAATTATAACTGCTCTAAAGCCACAGTTTGATAGGTGGTATGATCTACTTGAAATAATTCTTTTGTTACGTCCCCGTCGGCCCCGTCCGACTTTAGACTTTTCCTTACTGGTTTTCTTCTTTGACATGATAGAATTATATTTTCTCTGTAACTAGAATTTTTGAAAATTATTATTTCAATAGCTCTTCACCACCTTAGCTCTCCATTCATAACAAAAATATCTCATTTCTGCTTTTCTCCATTTCCATTTAGACTCATAACTTCCCAACACTACTTCATTACCCCAATAGTTTATCATTCCCCAATCTCTTTGCTTTTACAAAACCTGACACTCTTTTGCTCATTACTGGAGTCTAAATGTCTGCCGTATTTTTTTTGCTCCAGCTTATCTTCAGTTTTTTTTGCAAATTAATAATACAAAAAAATAGTAAAAAAAATAGTTGGCAAAAAAACAGCAGCTTTTGAATTGTTCATTTGAGAGTTCTTGTTAACAGCAAATAATAGGTTTTTCCTGGAAAGTACACACAAATGTTGTTAATGGGTTGTTGAACACACATCGCAACAATGGCAACACCAACAACACACAACAGCAGATCTGTAAAACAAAATCTATGCGAAAATTCTAGTTTAAATACGTGACTATAACAGTTAAATAGATGGATTTGCTGCTAAATTGTTAACGAGATGGATATTGGGGTGTAATGGACAAAATGTTACATTTTTATACATATAATACCAACTGAGATCTATATAAAGTTACCTCTCACCAATGGTAATCTATATAGAGTTCTATCTAGAGCAAGGCCATATAGAACCCTATGTGAGTCTTCTGATCCTCATTTTTCCTAAGATGGAATTTTATTTATGTCAATACTACCATTTTTAACTCCAGTTTAAATATCATGTCAGAGTCATATGTAAAGTGAGAATTTGGCATATATTTTTACAATTTTTAGAGGCATACTTTCAGGCACTCCCAGCAAATGTGAACTTGAAGCTCTGCAGACCAAGAAAACTTTCCGTTAAAATCAAATTTGTAAGTCGTATAGTCTCTTCAGAAATTTTATTCGAAGGAAGATAAAAATATATATTCAGAAATACGAACATGAAACTTCTGAGCGACCTTGTCACTGCGATGATGACGCTTTTTTATGTGACAAAAATTCTCCTAAAAATATCCAGATACCGGAATTTTAAGTATCGCCAGAGCTTAAATATTCACCGGAGTTTTAATCGTGGATTATATTAGAGGACCTTCAGAGCTTCAATTGTGACTTCCCTATCGGGACCAGCGGATCTTTTAACGTGGAGTTCTAAGTGACTGCAGAGCTTTAACTATGTTTTTTAAAAAACCACTCTGACGGCCCTCGAAAAACTCCGCAATTAAAGATTCGGTGACCGTTTAAGCTCTGGCGATCTTTAAAATTCCATTGTAACAGCACTGGTAGTGAAATTTTGAGAATCGCCATTGCTGGTGACTTTAACAGTGACATTTTAAGGATCAACAGATCTTAAATTGCTACCAAAGCTTTAGTAGTATATTCTTTTAGAGGATCTTCAAAGCTTAAATTGTTGCTTCACTACAGGACCCAGCAGAACTTTAAAAGTGGTTTGTTAAGGGACTCCAGAGCTTTAATTGTGAATGGTTTTAAATACTATCAGTGGTTAAATCGAGTAATTTTTAAGCACTCCAGAGCTTAATTCGCCCCAAGCTTTAATCGTGAATTGTTAAAGTACATTTAGAGTTTTTATCATGACTTTTTATCATGACATTCAGAGTTTTTATCATGACTTCCAGAGTTTTAACTGTGGATTGTTCAAATATAGCGTGACTTCACCATCGGTACCACCTAGGCTTTAATCTCGGATTTAGAAAAGATCCTCAAAACTTTAATCTCGGCTTTTGAAAAGCCCACCAAAGCTTTAAAAAACTTTTAAACGAACCACAAGAGGTCTAATCGTGACTTGTTTAGACTATTATCACAGCTTTCGTTGTAGATCACCAGAGCTGTATTCAAGAATTTTTAAGGGATTACAAAGCTGCAGTACTGGATTGTTTAAGTATATCCAGAGTTTTATCGTGACTTCACCATCGGGACCACGAAATCTTTAATCGGCGATTTTGAAAGCTTAAAAGCGATTTTTTTAAGAACCACAATAGTGATTTGTTTTAACCAACGCGGCTTTCGTTGTAGATCGCCAGAGCGTTAATCAAGCATTTTTAAAAGACCACCAGAGCTTTTAGAATGTGTATTTCAAAAGGGTTTTATAATTGTAAATCTGAAGCGATCAAGGGCGACTATTTCTTTAACAACTTAAATCGACTCAGGTCTGCTTTAGGGATTTCAAATCTGAAGAGCAGCTGGTAGATGGGCGCTCTGAAGGGTCTATTTCGATAGCCTATCTGGTGAGTCTATTTCCATAGACAAGCTGAGGGAGTCTATATTCCCATAGACGAGCAGAGGGAGTCTATATTCCCATAGACGAGCTGACTGTACCTATATTTCCATAGACGAGCTAGAGGCAGTCTATATCTCCATAGACGAGCTGAGGGAGTCTATATTCCCATAGACGAGCAGAGGGAGTCTATATTCCCATAGACGAGCTGACGGTACCTATATTTCCATAGACGAGCTAGAGGCAGTCTATATCTCCATAGACGAGCTTAGATAGTCGGTTTCTATAGACGAGCTGAGGGAGTCTATATTCCCATAGATGAGCTAGAGGGAGTCTATATTCCCATCGAGAAGCTGATAGAGTCTATATTTCTACAGGCAAGCTGAGGGGGTCTATTTTCCTATAGACGAGCTAGAAGGGGTCTATGTTCCTATTGACGAGCTAGAAAGGGTCTATATTCCCATAGTCAAGCTGATAGAGTCTATATTTCTACAGGCAAGCTGAGGGAGTCTATTTTCCTATAGACGAGCTAGAAGGAGTTTATATTCCTATTTACGTCCTGGGAGAGTCTATATTCCCATAGACGAGCTGAGAGGTCCATATTCCTATAGATGCGCCAGAGGAATTATATCTCCCAGAGGGAGACTATATTCCCATAGACGAGCTGAGGGAGTCTATATTCCTATAAAGGAGTTGAGGGAGTCTAAATTCTAATAGACGAACTAGTGGAAGCTATAATTCCATGGAGCAGCTGAGAGAGTCCATATTCATTCATACGAGCAAGAGAGAGTCTATTGCTGTAGGCGAGCTAGAAGGAATCAATATTCTTATAGACCAGCTAGAAAGAATCTATATTCCTATTGACGTGCTGATAAAGTCTATATTTCCATACACGAGCTAAAGGTTGACGGACCAGAGAACATAGATTCCTATAGGCGAGACAATTTTCATACTGACAAAGCGTTAAAATTTCTATAAAGATACGAGTTTTTGCAACCAAACCTCCGAAAAACTCGCTCAAATCTGTAAAACGAGTGAAAATCACTCGAATTCGAGCGGTGAGCTTAAAAAATCAAGCAATCTTAATTTTTCAATATCGCTTGAATAGGAGTGAGCGTGTTTTCCTCGTTTTTGAGTGGCAGCAAAATTCGTTCCAAATCGATCAGATTCTAATCTTACCGAGTACTCTTTTAGTTTTTGTCATACCATTGTTGTATTTCCAGGTATGTGTGTTTTTTCTGTACACAATCAAACCTACAGAAAGAATTTATATTCCTATTGAGGTGCTGAGGAAGTCTATATTTCCATACACGAGCTAAAGACTAATGGCCCATAGAATATAGATTCCTATAGACGAGACAATTTTCACATTGGCAAAGCGGCAAATTTTTTTAAAGATACACATTTTTGCAACCTCCGAAAAAATCGCTCAAATTTGTACAATGAGTGAAAATCACTCGAAGGAAAGGCTTCTGTGAGCTTTAAAAAATCAAACAATCTTAATTTTTCGATGTCGCTCGATAGGAACGAACCTGTTTTCCTAATTTTTGAGTGGGAGCAAAATTTGTTCAAAATCGAGCAGATTCTACTCTTACCGAGTACTCTTTTAATTTCTGCATACCGTTGTGGTATTTATTTGTATTCGTATTTTTTCTGTAAACAATCACACCTCCAGATCCTCCGCTTCACCCCTCTCCCCCTCTCTTCTATGCACACACAAATCAGAACACCAATTTTTTTCACTCATTTACACTCTTAGAGCATAGTCTTGCTCTATTTTGAGAGTTTCTGCTCCAACTCTTATTTTTTAAACAGAAGTGACTCGGAAGTGTTTCCAGACATACACATCAAAGAGTAAAGAGTAGACACCGTGAAAAATTCCAACACAATCTCTATTATTGGGGGCGTTATTTTTGTTTTTAAAACTAATTTTTTTCAAAAAGCTATAATTTTTGAAGTTCATATTTTTGTTATTAATTATTGCCTCAGAAAATGTTCTGCACATTAATCTTAATTAAAAGTCTTTAATTACAATATTTATTTACTTAAAGAAATAGCACTTAGCTAATATTTATTTTTTCTATTTTAATTTCAATTTTTGTTTTTTCTTCCATTTCAGCATGATAAGAACAATACAACACCTGCCGTCAATGTTTAAACGAATAAATCCCAACAAAATGCTATTACAATATCTGACATTAATAATTACGGTGGCGTGTTGGGTGTACCAACCGACCGGGGCGGTTTTGAGAAATCCAAATACAAAAACTAGAGCAGATTATGACAGCATAGAAAATGATTCGCGATACATATCATATCAAGGTAAGAACAATTATAAAAAAACGACGAAGAAGAAAAAAAGACAACAAACATAGTTTTTATTATTTACTAAACAATCAGAAAAGCCCCCTAACAATTATTGTATTATCAATAAACACCCCAAAATGCGGATTGCCTAACAAATAAACATGTAGATATGGCTATGGTAACGGGTGTTTGGAGAACTCTCTGTCATAGGGGGAGTTTATTTGTTTGGCAATTTAAGAAAAAAAAAAAACAAGTAAAAAAGCTGTAAGTTCGACCGGGCCGAACTTTGAATACCCTCCACCATTTGGTACAAATTTGGCAATTTTCAAAAAAATTAAAATCCATTAAAAATTCTGTTAAAATCTTAAAAGTACCGAATGTAGCCGTATATAAGGGTCTATACAACGACATGGACCTGCATAGGTAACTTTTGTCACAAGCCTGCAAAGACAATTTTCTGGCATAGGCTGTAGTATTCATTACGAGCGAAACTTTTCCTTTGGATCATTAACGGCTTTAAGGGCGTGGGAGGCCGTAGAGACGATATGAAGGCCAGAGGGGACAATTTAGACAAGCCAAAGGCTGTATAGAATAACTGAAAGCTAGGAATTCCACTCTGTCCAAGTAAAGGTTTAAAAGCTCCACAAAAGAGCTAAAGCTCAGGGAGGCTATTTTAAGAAACTAAAGCGACAATTTTGGTTTTGAGGCGAGGAAGGCTACAGAAACGATATGAAGGTCGGAGGGTTCATATATATAAGCTGAAAGGCCCTAGAGGGTGCATAGGCAAACTGAAAGCCAGGGATTTCTGTAGCCTTCATTACGAACTTCAAATACTAAATTTGAAATAGTTCCGGTGAATAACGTCGCTAAAATCATAAAAATACCGAATATAGGGAGGTTCCGTTATATGGGGGCTATACAAAGACGTGGACCTGCACAGACAATTTTCTGTCTTAGGGTGTAGTATTCATTACGAACTTCAAATACCAATTTAAAAAAAAATCCGGTGAATAATGTCGCTAAAATCGTCAAAATACCGAATATCGGGAGGTACCGTTATATGGAGGCTATACGAAGACGTGGACTTGCACGGACAATTTTATGTCATAGGCTGTAGTATCCATTAGGAACTTCGAATAACAAATTCGAAACAATTCCGGTAAATTATGTCGCTAAAATCATCGAAATATCGAATATCGGGGGGTACCGTTATATGGGGGCTATACAAAGACGTAGACCCACATGGCCCATTTTCTGTCTTAGGATGTAGTATCCATTACGAACTTCAAATACCAACTTTGAAACAATTCTGGTAAATAATGTCGCTAAAATCATCAAAATACCGAATATTTTGCGGAACCGTTATATGGGGGCTATACGAAGACGTGGACCCACATGGCCCATTTTCTGTCTTAGGATGTAGTATCCATTACGAACTTTAAGTATTAATTTTGAAACAATTCCGGTGAATAATGTCGCTAAATTCATCAAAATACCGAATATTGGGAGGTGCCGTTATATGGAGGTTATACGAAGGCGTGGATCTACATGGCCCATTTTCTGTTTTATACTGTAGTATCTATTATGAACTTCAAATACCAAATTTGAAACTATTCCGGTAAATAATGTCGCTAAAAGTATCAAAATACCGAATATCTTGCGGATCCGTTATATGGGGGCTATACGAAAATGTGGACCTACATTGCCCATTTTCAATACCAAAAGTCCTGCAGACATGATACACATTTCAGTAAATTTTTATCAACGTACTTCATTTCGTTCGGAAGCTAGAGTGATTTCCACAGACGGATAGACGGACGGACATCGCGAAATCGACATAGAATTTTATGCTGATCAAGAATATATATACTTTGTGTGGTCGAGGTGTTACAAACGGAATGACAAACTTAATATACCCTCCATACTATGGTGTAGGGTATAAAAATATTAAATGATTACAACCACCCTGCCTTTGCTCAGGGGAGATGGACCCCAGCTTGATCGCACAAATGTTTTCAAACTTTTCCTTACTAAAATGTACTTGAACTTTGTGGAGAGTGGTACCTCTCATCCTCCCCCCCTTCCACATCTGAATATGGGGTGCCAAATGAATGATAATTTTTCAACGTCAAACAACATAGACATCACGATCCATCTTCATTGCCTAACAAGTCTCCGACAAGATCATGACGAAGATCATCATCTTCAGATCTGATCATTGCTCAATCTCCTCCTCATCTTCTTCAATTCTGTTGAGTTTGCACAAAAAACAAAAATTCTCTGATTAATTTAAATTTATTATTGTTTATTGTAATATAAACTAAATAAACATGAACAAAAAATCTACGTTTTTTTTTGCTGATAACGCAGCGTCTAGTTCCAAAGCATCCCAGCCATGATTGGGCTCTGGTACAGCTGCTGCCGCTGATAACGCACAATTCTTTGCGGCAATAATGCGGAAGATTGCTTTGTTTTATGATTCTTAAGAATGATTGAAAGTAAGTGTAAAGTACATGTGTACACACTCAATGTGTGCGTGCGTCCGTGTGTGTGTTCCATCACACAACAAAAAATATGTGTTAATTGACAATCTTAAAAAAACAAAAACAACAATAAAACATTCTTGTACAATTGAGACAAGAGACAACAACAAGATAAGAATCAAGTGAAGACAAAAAAAAACTGAAATAGTTACGATGATTTGAAATAGAGCTAAACGCTTGTGCCAAATGACACCTACACAGAGAATAACTGTCACAAATTAAATTCATTATGGCACGAGCGAAAATTTTCCTTCCGTAACGATTTTAAGGGCAAGGAAGGCCACAGAGACGAGAAGAAGGCCAGAGGGGCTATAAAGGCCCAGGCATATAAGAAGAGAAAGCTAGGAATTCTGCTCTGTCCAACTAAAGGCCTAAAAGCAGCACAAAAAAGCTATAGCTCAGGGAGGCTTTTTAAGCAGCTAAAGCGAAAGTTTTTTCTTTGGATCATTAAGGGTCTCAAGGGCGAGGGAGGCCAAAAATGCGAGATGAAGGCCAGAGGGGTTACATAGACAAGCTTAAAGGTCCGAGAGGATGCTTAGGCAAACTGAAAGCTAGGAATTCTGCCTAGTCCAACTAAAGGCCTAAAAGCTCCATAAAAAATCTAAAGCTCAGTGAGGATATTAAAAGCAGCTAAAGCTGAGGGGGCTATTTGAAGCGGCTAAAACGAAAAATTTCCGTTGGATTATAAACGCTTTTTAGGACGACCAAGACCACAGAGACGAAATGAAGTTCAAAGGGCTTACATATACAAGCATAAGAGCCCGAGAGGACGTTTAGGCAAACTAAAAGCTAGGAATTTCTGTACTCTCCAACTAAAGGCCTAAAAGTTCCACAAAAGAGCCAAAGCTCAAAGAAGATATTTAAAGCACCTAAAGCCCAGGAAGGTTATTTGAACCGGCTAAAGCGCAAAAATTCCTTTGGATCATTAAGGGCGAGAAAGACCGCAGAGACGAGATTAAGGCTAGAGGGGTTACATATACAAGCTAAAAAGTCCGAGAGGATGTTTAGGCAAAATAAAAGCTAGGAAATCTTATCTGTCTAGCTAAAAAACCAAAAGCTCCACAAAAAGCTAAAGCTCAGGGAGGCAATTTTAAGCAATCAAAAGCGAAAACTTTCCCTTGGACCATTAAGGGTTTTAAGGGCGATCGAGACCATAGAGGCGAGATCAAGGCCAGAAAAGGCAACATAGACGAGCTGAAGGCTGTATAAAGACAGAAGTGGTTGTATAGGCAAACCGAAAGCTAGAAATTCTGCTCTGTTCAAATAAAGGCCTAAACGCTCCACACAAAAAGCTCAGGGAGGCTATTTTAAGCAACTAAAGCGAAAACTTCCCCTTGGCACATTAACGGTTTTATGGGCGAGGGTGGCCATATAGGCGAGACGAAGGCCGGAGAGGTTACATATACAAGGTTAACGACCGGAGAGGATATTTAGGCAAACTGAAAGCTAAGAATTCTGCTTTGCCCAACTAAAGGCCTAAAGCTCCACAAAAGTGCTAAGGCTCAAAAAGGCTCAGCTTAAGCAAAAACTTTCCCTTGGATCTTTAACGGTTTTAGGGACGAGGGAGACCAAAGAGACGAGAAGAAGGTCAAAGACGTTACATAGACAAGCTAAAAGGCCTGAGAGATGCATAGGCAAACTGAAAGCTAGAAATTATACTCTCTCCAAGCAAAGGCATAAAAGCTACGCAAAAAAGGTAAACCCCAATTTGAACCAGCTAAAATTTACATGGGATATTTTGACGAGCTTGGGCTCAGTGAGCCCATACGGATCAAACAAAGCACGTAGGGGCAGCATAGATGAGCTTAAGACCATGGAAGTTGAATTGCAACATTGAGACCAGGAAGAATAATTTGGTTCAGGTAAAGGCAAAATAGGCTGTATAGACGATCTGATTTCCCTAGTCATCATTTCGTCAATAAAGCCTCTCGATCAAACAAAGCACGTATGGGCAACATAAAGGAGCTTAAGGCCATGGATGCTGTATTAAATTATGAACCGGGAAGAATAACAAAAAACGAACTGAAGGCCTCGGAGGCTATTTCGTTCAGCTTCCAGATTTCCCTAGTCATCATATCGTCTATACAACCTCTCTTGCATTAAGCTGAACCAAATTGTCTCTGACTCCTTCAGTTCGTTTTTTGTTATCCTCCATGGTTCTCAATTTTGCCATTCATTCTATATATAATAGAACTAGAGGACATTTAGTCGATATCAATCAGATAAAGCCCAGATATACTGACATAAGGCCACCGAGGCTCTATAGCAAAGCTGAAGACCAGGAAACCAATTTGGTCCAGATAAGGTTTTGATTTAGATTTTTCGGAATCCAGGTGTTGTGTGATGGCTATGGATGGGATATATATGGTCCAGATAAGGTCTTGATTTAGATTTTTCGGAAGGTAGGTGTTGTGTGATGAATTACTTCAAAGCCAGGGAAAATCCTGAAGGTTAGGGAAGCTACAAAGGCTAACTGAATACGAACTAACGACCGATCAAAGAAGCTAAATGGATCACTTCAAGGCAAGAGAAGCTTGTTTGACGAAACCCAAGCAAGGAAAGCTAAACAGACAAACTTAAAGCTCAGGAGGCCGTGAAGACATGCTGAAGGCCACAGAAGCTTTGTAGGGCTGCCGAAGGCTAGAGATGATGTATAGACTGTCTAAAGGCAAGGAAAGCTATACAGACAAACTTAAAACTCAGGAGGCTGTGTGGACATGCTAAAGGCCAAAGAAGCTATGTAGAGCAGCTGAAGGCCAGGGAATGTGTATAGATTGCCAGAAAGCATAGGAAGCTATATAGACAAGCGTAAAGCTCAGGAGGGGGTGTTGACATGCTAAAGGCCACAGAAGCTATGTAGATCAGCTGAAAGCCGGGGAATGATGTATATACTGCCTGAAGGCCAGATGAATTCTTTAGCCGAGAAGTAGCTCCGTAAAGCTATATAGACAAGCCAAAGGACGGCCGACTGGACTAGACAACTACCAGATGGGCTATAGAAATACTAGAAATATTAAATAGAAAAACTATAGGCCAGAAAAGCTATACAGGCGGCCTTAAAGCTAGGGAGTCGGTATGCAACTGCTGATCGACAAAGATGACCTGTGGAACAGCTTAAGGCCAGGACCGCTGTAGATAGGTTGTATAGCCTATATAGACGAGTTTAAGGCAATAGAAACAAAATATGAATGGTAATGTTCATAGATCAAATGGATGGAGTTCAGGGAGGCTAGGGGGCATAAATAGATGAACTGAAAACAAGGAAGGCATAATAGAGGAAATAAAGGTTGCAAAAGACTGCAAAGGAATGCAAAGTTGTTAAAAGCGAGGAGGCTATATTGACTATCTAGATGCCTGAGAGGCTGTGTAGAGCATTTGGCGGCCAAGGAGTATGTATATACGAAATGAAGATCAGAGGGGTTGTATAAACCATCTGGGGTTAAAAAACAAGTTAAGCCTAAGGGGAAGATATGTAATATAACTAAATTCTCCATAGGCTATAAAGATGGGCTGATGGTTAGATAGGTCTTAGGGTCCAGGCATTGGCCTGAGATTCTTAAAAAAATCAACTGAAGACCAAGGAGACTAAATAGGCCTGAGGAGTCTATATGGACTAGCTAAAGGCCAGAGAGGCTTAAGAGAAAAGGTGAAGACCAGAGAGGCTATATTGACTCATTACGGGTCAGAGATGTCTAAGTCAAGTAAGTTTTATAGATAAACTCAATGCCATAATGACCACAGAGTCATGAGGACTGCACAGACAAACCAAGGGCTGGTGGATCGTAAAGACCCGAAGTTTGAAAGCTATGTCGAAAGCTTCGCTTGGCCGTTGTGAGTTTTTCTATGGATGAATTGATCTAATACGATTTGGTAGTCTTCTCTCTACAATAGACGAAAAGTATATTCAGACACAAAATCTACATAAACAAGGTAAAAGAGCCAGTGAACCTCCATGGACAACCTGAAAGGGCCATGAGGCCACATATCATTTTATCCAGTCTGTACTCTTTATTTCTTTCTTTCATTTATGTATTTAAATTTTTTTTTCATTTTTCTTTCTTTATTCACATGATACGAGCGTGAATCAATATTTTGCTTACTTTAGCATATTTTCGG
The DNA here is from genome assembly GCF_030504385.1 of Musca domestica. Taxonomy (NCBI): domain Eukaryota; kingdom Metazoa; phylum Arthropoda; class Insecta; order Diptera; family Muscidae; genus Musca; species Musca domestica. The sequence continues at coordinate 25,354,755 of NW_026712363.1, read as the reverse complement.
ACCTTCATCGCCAAGCCAGTGCAGTTTATCAGAAGTTTTGAAACTCTAGACTTTATGTAGCCTGTTTCATACAGAGTCTTATCGTTTACTTGGGGACACATGAAAGGGGTCCCTTGTTGTCTGAGCAAAATTGCAATGTTTGCACTTTTTTTTTTTTTTTTTGAAACGGCCATTGAATATTTCATATTGTTGTTATAATTTAAGAATTTTTTGATTCAATATTTATTTATCAAATTCCCGTTTTGGTTTTACAACCCATGGCCCAATAACAAATAATAAAGGGGGTTCAAAAAGTGCCACAAATCAGATACTCTCACTCTCTCTTTCTCTCTCCCTCCCTCTCTCTTGGCCAAATCACAATAAAAGGGGGTTTTTAAAGAAGTGCCACCATGACCAGACATTCTCACGCTTTCTTTCTCTCTCTCCCTCTCTCTCTCTCTCTCTCTCTCTCTTCATGAGCAAATCGCCGAAGATTGATGAAAAATTATAAAATCTTAAAAATTTTTTTTCAAATGACCCTCATTTTTATTATTTTCCTCATTAGTTAATTTCATAGAACGACCATTCTCCTAATTGTTTATGCAAATTGAACCCTTATAATGAAAACGTAACCCTTAAATTATAATTCCCTAACAATCAAAGACCGAAACACACACACATGAAATCCACAGGAGGCAATGGGACAAACCGCCTACTTCGTAGACATCTAAATTTTGTAATCTCTGCCTTGAATGTGTCAGCAAATTGTAAAAGATTGTCCCGCATGATAGCGGCAGTCGCTTTCGCCGCCTACACCCCATCGAGATTTGGTGACAAACTCACTAAATTACTATCTTCCAACTGTGATATGATATTGGAAAAGAGGTACACCAAGGGGTTACCCTCTAATCAGTGTTGGAAAATCTCACCGTTTTTTAGATGAATGACAAATTACACTTATCTCTGGTTGGGCTCTGACTGGCAAATAAGATATGAGATTTGTGGTTAGAGATGTCATGTGACATCTTGATAACGAAGGATGGTGGGTAGGGGTAGGAGGGGAGCTGTAAATTGACATTATTTATTAATGCTTCATGGAAATTGGATATTTCATTGGATTCTAGATGAATAAAATAATAGGTGATTAAATATTGATTTAAATGGGAGATTTTGTGAATGGGCCTCTTTATTGAGAAACCGCAGGGATTCTTGGTGAAAGACCACAAGAAATTCATCAGGGACTACCAGGAGGTAATTTTATTAGGCGTCAAACAGGGTGTGTTTACCGGTTACAACAAGACAGCTTTAAAATACAAAGGATGACCACAGGTGGGACTTAATCAAATGAAATGTTAGATAGTGCAGCGTATGCACACCATACGATTATAGAGAGACATTCATGGCACAGTAGTCCGGGCATTTTATCTCGTCTATAGGAATTGACTTTACTGACATGGACTTGTGGAGCTCACATATGGAGGGACTCACATTGACCCGAATCGGCTTTTCAATATATAGCCTCATTAGTTCGCGCAAACTTTTTTATGGATAACATAACATCTCTGGTCTTTAGATGGGTCCACTGGCCTACACCAAGTAAGAGCATCTCTTATCTACAGCTGGTCCATAGATTTTTTAACTTCAACTTGACTATAGAACTTTTCTGGCCAGTTCATATGACCTCCATGACCACCAATCAGCTTCTGAGCCGTACGACAGCTCGAAACAGCCGCTTTGGCCTTAAGCCAGTCTATATAATCTCTATAGCTCCCAGTTGGTCTATAACCCTCTTTGACGTTTGGATAATCCGACTTTCATTCTGGCCCGGCAATTGCAGTGCTCTAACGACTTGGACTAGTCCAGCTCGCGTATGGAGGGATTCACATTGATCCGAATCGGCTTTTCACTATATAGCCTCATTAGTTCGGCAAACTTTTTTTATGGATATTATAACATTTATTTTCTTTAGATGGATTCACCGGCCTGCACCAAATCAGAGCATCTCTTATCTATAGCTAGCCTATACATTTTTTTTTAACTTCAACTCGACTGCTGAACTTTTCTGGTCTTTAGCAAGTTTATATGACCTCCCTGATCAGCTTCTGAGCCATACGACAGCTCTAAACAGCCACTTTGGCCTTAACCCAGTCTATATAATTTCTATAGCCCCCAGTTTGTCTATAACCCTCCTTGACATTTGGATAATCCGCATCGCCTGCATGGTTTTTACAACAACTCTAAGCAGCCACTGTAGCCTAAATACAGTCTATATAACCTCTATCGTCTCGAGTTGGTCTATAAACCCTCCTTGCCGTTTGGATAACCCGCATAACAAATTTGGCTTTTATTTCATCTTTATCGTTTCCATGGCCCTTAGCTCGTCTGTACATTCCCTATGGTCCTCAACTGGCTTTTATAGGCTCCTAGGCATTTTATCCGTCTTTATAGCCTACATGTTTTTCTGCTGACCCATATGGTCTTCCTAATCATATTTACGTCTTTTTCGTTTGCTTTTTATAAAACCTCTCCAGCCATCAGACCATTCACATAACCTCCCTGATATTCAGATTGTCTATATAGACTCTCGGGCTTTTGGCTAGATACTAAGGTTTCCCTGGCCTTGAGTACATCTATTTAGCATATCCGGCCTTTAGCTCATTTTTGAAGACTAATTGTCTTCCAGGACGACTGTATGGCCTCTCTGATATTTTCTTGATCCTACGGCCTTCGTTGCCTGTAGTTCGTCTATATAGCTTAGTTGATATTCAGGCGGTGCATTTAGCATCCCTGACTTCTAGGGAGTCTGTGCTTTTTTTGCCTTCAACTGGTCTATTTGCTGCTTCAACACGCCTATGAAGTCGATTTTGCCTCTAACGGTTCCATATGACCCAACTGACATTCGCCTGGTCCGTAGAGCTTTTCTGGGCATTTGCCTCTAACGGTTCCATATGGACTCTGGTCTTCACCTGGTAAGGGTTTTACAGACCCTTAACTGGTAAATACTACCCAACTGCCACTTACACAAATTTACTGACCTTCATGCTCGCTCTTACAGTCTCTTTGGCCCTTAGCTAGCCCATAAAGACCCCTTGACTATACTGTAGTATATATGGCCTTTCTAGTCATCAACTGCTCCATATTCCTATAATGGACTTTAGTTAGTCCATATAGATCGTCTACCCTTCAGCTGGTCTATGCTTTTCCATTTAGCCTCTCTGGGCGACTAAAACTCTCCTTATTTTGACTCCAATTGCCCAGTCCCAATTCGACTATTGGGACTCGAATTGCTCCCTCACAACTCTTCTATAGAGAGACTCATACTGACTCAGTCTGTTCATGTGTCTAAAGAAACACTCACACTGCTCTGTCATAGCTTTTTATACCCTCCACAATACTTAATTTTGCACAGATCAGTCTTTTGTCTGCAGTCGGGTCAGGTTCGAAGATGGGCTTTATCGGTTTACGATATCATAAATCCCCCATATAACGGTATCCCGATATTCGGTATTTTGATGATTGTAGCCAAAAATTTTTTTAATGAAATTGTCTTAAAATTTACACAAGGAGTTCCTTCTGGGTACTTTAATAGAGAATTGTCTATACAGATCCACGATATCGTATACCCCCCATTTGACGGTACCCCTCAATATTTGGTATTTTGATGATTATAGCAAAATTTTTCAATGAAATTATCTGTTCAAATAGCTCCTTCTGAGTACTCTTCCCCCTGGAAGAGTATTGTCGACATACGTCTACGATATCGAAAATTCCCCATATAACGGTACCTCCCTATATTCGGTATTTTGATGATTTTAGCTATACTTTTCATTGGAATTGACTGAAAATCCACACAATAAGTTATTTTTGACTACTTTAGTCCCTGGAAGAGTACTGACTATATAGGTCCACGATATCATATAGATCCCATATTACGGGACCTCCCGATATTCGATATTTTGATGACTTTAGGGACATTACTCACCGGTGTTGTTTCAAATTTCATGTTTAGAGTTCGTAATGCGAACTAATATTGTCCATGCAGGTCCAGGTCTTCGTAAAGTGCCCATATATCGGTACCTCCCTACATTCACCGGATTTTTTCAAGTTTCGTATTTGAATATTGTAATGCCCTTTGATAAAAGTTGCCTATGCGGGTTCACGTCTACGTATAGACCCCTATATAACGGCTTTATTCGGCACTATTAAGATTTTAACATAATTTTTAACCGAAAATTTTCAAATTCGTTCCAAATGGTGGAGGGTATTCAATATTCGTCCCGGCCGAACTTGTTGTTTTTTTGCTTGTTTTTTCTCTTTGAGACTCCAAGTACTCAGTCGCCGTATGTCTATGAAGTGTGGAACTCTCTAGTGGAACTCTCATTGACCCGACACAGCTCGTCTATTTGGACTTAGAACTCATAATCCAAAGCAGCCATTTATTTATTAATTTGTATATTTTCCTCCTTTCAGATTTAATGGAAACGGCAAAACGTTTTACCGAACCCGAAATAGCATCCTATTCCGAAATGTTGGTTGATGTGGCGCGAAACCAAATTATTGTGGGTGCAAGGTAAGTCGAAGTTACATTTTTAACGCCCTCAATTGGTTTGTCAATTTGCCTGCCAAACCAAACAAATTTTGAAAATTTTTTCCGACCAAAAAGCAATTTTTTAAATTTAAACTTTATACCCAAATTTCCACTTTTAATTTTCCGATGACAATATTCCAACCAAGCCGACAAAATATTAAAAATGTTTTCCTTAGAAATTCATCATTAATTTTTGGGGTGCAATTTTTTTCAACCACCCACCATTTTTTGTTTTTTTTTTTATTATTTTATTCCCAACAAATTTTAAAAATATCCTCCTAGAACTTCAAGATGTAATTTTAGGTTGAAATATTGTTTTTGATTCATCCCAATATTTTTTGATTTTTTTTTTATTCCCAAAACTTCAATATTGATTTTTGGGGTAATAACCTTTAAATTTTTCTCTCAGAACTTCATCATTAACTTTTGGGGTAACATATTTTTTTCAACCAATCCCACCATTTTTTGATTTGTTATTATTTTATTCCCAAAATTTCAACATTTAATTTTCGAGTGAAAATTTTAAAAAAATTCCTCCCAGAACTTCAAGATGCAATTTAGGGTTGACAATTTGTTTTTTACCCATCCCAACCTTTTTTTTTTTTGATTTTTTTTATTTTATTCCAAAATTTTTAACATTAAATGTTAGGGTGATAAATTTTAAAATTTTGCTCTCAGAACTTCACATTTAGTTTTCGGGTGACATTTTTTTCGACCAATCACAATTTTTTTTTTTTTTTTGATATTTTTTTTATTTTATTCCCAACAAGGTTTCTACACTTTATTTTAGAGTAACAAATTTTAAAATTTTGCCCCCAGAATATCAATATTTAATTTTTGTGACATTTTTCGAACAATCCAAACATTTTTTGATTTTTTTTTTTAATTTTATTCCCAAAGTTTCAATCTTTAATTTTTGAGTGACATATATTAAAATCTTGGTCTCAGATCTTCAAGATTTAATTTTGGGGTGACATTTTTTTCGATCAACTCGAGCCTTTATTTTTTTTTAGTGTTTTTCCCAAAAATTTGAATTTTCGACAAATCCGAGAAAATTTCAAAAATTTGCTCCCAATTTTTCAACATTGAATTTGAGCGGCATTTGAAGAGATTTTGTAAGGTTTCCCTCTAGATTCGAGAGTTTAGAAGTAACCTATATTATCTTAAAACAAAAACTTATCAGATACCCTCTAATGTCCAACAGAACGAAAACTATCAACACCACCTCTTTATCATTACGAGTACATAGATAAAAACAAACCTATCTTATCGGCTATATAACTTATGAAATAGCAATAAACGATTTGATAAAAAATAGAAGAGTTCTGAAAATTAAACTGGGTTAGGTGCCCTCAAAAAAAAAAAAAAAAAAAAACATAAATAGTAAATAAATACAAAAAAATTGAAAACAAATTTGGTAATATTTGGAAAGGCAGGAGAATCCCTTTAAACCCAAAACCACCTAACTCATTTGTGGTTTGCCGTTTTGAATACGGCGCGTGTTATCAAAATAGTTATTGATAGAAGAGAGGAGGGTGGAAAAGAGGGAGTAGAAAATAAAAAATTAAATGAACATACACAAAACGTAGAAGAGAAAATTGAACTATAATTTCTATTGACAAACAAAACGAAATGAAATTCAATTCCAATTCCAATTTTTGTTTTTTGAAAATTTGATAAGAGAACCATGTGGTCAGCACGAATTGTAATTGTAGACGAGTTTTTTTTTTTTTTTTTTTTTTTTTATTTGTGTTCGGTTTGAGCTTTTTGTGATTTAACTTGGGCCATAAATATTGCCATGTAACACCCCTCATTATCGGCGAATGTCTGTTTTATTTAATAGTTTTTATTTTTTGTTGGGATTCAATTTTTGTTTCAAAATTTCCTAACCATAGTCCAGTTTAGCCAGGGTCAAATCAATGATATTTTATTACACGGCGACCTTCCTCAGAGATAGTGATAATGGGGACAATGATCAGACACAGATAGAGATAATGGAGACAATGTTCAGCCATAGATGGAAATAGAAAGACAATGGGAGGAGGGGGAAGAGAAAAACTCAACATTTTACCTTTTATGAACTATTATTTCCATTGAAGAATAATTAGAGGTTTGGCAGCCTTTCAAAGTCCCCCTACTGGGTCCAAATGTCTGCAGAAGCTCTCAATATTTAGAAGACATCTAGAAGACTCAGATAATGTCCACTTTTGGAAACCATAGAAAACCTCATAAAAGCCGAAAGTCATAGAGGACTTCTACAACAGGGTCAGGCAAAAGCAGGTATGCGTGCCTTCAATATCCATAATTCTTTCCACACAGTAACAAAAATTAGGAGAACATACAAGTGCGGCTCTCTATCCGGCTCTGCTCTACAAAATGTCTTAGAAGTTGATAGTGGCGACAGCGTTCGTAGAGTTAATGCAATAGGGAGATTGAGAGAGAGAGAAAGAGAGAGTACAAACAAAAACTTTATTTTTTAACTTTAAGGAATAACTTCTTTCATTGAGGAACTGTAAGGGGTTCTGTAGAAGATCCTTACAGGGACTCTCAGTTACAGTAAGTCACATAAATTTCTTCTACATTTAGAAGACCCCGAGGATGCTCATTTTTCGGAAACTATAGAAAATCAAATTAAAACCCTAAAGCCATTGGAGATCTAAAAAATCCCCAGATTCAGAGAAAGAGTGTAAGAGAGTGAGAGAGAGGGAGAGAGAGATCGTGATATTCAGACGAAAATCATGATATTTTACCTCTGAGTCATTAATTTTTAATTGGGAACTATAAGAGGTTTTTGAGTTCTGGACATCCTCTCTAGGGTGTAAATGCTATAAAAGACCCCTACAGGGGCTTTCACTTACAGAAAGTTTCTGGAGGATCTTCTATGTGTAAAGTTATCCAAAAGGTCCAAATCGTAATCCTTTTAAAAAGCTAGAAAACCTCTTGAAAGGCCTTGAAGAAGACCTCTATAAATCTCTTAGCTATAGACTATGAGAACAATGATCGTAGAGCAATAGCAAGAGAGAGAGAGAGAGAGAGCGACAATGAGAGGTAAGTTAAAACACGATAATTACTTTTAAGAGAATATACTTTTTACTGAGGAACTATAGGAGATTTAAAAATTCTAGACAACCTCTAAAGATGTAGGCGGTATTCTGTCAAAGACTGATATATTAACTCTCACCTACAGATAGTCTGTAAAATATTTTCTCTCCGTTGAAGATCTCTAGAAGACCCAAATAATTTCTACTTTTAGAAGCACTTGAAGCCTCTTGAGTGTCTAAAGTCATATAACTGAGGAACTAGAGGAGATTTAAAAATTCTAGACAACCTCTAAAGATGCGGTATTCTGTCAAAGACCGATATAGTAACTCTCACCTACAGATAGTCTGAAAATGCTTTCTCTCTGTCGAAGACCTCTAGAAGATTCAAATAATTTCTACTTTTAGAAGCACTTGAAGCCTGTTGAAAGCCTAAAATCAGATAATAACTCTACAGAATGTGTCGGCTATAGATCATAGGGAGAATGGTAAAATAGTATTAGCGAGAGAGAGAGAGAGAGAGAGAGAGAGAGAGAAGGAGATTAATAACACGATATTTTACCTCTAATGAATTACTCTTTTTCACTGAGGAACTATAAGAGATTAAAAAATTCTGGACAACATCTCAAGATGCTATATTCTTTAAGGGACCCCTATAGGGACTCTCAATTACAGAGAGTCTTTAAAACGTTTTCCCTCCGTAGAAGATTTCTAGGAGACCTAAGTAATGCCTACTTTTAGAAACTCTAGAAACTTGTAGAAAATCTAAAGTAAGATAATACCTCTACAGAATGTCTCGGCCACAGATAATAGGGACAATGATCAACAATAAAGACAAGAGAGAATGATCGATAGAGGTATAGCAAAAACACGATATTTCACCTCTAAGAAATTACTATTTTTCGCTGAGGAACAATAAGTGATTCTTTAGTTCTGGACATCATGTCTAGGTTTTACATTTTTAAGGGATCCCTACAGCGACTCAGAAACTCTCAGTTACCGAAAGTCTCTCAAGGATCTTCAATGTTTAGAAGTTCACCAGAAGATCCAGAGGATGGCCTTTAAAAAAAATCTTTAGAAAACCTCTTTAAAGCCACAAGAGAACTCTATATATTAGATATCTTGGTCAGAAATAATGACTACAATGATCAAAGATTAATAGCAAGATAGGGATCAAGAGAGAGAAAGAGAGATTGAGAGAGGAGAGAAGAAATTAAAATACGGTATTTTACCCCTTGTGAATTTCTTTTTTCATGGAGGAACTCCCAGATTATTTCAATTTTAAGACAGTCTCTAAAGGGTCGATATATTATAAAAGACCCCCAATAGATCTCACAGTTACAAAAAGTCTTCAAAAGGTCTTTCACAATGTCTCAGGGAATGTTCTCTTTAAGAAATAAACTCTCTTAAAATCCTAAAGCTTTTTATGCCGCATAGCTAATACCCAGTTATTCAGAATCTTTGTTTCCTGGTCAAAATTCGGTATCTTTTGTCCTCAACAATAATTATCAGGATTAGAATGTTCAGAAGTTTCCGAATTTTGACCAAAAAACAATGATTCTGAATCGCTGAGTATTGATTATGCCACATAAAAGCTTTGTGCTTTCAAGCTCTTGAGCTATGCAGCTTTTAAACCCTCCCCCCCCCATTTTTCCAGCCAACTTGGGACACTCATAATCCCATGTCGAGAACACGCAATGACATTATTTTCTTATGACATTCTTCCCTCTCTCTCTCTCTCTCGGAAAATATTGACTTAAAAACTAACATGTCTATGCATAATTAATAGGCAATGGTCAGCACGTAGCGTCTATGTTGGTCGCATGCTTGTGTGCCTCTGTGCTTATATTCCGAATATGACATTTCAGGAATAGCTAGCTAGACCATTTGAAAAAAATCATGAAGACATTTGAATATATTTCAACTTTTCTTTCAATTTCATTATCAGTTTATTAGAAATCTTTTTGTAGAGACTTCTGTCATGCCACAGACATGACTCCCAGTCTGGAGTTCGTATAACTTCATCAATGCCACGAGAGATGTCAATAGAAAAGGTGATGTATTCTCTTTGGCTGACATTTGATAGGTGAGACGAATGCGTAGCTAGACATGTGGAGAAAGATAACCATGGAGACACACGGTGCGTAAAGACACACACACGCACACAGAATGTCAGATAATATGGTAGAAATAATAACAAAGACGAGGTAGTTGTTGGTTATCAGTTGAACAAGTGTCTGCTGACGATGATGATGATGACTTCTTTTCGTGTCTTATTCTTCCATTTTTCGTTTTTCTCTGTTCTGTTTTTCTTTGTAAAACAAAAACTATAGATTTGTAAACAGTGTTGCCATGCGAGATTTATTTTCCCCGTCTATTTCTCAAAAGATGACTTGTGAGGGCATTAGTCCCAATAGAAGGCCTTTGGCGGGGCAATGATAGTCTATATAAATGGACTGTGTGGGGAGGGTCAACAGGCCAACACTGACTTGAGTCCCAATAAACGAACTGCTAAAAGGCAGTAGAGGTCTCAAAAGACGAGCTGGTGGGCCCGTGAGTCTGTCTACATAGGGCAAGTGAGTTGATATAGACGAGCTGCTGGGCCAGTGAGTCGATATAGACGAGCTGCTGGGCCAGTGAGTCCATATAGACGAGCTGCTGGGCCAGTGAGTCTATATAGACGAGCTGGTTGGCCATTGAGTCCATATAGACGAACTGCTGGGCCAGTGAGTCGATATAGACGAGCTGCTGGGCCAATGAGTCGATATAGACGAGCTGTTGGGCCAGTGAGCCGATATAGACGAGCTGGTGGGCCAGTGAGCCGATATAGACGAGCTGGTGGGCCAGTGCGTCGATATAGACGAGCTGTTGGGCCAGTGCGACGATATAGACGAGCTGCTGGGCCAGTGAGTCTACATAGACGAGCTGCTAGGCCAGTGATTCGATATAGACGAGCTGCTAGGCCAGTGATTCGATATAGACGAGCTGCTGGGCCAGTGAGTCAATATAGACGAGCTGGTGGGTCAGTGAGTCGATATAGAAGAGCTGGTGGGTCAGTGAGTCGATATAGACGAGCTGCTGGGCCAGTGAGTCGATATAGACGAGCTGGTGGGCCAGTGTGTCGATATAGACGAGCTGGTGGGCCAGTGAGTCGATATAGACGAGCTGGTGGGCCAGTGAGTCGATATAGACGAACTGGAGGGGCAGTCAGTCTACATGGACGAGCTGGTGGGCCATTGAGCCGATATAGACGAATTGCTGGGCCAGAGAGTCGAAATAGACGAGCTGCTGGGCCAGTGAGTCGATATAGACGAGCTGCTGGGCCAGTGAGTCGATATAGACGAGCTGCTGGGCCAGTGAGTCGATATAGACGAGCTGGTGGGCCAGTGAGTCCATATAGACGAGCTGGTGAGCCAGTGAGTCGATATAGACGAGCTGCTGGGCCAGTGAGTCGATATAGACGAGCTGCTGGGCCAGAGAGTCGATATAGACGAGCTGCTGGGCCAGTGAGTCGATATAGACGAGCTGGTGGGCCAGTGAGTCGATATAGACGAGCTGCTGGGCCAGTGAGTCGATATAGACGAGCTGCTGGGCCAGAGAGTCGATATAGACGAGCTGCTGGGCCAGAGAGTCGATATAGACGAGCTGCTGGGCCAGAGAGTCGATATAGACGAGCTGCTGGGCCAGAGAGTCGATATAGACGAGCTGCTGGGTCAGTGAGTCGATATAGACGAGTTGCTGGGCCAGTGAGTCCATATAGACGAGCTGGGGTGCCAGTGAGTCCATATAGACGAGCTGGTGGGCCAGTGAGTCGATATAGACGAACTGGTGGGCCAGTGAGTCGAAATAGACGAGCTGGTGGGCCAGTGAATCGATATAGACGAGCTGGTGGGCCAGTGAATCGATATAGACGAGCTGGTGGGCCAGTGAATCAATATAGACGAGCTAGTGGGCCAGTGAGTCGATATAGACGAGCTGCTAGGCCAGTGAGTCGATATAGACGAGCTGCTAGGCCAGTGAGTCGATATAGACGATCTGCTAGGCCAGTGAGTCGATATAGACGAGCTGCTTGGCCAGTGAGTCAATATAGACAAGCTGCTTGGCCAGTGAGTCGATATAGACGATCTGCTAGGCCAGTGAGTCGATGTAGACGAACTGCTGGGCCAGTGAGTCGATATAGACGAACTGGAGGGGCAGTCAGTCCACATGGACGAACTGGAGGGCCAGTCAGTCTACATGGACGAGCTGGTGGGCCATTGAGCCGATATAGACGAATTGCTGGGCCAGTGGGTCGATATAGACGAGCTGCTTGGCCAGTGAGTCGATATAGGCGAGCTGGTGGGCCATTGAGCCGATATAGACGAATTGCTGGGCCAGTGAGTCTAAATAGACGAGCTGCTGGGCCAGTGAGTCTACATAGACGAGCTGCTGGGCCAGTGAGTCTACATAGACGAGCTGCTGGGCCAGTGAGTCTACATAGACGAGCTGCTGGGCCAGTGAGTCTACATAGACGAGCTGCTGGGCCAGTGAGTCGATATAGACGAGCTGGTGGACCAGTGAGTCGATATAGACGAGCTGCTGGGCCAGTGAGTCGATATAGACGAGCTGCTGGGCCAGTGGGTCGATATAGACGAGCTGCTTGGCCAGTGAGTCGATATAGGCGAGCTGCTGGGCCAGTGAGTCGAAATAGACGAGCTGCTGGGTCAGTGAGTCGATATAAGCGAGCTGGTGGACCAGTGAGTCGTTATAGACGAGCGGGTGGACCAGTGAGTCGATATAGACGAACTGCTGGGCCAGTGAGTCGATATAGACGAACTGCTGGGCCAGTGAGTCGATATAGACGAACTGGTGGGCCAGTGAGTCGATATAGACGAACTGGTGGGTCAGTGAGTCGATATAGACGAACTGGTGGGCCAGTGAGTCGATATAGACGAACTGGTTGGCCAGTGAGTCGATATAGACGAGCTGGTGGGCTAATGAGTCGATATAGACGAGCTGGTGGGCCAGTGAGTCGATATAGACGAGCTGCTGGGCCAGTGAGTCGACATAGGCGAGCTGCTGGGCCAGTGAATCGATATAGACGAACTGGTGGGCCAGTGAGTCGATATAGACGAGCTGCTGGGCCAGTGAATCGATATAGACGAACTGGTGGGCCAGTGAGTCGATATAGACGAACTGGTTGGCCAGTGAGTCGATATAGACGAGCTGGTGGGCTAATGAGTCGATATAGACGAGCTGGTGGGCCAGTGAGTCGATATAGACGAGCTGCTGGGCCAGTGAGTCGACATAGGCGAGCTGCTGGGCCAGTGAATCGATATAGACGAGCTGGTGGGCCAGTGAGTCGATATAGACGAGCTGCTGGGCCAGTGAGTCGATATAGACGAACTGGTGGGCCAGTGAGTCGATATAGACGAACTGGTTGGCCAGTGAGTCGATATAGACGAGCTGGTGGGCTAATGAGTCGATATAGACGAGCTGGTGGGCCAGTGAGTCGATATAGACGAGCTGCTGGGCCAGTGAGTCGACATAGGCGAGCTGCTGGGCCAGTGAATCGATATAGACGAGCTGGTGGGCCAGTGAGTCGATATAGACGAGCTGCTGGGCCAGTGAATCGATATAGACGAACTGGTGGGCCAGTGAGTCGATATAGACGAACTGGTTGGCCAGTGAGTCGATATAGACGAGCTGGTGGGCTAATGAGTCGATATAGACGAGCTGGTGGGCCAGTGAGTCGATATAGACGAGCTGCTGGGCCAGTGAGTCGACATAGGCGAGCTGCTGGGCCAGTGAATCGATATAGACGAACTGGTGGGCCAGTGAGTCGATATAGACGAGCTGCTGGGCCAGTGAATCGATATAGACGAACTGGTGGGCCAGTGAGTCGATATAGACGAACTGGTTGGCCAGTGAGTCGATATAGACGAGCTGGTGGGCTAATGAGTCGATATAGACGAGCTGGTGGGCCAGTGAGTCGATATAGACGAGCTGCTGGGCCAGTGAGTCGACATAGGCGAGCTGCTGGGCCAGTGAATCGATATAGACGAGCTGGTGGGCCAGTGAGTCGATATAGACGAGCTGCTGGGCCAGTGAGTCGATATAGACGAGCTGGTGGGCCAGTGAGTCCATATAGACGAGCTGGTGGGCCAGTGAGTCGATATAGACGAACTGGTGGGCCAGTGAGTCGAAATAGACGAGCTGGTGGGCCAGTGAATCGATATAGACGAGCTGGTGGGCCAGTGAATCGATATAGACGAGCTGGTGGGCCAGTGAATCAATATAGACGAGCTAGTGGGCCAGTGAGTCGATATAGACGAGCTGCTAGGCCAGTGAGTCGATATAGACGAGCTGCTAGGCCAGTGAGTCGATATAGACGATCTGCTAGGCCAGTGAGTCGATATAGACGAGCTGCTTGGCCAGTGAGTCAATATAGACAAGCTGCTTGGCCAGTGAGTCGATATAGACGATCTGCTAGGCCAGTGAGTCGATATAGACGAACTGCTGGGCCAGTGAGTCGATATAGACGAACTGGAGGGGCAGTCAGTCCACATGGACGAACTGGAGGGCCAGTCAGTCTACATGGACGAGCTGGTGGGCCATTGAGCCGATATAGACGAATTGCTGGGCCAGTGGGTCGATATAGACGAGCTGCTTGGCCAGTGAGTCGATATAGGCGAGCTGGTGGGCCATTGAGCCGATATAGACGAATTGCTGGGCCAGTGAGTCTAAATAGACGAGCTGCTGGGCCAGTGAGTCTACATAGACGAGCTGCTGGGCCAGTGAGTCTACATAGACGAGCTGCTGGGCCAGTGAGTCTACATAGACGAGCTGCTGGGCCAGTGAGTCTACATAGACGAGCTGCTGGGCCAGTGAGTCGATATAGACGAGCTGGTGGACCAGTGAGTCGATATAGACGAGCTGCTGGGCCAGTGAGTCGATATAGACGAGCTGCTGGGCCAGTGGGTCGATATAGACGAGCTGCTTGGCCAGTGAGTCGATATAGGCGAGCTGCTGGGCCAGTGAGTCGAAATAGACGAGCTGCTGGGTCAGTGAGTCGATATAAGCGAGCTGGTGGACCAGTGAGTCGTTATAGACGAGCGGGTGGACCAGTGAGTCGATATAGACGAACTGCTGGGCCAGTGAGTCGATATAGACGAACTGCTGGGCCAGTGAGTCGATATAGACGAACTGGTGGGCCAGTGAGTCGATATAGACGAACTGGTGGGTCAGTGAGTCGATATAGACGAACTGGTGGGCCAGTGAGTCGATATAGACGAACTGGTTGGCCAGTGAGTCGATATAGACGAGCTGGTGGGCTAATGAGTCGATATAGACGAGCTGGTGGGCCAGTGAGTCGATATAGACGAGCTGCTGGGCCAGTGAGTCGACATAGGCGAGCTGCTGGGCCAGTGAATCGATATAGACGAACTGGTGGGCCAGTGAGTCGATATAGACGAGCTGCTGGGCCAGTGAATCGATATAGACGAACTGGTGGGCCAGTGAGTCGATATAGACGAGCTGGTGGGCCAGTGAGTCGATATAGACGAGCTGGTGGGCCAGTGAGTCGATATAGACGAGCTGGTGGGCCAGTGAGTCGATATAGACGAGCTGGTGGGCCAGTGAGTCGATATAGACGAGCTGGTGGGCCAGTGAGTCGATATAGACGAGCTGGTGGGCCAGTGAGTCGATATAGACGAGCTGGTGGGCCAGTGAGTCGATATAGACGAGCTGGTGGGCCAGTGAGTCGTTATAGACGAGCTGGTGGGCCAGTGAGTCGTTATAGACGAGCTGGTGGGCCAGTGAGTCGTTATAGACGAGCTGGTGGGCCAGTGAGTCGTTATAGACGAGCTGGTGGGCCAGTGAGTCTATATAGACGAGCTGGTGGGCCAGTGAGTCGTTATAGACGAGCTGGTGGGCCAGTGAGTCGTTATAGACGAGCTGGTGGGCCAGTGAGTCGTTATAGATGAGCTGGTGGGCCAGTGAGTCGTTATAGACGAGCTGGTGGGCCAGTGAGTCGTTATAGATGAGCTGGTGGGCCAGTGAGTCGTTATAGATGAGCTGGTGGGCCAGTGAGTCGTTATAGATGAGCTGGTGGGCCAGTGAATCGTTATAGATGAGCTGGTGGGCCAGTGAGTCGTTATAGATGAGCTGGTGGGCCAGTGAATCGTTATAGATGAGCTGGTGGGCCAGTGAGTCGATATAGATGAGCTGGTGGGCCAGTGAGTCGATATAGACGAACTGCTGAGCCAGTGAATCTTAATTATAACGGGACGATATTTCAACCGGAATATTCTGCGACCATATTATTTAAGATAAGGAGTGCCTTGGAATAAAAAATTAAAAGTAGCTTTAGACTTTACATTCGGCGCTATTCAGCGTTGGGCGCCACTTTAATATGAATTTATGTTTATATAATATTCCATATTGGGCGCCATTTGAACATATAGCGCATACTATATTTGCACTCCAGAAAAAAATATTTCACCCAACAGAAGACTCCTGGAAGAGGAAATTGCAAAACAATCTTATCTCAATGTTGGGCGCCACTTTAACTAAAAAATATCCTATGACTAATCTTAGTCATAACGTTGAGCGATATTTCAACCGGAATATCCTGCGACCATATTATTTAAGAAAAAAAAGTGCTTTGGAGTAGAAAATTAAAACTATCTTTTGACTTTACATTCGGCGCTATTCAACGTTGGGCGCCACTTTTAACGTAATATGAATATATGTTAATAAAATATACTTTATTCCATATTGGGCGGCATTGTAACATCAAGTGCAGACTATATTTGCACTTCAGAAAACATTATTTCACCCAACAGAAATCTCCTGGTTGAGGTCATTGAAAATAAATCTTATCCATTTCAACCGGAATATCTTACGACAATATAAGTTAAGAAAAGAGTACAAAAGCTAGTCTTAACAGTCGACACCACTCAGTGTTGGGCGCCACTTTTAACATATTATGAATAAATTTTTCTTTACAACTCCGGTAAAGGTTCCATTTATTTATGATCTCCAAACATCATTTTCTAAAGTATGTGATTTCTCTGCTACCTAGAAATATTTTCCCAGAAGTGGTGCAATTCTTGGAACATTTTTTTAAATTGCATCATTTTTATGATTTCCATAAATTAATAAAAAACAAATTATAACACCGGATCTAGACTGCGGTAGGTAAACATACTTTCAAACATACATCACAACCAAAAAAAAAAACGCCACTTCAAATGCACTGCGTGACAAATGATGTTTTGATTCAAACACATTTTTTCTGCCTTCTCTTCAAGTGCCGTAATTCCCACGAATGACTTCACTGGCATTTCAAACAAAAACTCAAATTTTTTGAAATTAAATTTCAATCCTCAACAAAAACAAAGAATTTGACACCAACGACAAAATAAAAAAAACAACTCCGTTTAAAGACCAGCAGTTTATTAGCTTTCATAAATCTGACCATAGAGCGAAAGAGAAGGAGAGCGTTTTATTTCATAACTTCTCAAGTGACCGACCATCCATTTTGTCTGTTGTAAGGAGGAGATTGCTCATATTTCCTGCACTGGACATGTGTAACATGTAATGGCAGCAAAAACAGCAACAAGAAACCTATTTCAATCCCCGACAATTAGCCTTAGTAACATTATGTTACTGACAATAATAAACTCTCTGTGTGCAGGCCTTTTCTGTAGGCAACAACAATTACCCCTTGTAACCTCAGCAGAAGGGTACTTGAGTACAAGAAATAAAAAAAAAAACAATGTAAACAGTTTTATCATTTCACTGTAGCTGTGTTTGATCAAGCGGGAAATATGATCCTTTTTGTCTGACCGACAGACAGACCGACCAGCCGTGTCAAGTGTTTGTTTTGTCAGTTTCCAGTTTTTTTCCGGCTATTTAAATTTCTTTCCCTTTGATGTGTATCATAAATCCCTTGCAAAATACCCTTTTTAAATTGGGTCTAGAATTTCTGATTTTCCATTTTTTTTTCCTCGTTTTTTTTTTTTTTTTTTTTAATTCAAGAATGTAATTAAATTTGATCCAAGTTCATCATCTTCAAATTTCTTTTTTGAAATATTTTTAACTGGTTTATAATTAGAGGGGACAGGGTTTAATAAATGTTGTGGTTTTTGTGGTCAAAAGGATCAAACTAACCACAACAAAGCGGCATTGCTTGTGGAAAACCAAGCTGGGGAAATTTCACACATTGCAGAGAAAGGGCTTCACACCTGAGGATAAAGGTCCCAATGTAATAAAAAGTCATGGTTGCGTTGTTAATTAGAATTTCATGTCGAAATCGTAACGAATTTGACACGTTTTTCATATGTTTTCATTAAAGCGTTGGGCGCCACTTTTATGTGTTTTTTGTTTTTTGGTTAAGAATGGCGCCCAACCTAATTATGTTGGACAAACGTGTGGGGACTAAAATAAGAAAAATAAACAATTCTTGACGTTCTGACGTATTCTAAGATAAGATTTTAAAACCTACACTAGGTGGCGCCCAACATTAAGTTGGAAGGTTAAATTTTACATTAAAATTGTTTGATCATTTGCAATTTTCCGAGTTCAAAGGTGCAGAACCTTGATGCCATTTAGTAAGTGGCGCCCAATGTTAGATTATTGGCAGAAATTCGATGTAGAAAACGGAACAATGTTTTCATGTTTTTAGATCTTTGTTGAGCGTCACAATCGTGCTGTTTTTATGGCGGCCACTATATGGCGGAAAAAATTTACGTTATAGAATTAGGAGTGAATGCCACCTTTAATGTATCGATTCGACAGTACCAAGGAGACTTTTCTTGCATTCTAAAATGAAAAGTGTCAGAACTTTCAATAAATGGCAACCAACGTCTAGTTCTCGGCTGAAATTCCAAGTCCACAATTAACATGACCTCATCAAAATAATGAGTGAAATTAAAAAACAAAAAAATGAAAAGACCGAACTTCTAATATCTTCTAATGCAAAAGTATCTGTAATATCCAGTAATATCGGTAGGAAAGTGCAGTTAGAGTTTTCAAAAAAACAATATAGAGGTCGGAACCGTTATATGGGGGCCATACCAAGGCGGGAGCCTATATAGACAATTATATACTAGAATTGTAGCAATCTATTGTGAATCTTAAATACCAAATTTGATATAATTTCATGGGTAAATGTGCGGTTTACATATCAAAACCCGAACTTTTGTATAAAACCGTTGTTCAATATTGGTAATGTTTTGACACCGGTTGTAGAACCCATTATGAAGGTCGAATACCAAATTTCACACAAATCAATTAGAGAATGTGACTTAAGTCGTCAAAATACCGAATTTCCGAATTTTCCGTTCAATTATTCTGCTACCGGAGCTGGAACCCATTGCAAACAGCAAATACCATTTATTGGACAAACCTGTGGAAAAATGTGGCAAAAATCATAAAAACACCGAATATTGGAATGTACCCTTATATAGGGGACTATACAAAAACGTTGACCTATATATACAATGTTCCGCCATTAGAGCTAGAACCCAAAACGAACTACAAATACCCATTTTTAGACAAAAACATGGAAAAATGTGACTGAAACCATCAAAATATCGAATATCAGGAGGTACCGTTATATGGGGTCTATACGAAAACGTAGACCGATATATCTCAATACCAACCATCCTAGAAACAATACAAACTACTGTGCCAAATTTTTTAGCTCTACGTCATATAATATCGTGATTTCAACAGGCAGACGGACGGCCATCGTTAAATTGACAAAGAATTTTATGCTGATCAAGGACATACAGTGCGAAAATTTTCTGGAGGGTGTATTTAAGCCTTGGGCACGTAAACATTTTGGCCGCAGACCTTGGACATTCCAACAGAACTCGGCACGCTCACCGTACTCAGCACGCGCCACCCAAGGATGGTTACAAAATGAGGTTCCTCGCTTCATTTCCAGCGCACAATGGCCACCAAAATCTCCGGATACCAATCCGTTGGACTATTTTGTCTGGAGTATTTTGGAAAGCAAGGTTGGCTCTAAAAATACCAAAGTGTCGATCACTTCCACCAAGCGCTTCGCCGTGAATGGACCAAAATACCGCAGAGCAACATTCGGGCAGCATGTAACGGTTTCATTGGCCTTTGAAGTCCATAATTCGTGCCAAATCTGACCAATTCGAACAAATCTAAACTTATTCTAAAATTTGATGCTATTTCCGACATTTTTTGCTTTGATTTAAATATGGCGTTTGACTTTGTTGCAGTTTTTTTTATCTCACCCTGTATATACTTTATGGGGTCTATGACGATTATTTAGAGATGTTACAAACGGAATGACAAATTTAATATACCCTGCAGTCAAAAACAATAAATGGCGAACAATTCCAATAATAATGGCAGGTTCATAGAAGAAGAAGTTTGGAATCATTGCAAAAATGGCGCCCAACGTTAAGTTGTTTCTGGTACTTTCTATGGCGAACAATTACAATAAAGGTGGCAGGTTCATAGAAGAAGAAGTTTGGAATAATTTCACAAATGGCGCCCAACTTTAAATTGTTCCTGGTACTTTCTAGTCGAGATAACACAGCATGAATTTAAAATTTGCATGAATTTAACAAGTCTTTAACTATGCATTGGACGCTATTTTCATAAGTTTTGTTTCTTTTTTTTTTTTTTTTTGCAATGGCGCCCAACATTTCTTTGATAAGGTAAATTTTCACAAAACCATGTAAGAAATTTATTGTTCGACTCTTTGCAATGTATTCACGTTCGAAAGTTAGTAATTCTAAAAACCAAAAACCAATCCAAAAGTGGCGCCCAACGTTAAGATATCTCTAAAGCTCTATATCATAATTGTAACAAATTTGCACTCATTTGAAAAGACTTTATCAATGGATTGGGCGCCATTTTCATATTTTCAGAATTGCGCCCAATGAACTAATTTTACTCCTGCTCGAAAACGAGCAACGCATAGAAGCTCTTATTCCAGTGGCCTAGCAAAAATATAGTGTACTCGATTTCTTTTTTACTCGCAGGAAAACACGAGTTGGTTTAATTCTCTACTCGAATGCGAATGGAAGTACTCCTGCGTGTTAAAAATAAAGAAAAATTCTTGGTCTGTTCCAAACTGCAAGAATGTAAAAATTGTTACTACGAACCGATTTTCCCTTTATGATATCAAAAATAATTGCAAAACTAGTAGATTCTTACAGGTTCTGGAACATAGCATCTGTTGGTTAAATTGCCCATCAAAATTCATGAGGTTTAGTGGAGAATGGCGCCCAACGTAAACATATGAGGAAAAAATTTAGACAATCTTTGGCTTTTTCCATCTTCTGAGATCTGAAATTTGAAAGAGGTTCACCATTTTAAAATAGTATTGGTCCCTTTCGGAGCTGGGAAGATGAAATTAATCTAAAAATTTGCTTCCAACATGGTTTACCATGATAGAGAGAAAATTGGCGCCCAATCTAAGCTTTTTTGAGAAAAGGCCTAACTACCTTTTGTAAATGTCCTCAAGGTTTTTTTTTCAGGGAGAAGATTGTTTTTTTTTTGTCTTATATAGTTTTGCCCCTCAATTAGAGTTCTTTGTCACTTCCGGAGCTTTCGCTATATGTCCGAAGAAAGTAATAATCCCCTTTGGCAATTGGCTCAGGAATGCTGAGTAATTGCTGATAATGGGCATAAGAACAAAATATTTGATTTCAAGTTGAAAATTTCGTATTAGTCATAAAACGTTTGCAAACAAATCCGAGTCACTTCCTGGAAATGAAATATCTGGGGGGGACCAATAAACAATAATGACCCCACAGCAATTTTCGCAAAAAAAAATAATTTTTTTAATTTACAAAACCAAAAACAAACAAAGCCTCATTATCAACAATAAAAAATATAGTTGTTTTTTTTTCACTTGCTCAAGTAAATTGATTACTGCTGTCATGCGACGTCATCAAAGGAAACACACTTCACCTAGTTTCGAACACAAAAAATTCACCGGAAAAATGTCCCCTTCTCCATCATTATCACGTGTTGCTCAGGCACTTTAAGATCCGTTTTGTTGTTGTAGTTGTTGTTTTTTTTTTGCCACTTTTGCACTATTTGAATTTCAGTTCATTAGCCAGAGCATTCAGAAAAATTGTTCGCTGACGTGACTCTGGCCTCGCAGACTTGTTGGCTGCAATGGGTTTTGTTATTGTTTTCTTTTCTTCTTCTTCTTCTTTTTTTTCGTATTTTTTCACTTAGTTTTTTTCTGATTTTTTACTAAAAGTTCTACTAGATTTTGTTGTTGTTGTTTTTGCATTTAACAATTGTTTACATAGTTATACTATCAGCAAACGTTTTCTTCGTTTCTATCTTTGTGGCCCCTTCTAAAAGTTTTGCTCGTTTCTTTTTCTGTTCTCTTTAAGTAAACTTTGTAGAGCTTATATTAATTTGTCGATAAGGTGCTAAATAAACATAATCGATGTCAACAAAATATTAACCATAAAATATTTGATATTAATTCATGATATTTGCTTAGCTTTGTGTCCGTGTGTGTGTGTGTTCTTGAGGTTGTGCTAAAATTAACACACTTTTGTGGTTGGGGACAGGTTTTGTTTTCTATGCTTGAAATAAAGGTGTATACGCTACGCAATGGTGTGAGAGGTGTGGGTTCTATTAGAATTTGACATCGTGTGGAATTATTATGGGGGTTTCCAACATCATCTTTATGGATTTCCTATGTGTTTGAGGACTTACTTCCCCGCAACAAAATCTATTTGAAGAAAAAGAAAATTGTTTAATGAAAAATGGCGCCCAACGTAAATTTATAAATAATATATTGAAAATCATGCAATTTTCACATATAGGGCATCCTTTCAATTTGAATCCCGAAAATAGCGCCCAACGTCAATTAGGAGTTTATTTCCATTTGAAGCAAATGATATATTTTTATTTTAGAAACAAATCTTTCCCACAAGAAAAAAACTTTTTGAATAAAAATTATGAACGTTTAATGAAAAATGGCACCCAACGCCAATGGCTTGTTAATAAAATATTGATTTAGAACACCAAAATCAAATAATTTTCACATATTTTCTTTTTTTTCAATTTGGCGCCCAACGTCAATAAGGAATTTATTCCTTTTTTTTCTTTAGAAATAAATCTTCCCCATAGAAAAAAAAACTATTCCAAGAAAAATAAAATAACTTTTAAAGAAAAAATGGCGCCCAACGTTACTTGTTAATTAATAACATATTGATTTAGACCACCCAAATGAAGCAATTTTCACATATTTTCCATTCTCTTCAATTTGGCGCCCAAATTTAGAAATAAATCTTTACCAGCAAAAAATAAAAACTATTTCAAGAAAAATAAAAAACTTTTAATGAAAAATGGCGCCCAACGCCAATAGTTCTTAATAAAATATTGATTTAGAACACCAAAGTCAAGCAATTTTCACATATTTTCCATATTCTTCAATTTGGCGTCCAACGTCAATAAGAAATTTATTCCCATTCCCAACAAATGCTATATTTTTCTATAGAAACACATATTCGCCATAGAAAAAAAACTATTTCAAAAAAAAACTTTAACTTAAAAATGGCGCCCAACGTTACTTGTTAATTAATAAAATATTGATTTAGACCACCCAAATGAAGCAATTTTCACATATTTTCCACTCACTTCAATTTGGCGCCCAAATTTACAAATAAATCTTTACCATAGCAAAAGAAAAAGAAAAACTTTTTCAAGAAAAATAAAAAAAAACTTTTAATGAAAAATGGCACCCAACGCCAATAGTTTGTTAATAAAATATTGATTTAGAACACCAAAGTCAAACAATTTTCACATATTTTCTTCAATTTGGCGCCCAACGTAAAAAACTAATTTATTTCCATTCGAGGCAAATTGGATATTTTTCATTAGAAAAAATTTTCCCCATAAAAAACAATTCAACAAAATTAAAAAAAAAAACTTTGATAAAAATGGCGCCCAATGTCAATAGTTTTTTTTTTAACAAAATATTGATTTAGATCACCCAAAACCAGCGATTTTCACATATTTTCCATTTTTTCAATTTGGCGCCCAACGTAACTAATGAATTTATTCCCATTCCAAACAAATGGTTAATTTTTCATTAGAAAAAAATCTTCCAAAACCTAGGTATTCCCTGCCTTACCCCCTGGTAAACATTACCATCGTTCTCCACTAATAAATAAACGTTGTTTTTTATAAAAACAACAAGGGATTAAGCCTGACCATTTTGCAACAACAAAAATCTTCCCCATAGAACAAAACTACAAAAAACTGTAACGAAATCAAACGCCATAATTTTTAAATTTTTTTAAATGTCATTGAATGAAAGCAAAAATGTCGGAAAAAGCTCCAATTTTTAGAATATGTTTAGATTTGTTCGAGTTGGTCACCTTTGGCACGTATTATGGCCTTTACACGGCCAATGAAACCTTCACAGGCTGCCCGAATGTTGCTCTGCGGTAGTTTGGCCCATTCCCGGCGAAGCGCTTGCTTGAGGTGATCGACACTTTGGTATTTTTTAGTGCCAACCTAGCCTTCCGAAATACTCCAGACACAATAGTCCAACGGATTGGTATCCGGAGATTTTGGTGGCCATTGTGCGCTGGAAATGAAGCGAGGAACCTCATTTTGTAACCATTCTTGGGTGGCACCGTGCTGAGTGCGATGGTGCTGATTTCTGTTGGAATGTCCAAAGTCTGCGGCCAAAATGTTTGAGTGCCCAAGGCTTTAAAACACCCTCCAGAATATTTTCGCGATAATATTCGACATTTATTCTGATGCCACGGTCGATTAATACGAGCGGGGAGTGACCATCGGTTGTTATGGCGGCCCACACCATTACCATGGCCGGCGCTTGAGTTCTGGTGGCCAAGCGAAGGTGCAAATTTTCAGCTGACCTCTTTGGCAAGAAAAACGCGATCATTGTCAAACTGCTTGGCAGCGAATGTTTTCTCACTGGAGAAAACCAAATTCGGCAGTTTATCACTTTCGGTCAAGCGAAGCAACTCTTTAGCTCTTTTTGAGTCTATTTTTTTTCTGTTGCCGTGTAAGTTCTTGCACTTTTTGGAATTTCAATGGCTTAACCCCGAGCGTATTTTTCAATATTTTCCGAATGGAATATTGCGATATGTTCAGCTCACGAGCCATTTTTTGGGTCACTGCGACGCGGGTTTCGATCAAGTCGCTTCTTTACATTTCGAACCATTTCTGCTAATGTTGCTGTTTTCTTCCGTCCACTTCCTTGAGGTCGGGTTACGCTACCAGTAGCACGGTAACGAGCGATGGTGCGAGACACCAAAGATTTATTCACATTTAAATGCTGGAGTGCTCTAACGATAGCCACTTGTGGTTTTCCAGTCAAATATAAAGAAATCACACTATCACGCTTGAATTCCATCACGAATAAATTTCTTTCTGGAAAATTCTGACCAAAATGCCTTTGTACGCTTGTAAACAATTTCATGAGCTGTCACTGGACTTATTTTAACATCTGTCGGACGAGTGGCTTAGAAATGTGAGCAGTCTGTATTTGGTTGCAGTTTTTTCATCTTACCCTTATGCACAATAAAAAGCAAATCGGACGAAGGGACGAATGGGAGCTATATCCAAATCTTAACCGATCTCGATATAATTTGGCAAAGTTATTTCTGAGTTGTATTTGATATATTTCTCAAATATCGTTGTTCCAGAGTACATATTGCGGATACGGAGGACAAAAATAACAAATCGGATGAACAATATATAAGGGAGCTATAGCTATATCCGAACCAATTTCGATCAAATTTAGCATACTTATTTTCAGACCTGACCTGTGTCGTATCTTCAAATTCCATACTATTAATTTTCTACGATCAATATTTTAAATTTTTTAACTGTAATATTGTCGGACACACAATCTGCTGCATTTCCTCGTAGTTTTGCAAATAATTGAATTTTTGTCGCACAGTGTTATTTTTTAATTGCTTCTTACATAGAGAACTGTTTTCTAGAAAATAATAAGTCCCTGTAGAACGTACGTTTTTAATGTTTAAAATTAGTCCTGTAGGTTCGGAATTTTTCTTCAATAATAAATAAAATTAGTCAATTTTTTTTTTTGTTCTTGTCCAACAATTTCCTTTTAAAGTCTGTTGTTTTTTTTTTTTACATTGTTCTTGTTGTGATTGTTAATTATTCAACCTGTAATCTGGGTACTGGAACATTTCAAATTATTTTACGTGGGTTTCTTGGCCCATTCGATATGGTTATGGAGCCTTCATGTAATCTCATCGAACCGCGCTTTGGGTACTTGAAACAATTTTATCTGACGCCACACAGTTGTGTCCATCAATCTTGTATGGGGCTGGAAGGAAGCGAGTAGTTGGTCGGTTGGCTGGCTGACTTGTTACATGGCGGTTACAATTGGCGTTCAATCACAACAATCTCACAATAACAAGTTAAATCTAAACAACCTGGCGATTTAAATGATAGTTAAGTGTCTTTTGACTTGACGAAACCGATTTTAATGATCACTTGGCTTGGTTTGGATGACTGGCTGGCTGGCTGGCTAGCTGGCGACGCCATAAAGGCGCTTAAGCAAAACGCCCACGCTTGCCAGTAATCCTCAAGCATATGCAAGTAAAATCTAAGGCTGGCAATTTTGGATGTGGCCGTAATTTTTGCATGAGTGGCAATCAAACACCCTTGGGTCCACCTCCTAACAGCCAAAAATCAATAACTGGCAATTGTCGACGGATTTGGAACTTTTGTAAATACATTTTAAAAAAATCCACCAAAAAAACTTGTAGCTAATAAAAATTGAGTATTTTTTCAAAAATAATAATAATTTTTTATTAGTATTTTTGAAACCTTTTTTCTAATAGCTTGAGACAATGCACATTGTTTGCCACCACCAACACCACCTCCAACCCATTGGCTAAAGTTAAAAGATTTGCAATGCTGATTGTTCCACCATCACCAGCAGCACAACCATTGTCCCATAAAATATGTTAATTATTGTTGTTGTCATTTTTTTTTTTTGCAAAAAAAAAAAAAAAACATTTTGAAATTATTGTCATTTCAATAAAAATTTAATATTCCATTCATTTCCAACTCTTTTGTATTGAATTAGAAAAATCACGTAATTATCGCGGAGTCTAGATATTTTTAGCTGCTTTTTAATGAAATCGATCGCCAATCGCTGGCATGAATTATGGAAGTCATTACAAAATAATGACATTTCATGTCATTTAATCTATTGTCGTTGTCACGTTTCTTGAGAGCTTTGGAAATTTACATCTTAACGAGACCATAACTGTCATCCATTTCTGGGTAGGTATTGACGGGTGGCGAATTAATTAAGATCAAGAACTGACAACTTGGCTATCTTGACATTTTCGAAGGCTAAGGGTGTTACGAGTGGCGCCAAGACTAGACACAGGGCAAATTTTTATATCATTAATTTTAAGTTGCCTTATCTTGGGGCATTAGCATGTTTTGTAGAACATTTTAAATAAATTTTTTTATTTTTTTTTTTTAATTTCCATTCGTGGGATTTAGAAATGCTTCGAAATTGCACAAGTAAAACACACTACTCAAATTTTTCCGCCCGAATTTTTAAATCCAAAATTGTAAATAGCTTCAGGGCTGATTATAAAATCAGCTGTAAAATCGGATAATATTTATCTTTAAAACTTATTGCAACGGACAACTATAATACACAGTTGGGCGCCAGAAAGAAAAAAAAATATTTAAAATTTTCTTAGAAGTCACAGCTTTTGGGAATCTAAAGTCGAAGGTTTTGTTAGAAAAGTGGTACACACGTTTGGGCGCCAGAATCATATAAATATTTTCAATTAAAATTTCCTTTAAAGTCAACAGTTTTTTGAGAATTGAAAGTCAATAGTTTGGTTAGAAAAAATGCAATGCCTTCAGAACGACACACATTTCCAATAAAAAATCTATTTAGAGTCAAGGCGTTAATTGGAAAAATATTCTATATCAAATTTTACTATGGGTCACCAAAAAATGAAGTCTTTATGCATAATTTATACAAGCGAAATATTCGTTCAAAATAGGTTAACAATTTACAAATAGGGAAGAAATTGATTTGAAAAAATTTTCAATCTGAACCCGAAATTTCAACTAAAACTTGAATTTAGAGCAAATCTGCTAATGGGAAAAATATTTTACATTGAATTTTAACATAATTCTCCTAACAAGGGGATCTGTAGAAAATATATTTACCCACGAAATAGTAATGGGAATTGGATATTTTAAAGGTAATTTTTTTTTAAGCAGATTAAATTTAGTTTTCTAATCAGAACCACCAAAGGCTTCTATTATCATCCATTTTAAGGAAACGGACACATATCTGGCAAACCCAATTATAGCCCGAAATTTGCCGGCTCACTTGTCACAAAAAAAAATAAGAATAATTAATCAAAACTTTGATTTTTTTTTTTTTTGTTTTGCAAAGCAAAGAAAAAAACTCATTAGTTTCATAATAGATCATTTAAAAATTATTATAAATGAACATACGCTTCCGTTTATATAATTGTTATTATTATAATATTTTTTAAAAGTATATGTCGCTATATTTGTCCTCCCCTCTAATTACCCTTATATCGTAACACTCTCTTCCGCACCACCACCTCCACCATCTCTCCTTCATTGTCACCAAATTGGAAATAGCGGCAATTTGAGTCTCTGTTTAATTAACTTGGTTGTCTCGTGATTGTTTTGTTGT
This sequence comes from Musca domestica, assembly GCF_030504385.1. Classification (NCBI taxonomy): domain Eukaryota; kingdom Metazoa; phylum Arthropoda; class Insecta; order Diptera; family Muscidae; genus Musca; species Musca domestica. The sequence continues at coordinate 25,326,431 of NW_026712363.1, read as the reverse complement.
TATTTGAATTGTTGTTTTTGTTGTTGTCATTATTGATTGCTTTGATTTTTTTGTTATATTTATTTTATTGATTTATATTTTATTTATGTTTATTTTATGTAATTGGCTGTCTACGACTCTTTGGTGGCGTGGAGAACATGACTTTTTGATTTTTGTGTGTGAATTTCTTTCTTGCGTTTTTTGTAATTGTTGTTCAATTTGTTAAACAAATAAAAATAAAAAAAAAAAAAAATATATTTTTTTTTGATAAAAAAAAATGTACCAAAGGAAAAAAATAAATAAATAAATCAATCAATGAAAACGGAAATAACTTTCGTTTCGATCAATTGACTTGCCAATTAGTATTGATTTCAATTTTTACATTGAACTACACGAAAGCATATTTATTTTTTTGGTTATTTATTTATTTATTTATTTATTTTGTTTTTTCAATATTAAAAATCGACTCCAGAGTCCTGAAAGTACTTAATTCTAAAAAGGAAACAAACAAAAACAAATAAAAAAGCTGTAAATTCAACCGGGTCGAACTTTTAATTCCCTCCACCAATTGGAACAAATTTGCCAATTTTCAAAAAAAAAAGGATAAAAAAAATTAAAATTTAATAAAAACCGTTAAAAATTCTTTTAAAATCGTATATACGACGACGTGGACTTGCATAGGTAACTTTTGTTATAAGCCATTACAATATTCAAATGCGAAACTTGAAATCGGTGGATAATATGGCTAAAAAAATAATCAAAATACGGAATATAGGGTGGCACCTCAGGGGCTATGCCAAAACGTGGACCTACACAGACAATTTTCTGGGATAGGATGTAGTATCCATTACGATCTTCAAATATCAAATTTGAAACATTTCAGATTTTTGTTGTTAGATGACTTATAGTGAAATTTGATGTAGAATATTTTCCTCATTAATACTTTCCCCCTCAATTGTACTTTTATTAGAAATTTTGGAGTTAGCTTGAATATATACAAAAAAAAAAAAAAATCATATATAATATTTACTGCTTTACATAGTCAAATTACCACCGATTTTTCTTAGATATATATCACAGCTACAAAATTTCATTTGTTTGCTGACTCGTAATGAAATTCGATGAAAAATACTTTTCCCATTGACACTTGAAATTTAGTGTAGAATATTTTTCTCCTTTAAAATTTTTCTCTTAATTGAACTTTAATTTGAAATTTTCTGATTATCTTGAAAATGAGTGAAAAATTTAAGAAAAATAACAAAAAAAATATTTTTTTTTTATTATAAAAAAGTCATTTATTGCCACTTTTCCCAGTTATACATAAAGTTTACTATTTTCCTCTGTTCGTAAACTTATGATAAAATTCGACGAAGAACATTTTTCCCATTGACACTTTTCCCCTAATTTTGTTGTTTTATTAGAATTTTTGGGATTAGTTTGACAATATATAAAATATCACCCATAAAATTTCTTGTGCAATGTAGTAATTTTGCCACCGATTTTTTCAGGTACGTATTGTATCTATAAATATAGTCTGTTCGGAAACTTATAGTGAAATTTGATGAAGAACATATTTCTCATTGACAGTTTGGTTCTAAAATGAAAACTGGAACTCGATTTGGGGCCCTGTTCGAAAGGCTATGAAATTAAACCAGAAAAACTTCATAAAGCGATTTCTTGCTATGTATACTGGAATTGCTACTATGATTTCTTTGATATATATTATTCCTACAGATTTCTTTTGTTTGGAGTCTTCACCTGAAATTTGGTGTAGAATATTTTTGCCTTTGATACTTTTGCTCTATTGTGGTGCCCAATCAAAAATTCCTGGCAATTTCTGGGAAGTATCAACTTTGCCCTCAACTTTTCAAGCAATTTGATTTGAAATTCTCGAATTTGGACCCATATTTTCCAGATATATAACATATCTACCGATTTCTTTTTATTGGTGACCTATAGTGAAATTCGACGAAAAATACTTTTTCCATTGACAGCTTTGCTCTAAAATAAAAATTTCAACCCGATTTGGGGCTAGGCCCGGGAAGTAATGAAAGAAAAACTTCAAAAAGCGATTTCTTGCTATATATTCTCGAATTGCCACCACGATTTCTTTAACATATATTATATCCACAGATTTCTTCTGTTCGGAGTCTTCAATTGAAATTTGGTGTAGAATATTTTCACCTTTGACATATTTGCCCTACAATGAAATCTAATCGGAAATTTCCGGTCATTTCGGGAAAGTATCAACTTTTCCGCAACTTTTTAACCAAAAGTTAATTAATATCGAATAGCCAAATTTCCACCGATATTTCTATGATACATATTGTATCTACCGATTTCTTTTCTTCGATGAGATATAGTAAAATTTTATGATGAAGGATTTTCCCATTGAAAGTTTTTTTCCAAAATTAAGTTTTAAATGTACTTTAGAGACCTAGTTGAAATCACTATTAAATGAGCCAAAAATAATAACCTATAATAATATTTCGAGCTATATGCCCAAATTCCTAGCACGATTTCTTTAATATATATCAACCTACAGATTTCTTATGAACGAAGACTTATAATAAAATTTGATATAGAATATTTTCACCTGTAGGCTTTTGCTCTATAGTGGAGCCTTGTCATTAATTTCGGGTCATTTTAAAGAAGTATCCATTTTGACCATAACTTTTCAAGCAAAATATTTTAATTTAAAATACCCAAACCTTGACAGATATTTCTGTGATATATATTATATTTACCGATTTCTTTTCTTTGGTGACCTATATCGGAATTCGGAGCTGAACATTTTTTCTTTTAACACCATGCCATGAAAATAAAGTAGTATATCAATTTTGGGCGAAATTTGAAAAAGTACCAAAAAAAGTCAATTTTCCAAAAAAAAATACATTCTTTTGTTATATAGCTATTTTGTGGACGATTTTTTCTTGATGTATTTTAACCCTACGGCTTTCTCGTGTTCAGTGACCTGTAGTGAAATTGTATACGCAATATTTTCTCCATTGACACTATGGGTCGAAAATGAAAATAAGCCGAATTAGGGCCTAGTTTAGAAACATACTCAAAAATTTATATATTTTCTTAAATATTTACAGGTTTAATTTACGCAGATTGTAAACGATTTTTCCTTGATATATATAAAATTTATGGATTTATTTTCTTTGGAGACTCATAGTGAAATTTGATGTGGAGTATTTTTTCCATTGGTACCGTTTCTCTAAAATGTAATTTTATGGGTGATTTTGGGGTCACATCGAAAAACCCTCTAAATAAAAAATGTGAGTTTTCAGGAATGGTTAATTTTTATATACATATCTCAATTGCTAACGGTATTTAACTAACTAATATTAAAAATATTGATTTCATTTCTTCGGAGACCCCTACTGAAATTTGATGCCCAATATTTTCGCCTTTGGTACCATGGCTCCAAAGTGAAAAATATAGGACTTTTGGGGTCATTTGCGATTATACTTTTAAGTCGTTAGAAACAAACTCCTAAAATATTAAATTGTTCCTGATATCTTTCCGATGTATATTACCTCCTCAGATTTCCCCATTTATAGGGCTTGTAATAAAATGTATTAAAGAACAATTTTTCCTCTTACACTCTACCTCTGCAATGCCATTCTAGAGGAGTTTGGTTTCAAATCAAGGAATTATTCATAAAACCCATACCAATTTGAACATTATAGACCCTGAGCATCATTCATGGGCAAAATCGATCTTTGGAGGCAATATGACTATTTCAGATTCTCTTTACTTCAAATTCCAAAAATCAGCTTGTAGGGTACTTTGGTTTTAGGTTTTGCCCCGCAGCCAATTTTGTTAATGTTTGTCGATTTTTTATTTCACTAAAACATAGTGTCATATTTTCACACGTTTTTTTTTTTTTTTGTATCTCGAACTTCTCATTTCTCTTGGGCTTGTTTAAATTGTGGCGTGTTTCATGGCTTAGCATAGTTTTGGTATGTTTAATCTGCGCCAAAAAATCCCCAGCTTAAACATGTTTTTTTTGTCTCTATCTCTATGACACGAAGGGTCGGCCAGGGGGTTTAGTCTCAAAATTTTTGGCAATTATGTTTCACTTGAGCTATGACTTGAAGTTATTTCTGTTTTTTCTCTCTTTACGTTTTTTATTTATTTTATTGATTATTTTTGTTTGTTTTTTTCTTATGTTTTGTGTGTGTTTTTTTCTTTGAACGAAACTCAATTTCCTCCATTCATTCATGCGACAACACCAACAATCTTCATTGGGTGATTGACAAACATTGAAATCTTATTTAGTTGCGAATTTATGTAAGGAATTGGAAATTTTTTGTAGTCAGTAAAATAAATATTAACAATTGTTGAATTGATTTTCTCTGCTTCTCAGCTTGGTTGTTATGCTTGTTTAAAAAATTCCTCGAATATTTGACTTCCAACGAAAAAAGATAGTGCGCAGGCGCACCAGTTTCCAGTTAAGAGGGTAATGTGCACAAAGTTGGTTACAAGTGTCAGTTACTTTTGTTTTTTTGGTGTCTTGTTGTGGAAAAAATGTTTTCGAAATGACCTGTTGCCAAGTGGGGAGACAATTTTTGGCGTGGAGTTGTTGCTACTGTTCCTGCAAATTATTTACAGTGCCTAGGCACAAGATGGTGATCTGATGATAATAGGAAAGCCTGGGGACTTTAGTGGCTTTATAGAGACTCTGAAAGTTTCAAGAAAAATCTACGTTTATGGGTCCTTTAATAAACCTCAAAATTATCTTAAAAATCTAAGATTGGAGGACTTTAAAGAGGACATGATATACTCTTCAAAAATACATTAAGGGCTTTAAAGGGGCCTTGATATTCTTTAGGAAAAATCCACGTTCATGGGGCCCAAAAAAGGTTGAGCAACTTCTTTAGAAAAATCCAATCTGACGGATCCTTAGGAAGACCATACAAATTTTGAAAATTCCACATTCATGAGACCAGAAGAAGCCTTCATATATTTCTAGAAATCCACTAAAGCCTTGGAAAATTAAAAAAAAAATCCACGTTTAAGGCCTTGAAATATTTTAAAAAAAAATCCACGTTTAAGACTTTGAAATATTTTTAAAAAAATCCACGTTTAAGGAATTGAAATATTTTTAAAAAAATCCACGTTTAAGGCCTAGAAATATTTAAAAAAAAATTCACGTTTAAGGCCTTGAAATATTTAAAAAAAATCCTCGTTTAGAAATAAAGGCCTTGCATTTTTTTAAAAATCCAATTTTAGTGGCCTTGAAATATTAAAAAAACCAAGTTTTAAAAAATCTCCGTCTATAAGACCTTGAAATATTTTTAAAAAAAATCCACGTTTTAAAAAATCCACGTCTATAAATAAGGCCTTGAAATATTTTTAAAAAAATCCACGTTTGAAAAAATCCACGTCTATAAATAAGGCCTTGAAATATTTTTAAAAAAATCCACGTTTTAAAAAATCCACGTCTAGAAGGCCTTGAAATATTTAAAAAAAATCCACGTTTTAAAAAATCCACGTCTATAAATAAGGCCTTGAAATATTTTTAAAAAAATCCACGTTTGAAAAAATCCACGTCTATAAATAAGGCCTTGAAATATTTTAAAAAAAATCCACGTCTATAAATAAGGCCTTGAAATATTTTAAAAAAATCCACGTTTTAAAAAATCCACGTCTATAAATAAGGCCTTGAAATATTTTTAAAAAATCCACGTTTGAAAAAATCCACGTCTATAAATAAGGCCTTGAAATATTTTAAAAAAAATCCACGTTTTAAAAAATCCACGTCTATAAATAAGGCCTTGAAATATTTTAAAAAAATCCACGTTTTAAAAAATCCACGTCTATAAATAAGGCCTTGAAATATTTTTAAAAAAATCCACGTTTGAAAAAATCCACGTCTATAAATAAGGCCTTGAAATATTTTTAAAAAAATCCACGTTTTAAAAAATCCACGTCTATAAATAAGGCCTTGAAATATTTTAAAAAAATCCACGTTTTAAAAAATCCACGTCTATAAATAAGGCCTTGAAATATTTTTAAAAAAATCCACGTTTTAAAAAATCCACGTCTATAAATAAGGCCTTGAAATATTTTTAAAAAATCCACGTTTTAAAAAATCCACGTCTATAAATAAGGCCTTGAAATATTTTTTAAAAAATCCACGTTTTAAAAAATCCACGTCTATAAATAAGGCCTTGAAATATTTTTAAAAAAATCCATGTTTGAAAAAATCCACGTCTATAAATAAGGCCTTGAAATATTTTTTCAAAAATCCACGTTTTGAAGGCCTTTTTCTCGAATATCGGCGGAGGAACTTCAAATTTCTCTCAGTGTGGCAACATTATTATGCGACAAAAAGCTCACACGCAATTTTAGTTAGGCTGCATAATGGAATTGATTTGCGGTAGCCCATATCATGGGCTTTTCCAAGGCAGTTCGCCACATAAACTTGCCAATTGACATCATAACGCCACCATCCTCTGACTTCACAATCAAAAGATGGATAGGGGGAGAAGAGTATCGAAACACTTGTTACGTTTTAATTTTTTGACAAACCATTTAAAACAAAAAATAAAAAACTTGTTCGACATAAAAAATAGGTCATGGTGCAAGTGTTTACATGGAATGTTCAAACAGATGAACATGTTGCACCGAACAGAGTGACAGTCATGCTCGCTCACCTATGCAGATCATTTAAATGTGTGTTCTTATGGCAATTAGGCAAATGATTTGCAATTGAAATGTAAAGCAAGCGAGAGTAGCTAGAAATGTGTGTAAAGAACAGAAGAAGAGGAAGTGCGGAACATGGGGCGTGGTTCTATAGGGGAAAGGGGGGAGGGACCTTATAACCCCCTCAAAAACTCAGTTTTTGTATAACTGTCTTATAAAATTAGCAAATTTTGCTAAGAGGAACCCCCTTTGAAATTTCAATTTTCCCACGTCCCTGGCCCGGACATGGGGCGTGGTTTCAAAGGGGGGAGGGACCTTATAACCCCCTAAAAATTCAGTTTTTGTATGAATGTCATATAAATTTAACAAATTTTGCTAAGAGGAGCCCCCTTTGAAATTTTCAGTTTTCCCACGTCCCTGGCCCGAACACAATTCGAAACGCCACACGAATCTTGCAGAAAGGAAATTAACCAACAAAATTGATGAAAAGTGCAATAAATATTGACATATGTCTGCTTTGGCGGTGTTTTTCTTTTGAAACAACGCGCATGCGGCTTACCGCTCAGAACTAAGACAAAGTGGAACAGCAAAATTTGCCAAAACCAAAAAATCGAAATTAAAACAGTTACTCTTTGAAGCGCGTGCCTTCTGGCTATTTATTATGGCAAAAATTCAACTCAAATCAATCTTAACTCTGAAATCCGCCAAATAAACAATTCTCTTAACTGAATTAAACAATTCCTGCCTTCCGAACCGAAATGAAAACATTGTGCTATCAAACGGTGTTGGAACGGCCAGTCAGTCACAAAGTATAGACCATGACAGCCTGGCCAGATCAGGTTGGCTGGTCCATATGGGCGTCTATTTGGTTGGCAATATTTTTGGGCGTACATATTTTGCCATTGATTGAATGTGGTGGCGACTTTGTGGTGCAACGGCTGCTACTTGCCACAACACATGGACACAGACACACACAGGTACACATATGTTCTCTGGCCATTTACTAGCAGTGATTTCATTAGAATTTTGCTGGCCAAACCGATACTTTGGAGATCATGAGAGTATTTCATTATCTTGACACAATCACTTGTTTTGAATATGTGGGCATATCTGACCGGTTGACTGGCTGTTGCTCGCACCGATCTATAGTGGATTTACATTGAAATGACACTCGAGACAGTAGTGACAAGAAATATACACGATAAGGTCTTTGGAGCATTTTCTCGGAATTGGGGAGATATAAATTTTTATACCCTCCATCATAGTATGGAGGGTATATTAAGTTTGTCATTCCCTTTGTAACCTAGCATCCGAACGAATTAAAGTAGATTGATAAAAAATTTTCTGAAATATCTGCAGGACTTTTGGTATTGAAAATGGGCCAATGTAGGTCCACGTTTTGGTATAGCCCCCATATAAGGGTACCTCCCGATATTCGGTATTTTGACGATTTTAGCGACATTATTTACCGGAATTGTTTCAAATGTGGTATTTAAAGTTCGTAATAGATACTACAGCCTTTGACAAAAAATTGTTTGTGAAGGTTCAAGTCTTCGTATAGCCCCCATATAACAGTACCTTCCGATATTCGGTTTTTTGATGATTTTAGCGACATTATTCACCGGAATTGTTTCAAATTTGGTATTTGATGTTCGTAATGGATACTACAGCCTAAGACAGAAAATTATTTGTGCATGTCCACGTTTTCATATAGCCCCCATATAACGGTACCTCCCGATATTCAGTATTTTGATGATTTTAGAGGCATTATTCACCGAAATTGTTTCAAATTTGGTATTTGAAATTCGCAACGAATGCTACAGCCTATGACAGAAAATTGTCTGTGCAGGTCCACGTCTTGGTATTGTCCCCATATAACGGTACCTCCCGATATTCGGTATTTTGGCGATTTTAGCTACATTATTCCCCGATTTTTTTCAAGTTTCGCATTTGAATGTTGTAATTGCTTATGATAAATGTTGCCTATGCAGGTCCACGTCTTCATATAGACCATAGGATAACGGCTATATTCGATATTTTTAAGATTTTAACAGAATTTTTTACGGATATTAGTATTACTGTTATTTTTATTTTATTTTTTGAGAATTGCCAAATTCTTTTCAAATGCTGGAGGGTATTAAAATTTTGGTCCGGCCTGAACTTACAGCTTTTTTATTTGTTTTTATTAAAAAAATTATTTTCTTCCTAACTTAAACAAATCCTTTTTGGCCATATTTCTTTTTTTTTTTTTTTTTTTTTTTTGAACCACTGTCCCCTTTTGTAAACTTTTTCCATTGATTGCTGTAAGTCAATGGCTGCTTTTTTCCTCTGATGCCATTGTGGGTTTTATGAAAAATTGTTTTTCATGTATCTCTACCAATTTTATTTTTCTGCTTTTTTGCATTCATGAGTGTTTTTTTTCGGTTTGTTGTAATAGAAAAAATCTCTGTTTTTTGTTGTCTTTGTCCTACCACAATTTGTTAGCTTCTAAACTGATCGCTCACGAACTATGCTGTAAGTGTGTGTGTGTGTTAGAGTGAGTTATGTACATATGTTTTGTTGTCTTTATTTTGGAGCTGTGTTTCGCCTAACAATTTTATTTGATTGTCGGCGTTTTGATGGGCGTTTAATGTACCTGTTTACCTTGCAGTTCAATGAACGAACTTTTTTTGCTTGGGTGTAACTGCATTGCGGTGAGAAGAATTTGTAGAGGTGTTGAGTTGTGATTTTGGGGAGTTCTTTGGTTTTTTTTCTTTATTTTTTGGAATGATAGGTAATAGAATGGTTATTGTGAGGTTCGAGGATCGTAGATAAAATATACTTTGTTTCAAATTCGAGGTCCTTTTAAGATATTTATATATATATATTCAGTTTTGGAGATCTGATTGATCCTTCTGAAATATTATTAAACATTTGGCTTCAGTGATCCTTTTAAAAATATTTCTGAAAAATATAAAATGGAAAAATATTTTTCCATTTTTTCAGTATCGAAGGCCCGATTTTCCTTCTGAAATATCCTCAATGGCCCTTTTATTATTTTATTTCTGAAAAATCCAGTATTGATTATTTTTTTTTTCAAAATCTTGATTCCTGTTTGAAGGCTTTCTTTTTCCTTTAAAACAATATTGCCAATATTCGAGACCTGAAAGCATGCTTTCCTTCTAAAATATTCTTGAAAATCCAGACATAAAAGTCAGCTTGGCCGTTTTAAATATTCCCAATAATCCAGGCTTGAAGGTCTTCTTGGTCATTTAATTTTTTTTTTTTTTTTTTGAAAACCTATGATTGAAAGCAATCTTTGACCTCCAAAAAATTTCCTCAAAATGTCAGGCTTGAAGGCCTGCTCTATCCTTGTAAGGTTAAAATTCTGCTTGATATTTGAAAACATGATTTGTTCTCCCAAAAATAATCCAGGATTGAAAAATCTTTCCAAAAATACTATCCAAATCGAGGCTTGAAGGCCTAATAATCGCTTTTTAAATATCATTAAAAATATATGCTTTAAAGTCGGCTTAGTCCCTTTAAAATATTTTTCAAAATCCTGGCCTGAAGGATTGCTAAGTCCAGCTCTGAGACCCTTCTAAATTTTTTTTTCAAAAAAATCTACCTCATTCTTTGGTTTCTCTAAAAATATTTTCAAATTCCTGGATTTAGGGCCAGGAGAGCCCTTTTAAAATAATCTGTAAATCCAATAATCCCAATCCTTGCTTGGAAGGCTCCTCTAAATATTTGCCTAAAAATCTCAAAAAAAGGCCTCCGTTGTTCATCTAAAATTTTTGTAAAATTAAGGCTAGAGGCTTCAATGGTCCCTTAAAAAAATTGTTTAAAAATCCTTGAAAGGAGAACTCTGTGGTTCTTCTAACAATAGGTTTAAAAAGTCACGATTAGAGGCCTCAGTTGCTCATGTGGAAATTTATTAGAAAATTCCACCCTTATGAAAAAAAGAAAATTTGAGGTCTCTGTGAAAAAAGGAATCAAGGATTGGAGGCCTCTTTGGCACTTTAAGAAATCCACGCTTGGAGGCATCTGTGACCTTTACATAAATTCAATTCCGGAGGCCCCATAAAAATCTAGCCTTGGTGGCCTCTTTGGTTCTTTAATAGAACCAGGCATGTAGGCCTCTTTGATCCTTCAAAATATCCAAGCTTGGACGCTTCTTTGGTCCTTTAAAAAATCCACGAAAGAAGGTCTCGTTGATCTTTAGAGATATTCAATCCTGGATGTCTCTTTGGTCCCTAAAAACCCCCACTCTTAGATGTCTCTTTGGCCCTTAAAAAACCCCACCCTTGGGAGTTCCTTTTGGTCCTTTAAAGCTTGGATGACTATTTAGTCCTTTAAAAAAATCCAAGCTTGGAGGTATCTTTGGTTCTTAAAAAAAATCCTTAAAAAATTCAGGTTTGGAGGCCTTTTTGGCTCTTTAAAAAATCAAATCTTGGGGGTCTTTGGTCTTATAAAAAATCCATGTTGGAGGTCTTTTTAGTTCTTTAGTTAAAAAAAGCTTTGGAGGCCTTTCTGGTTCTTAAAAAAATTTAAGCATGGATTCCTCTTTGGTCCTTAAAATATCTACGCAGGTAAGCCACCTTTTACAAATTCACGCTTGGAGGTCTCTTTGGTCCTTAAAAAATCCATGTTTGGAAGCCTCTTTGGTCCTCTTAAAATCCTCGCTTAAGGCCTTCTTTGGTCTTTAGAAAAATGGCATCTAGAGGCCTTTTTGGTCTTCAATCCTGAAGGTTCCTTTGATCCTTTAAAAATCCAAGCTTGGAGGCCTTTTTGGCACTTTAACAATCCAAGTTTGGAAGCCTCTTTGGTCCTCTTAAAATCCTCGCTTCAGGCCCTCTTTGATCTTTAGATAAATTGAATCTGGAGGCCTCTTTGATGATTGGAGAAATTCAATCCTGGAGGCACATTTGGTCCTTTAATAAATCTAAACCTGGAGGCCTCTTTGGTTCTTAAAAATAAGAAGGGCTTGGAAACCTCTTTGGTCATTTTAAGAAATTGGCGCTTGGAGGCCTCTTTGGTCCTTTAAAAAAATGCAAGTTTGGATGCCTCTTGGATGATCCTGCAGAGAATTTGTCTCAAAAATTCAAGTTTTGAAGTTGGAAGGACCCTTTTAATTTTTTTAATGGTTTCGAAGTGGTTCGGAGTTTGAATTGGTCTACCAAAAATTAAAAAAAAATCCCTTGCTCAGAAATTGGATACAAAAATCGTTCGAAAATACACGGATCGTTTAAAAATTAGTGTAAAAATCCACGCTCGACGTTCGAATGGTCCTCCTAAAAATTTATTTTTTTTAAGATATGTGGTCTGTTGATGAAATAAAATTAAAAACATTTGTTTTTTAAACTTGTCATCACCGCGCTATGGCCACAACCTCTTTAGAACGCCTCCGGTTCTAATTTTTATAGATAATAATTTTATTATTATTACTTTTTTTAATTTCCCACCAGTCATCGTTTTTAATAATTCCAGTTTACATTTAAATAAATTCACATTATCTCGAAAGATTTCTCAGCTTAGTTATTAACACATAAAGAATTTAGTTCGCTGTTTTTGTTTTTTAATAAATAGTTTCTAATTTATTATTTTACGCCCATTACAGAGATACCTTGTATCGCATGTCCTTCGATTTGGAAGTGCTGGAGCGGGCCGATTGGGGTGCGACGCCAACCCAGATTTCCATGTGCCAGGCAAAAGGCCAATCGGAGCAAGTGTGTCGCAACTATGTGCGCGTACTGCAGCCGTACGGTGGGAATCTGTTGTACGCGTGTGGGACGAGTGCCTTCTATCCGAATTGTACATGGCGCCAGGTAAGTCAGAGCAACAAAACGGACAACAATCTTTCACAACATGCAGCAAGTTGTTGAGTTGTGTTGGACGAACAGGCGAGCGAGCGAGTGAGTGAACGAGCGAACGACTAAACTAATGTTAGATCGATTTATTCCAAGCGTTCGCTTGGTCGGTCGCCTGTCTGTCCATCCACCCATCCATGGACTGACTTGACTGACTCTTGGGTAGTTGGCTGTTGGCATAACAAGACAAAGATTTTGCAATTAAAAACAACTTGTTTCGCCAACTAACAACCGACCAACGAATCAACCAACCAACCAACAATCCAAATAAGACAACGACACAAAATTTTAATATCTGTGATTTCTTTGTTTGGACCACAATTCCTATTCTTAAAATGTCTCTTCTCCCTCTCCTTGCAGATGGAAAATCTAACGGTCACCGGTTATGACAACGGTGTGGGAAAATGCCCCTTCAATCCGAAATCAAACATCACAAGTCTCATGACAGACAATGGAAAAATGTTTGTGGGCACTGCCACAGATTTTTCGGGTGGCGATGGCGCCATTTTAAAATCGGAGGTGCTGCCGAATGCGGTAGGTGTTACAAATGGTGAATGGCATGTCTGGTGTCCAGAAATTAAAATTTGTTTCTTTTTTTTAATAGCCCAACTACAACAAAGTGATACGCACCAAACAGTACAACAACAATTGGCTAAATAATCCCCAGTTTGTGGGTAGTTTTGAGGCCGGAGATTTTGTGTATTTTCTGTTCCGAGAACCGGCCATGGAGTACATCAATTGTGGAAAGGTAAGGAAATCGTTATATCCCAGAGATAAGAAACTTTAATATCCTCTTCGACGAAAATGGGTCTCTGAAATCAACTTAAATACACCAAACAGTCCTTAGTATTCAAAATTGAAAAATTTTAAAATTAAAAATTCACTTCCAGAGAGCCTTTAAATTATCATAAAATTCATCGCCTACATGTCCCAGAAACACCCTCAAAAAATTCCTTAAAAATATCTTAAAACTTCTTGAAATTCCAAGTCTAGATGTCCCAAAAAATAATAAAAATAAGTTGCTCTTATTTTTGCTCTTTAAAATAAGTTGCTCTTATTCCTGAAAATCTCTTCAAAATTTACGTTTAGAGGTCGTTGATGTCTTCTTATAAATTTGAGTCAAAATGTCCTTGAGACCTACGTTTAAATCCACATCTAGAGGCCCTTGCCCCTTCCAATAAATATCCAAAGGCCACAAAAAGCCATATACATATGTCATTAAACTCTCTTAAAATTTCTCACCTAGATATCCTATACGTATCCTTTAAAATCAGGTGCAGGTGTTCCTGAAAATCTCTTCAAAATTCACGTCTAGAGGTCGTTGCTATCTGCTTAAAAATCTAATTCAAAGTCCTTGAAATCCACATCCAGGGGTCCCTCTTAAAATTCATCGCCTAGATACCCAAAAATTAGGTCAGGTGATTTTCTAGAAGACATTGAAATGCTTTCCACGTCTAGAGGGCGTTGAAATCCTTTTAAAAATCCATGTCTAGAGCTTCTGAAATCCCCTTAAAAGTATCACATAGAAAGGTCCGTAAAAACCTCTTTAAATCCCAGTTGAAAGGTCAAACGCTCTTCTTAAAAGTTCAAATCTAAAGGTCCTTGAATATTCAAATCCCAAGATTATTGAAATCCCCTTAAGAGCCCTCTTCAAAAGACTTTTGAAATCCTCTCAACCGCTCATATCTAGAGGTTATTACAATCTTTTAATCCTTTAAATCTACCAAATCTTTTTCCAAATCGACATGTAGAGGTCGTTGAAACAGTTTCATGTTCATATCCTCAAAATCTTATAAAAATCATAAAAATCCACATTTAGAGGTGACCGCTTTGGTCCTTAAAAAAATTGGAGGCCACTTTGGTCCTTTTTTGCTCTCACGCTGGTGCCTCTTTGGTACTTTTTTGCCCCCCTTTGGCCTTTAAAAAATTCAAGGTTGGTGGCCCTTTGTCTTTAAAAAACACCCTTGAAGGCTTTATTAGTCTTTGAACAATGGAAGCCTGGAGGACGCTTTGGATCTTTTTAAAAATCCAAGCTATGAATCCTTTTTGGTCCTTGAAAAAATCCGCACTTGGACGTGGGAGGACCTGTACAGAATATGTATCAACAATTCACGTCTGGAGTTTGGAAAGATCAAAATCTGAACTGACCTTTAAAAAGTAAAAAAAAAAACAGTTTAGAAATTGTCTCGTCATCTATTGATTCCTGAAATCCTCCCAAAACCATACGTCAAAGGTTTCTAGAAATCATTTTTGAAGACCACGTTAAACATTTTTAAAACCAGATCTAGTGGTCGATGAAACTTTTAAAAACGCAAGTCTAGGGTGCCTAATATATTTAAAAATTCCTCCATCTAGGGACCATATAATATAAAAAATTCCAAGCCTAGGAGGCATGCAATATAAGAAAATATTTTTAAAAAATCCACGTCCAGAGGGCAATAAAATATTTTAAAAAATCCACGTCCAGAGGGCAATAAAATATTTTAAAAAATCCACGTCCAGAGGGCAATAAAATATTTTAAAAATCCACGTCCAGAGGGCAATAAAATATTTTTAAAAAATCCACGCCTAGTAGGCATACAATATAAGAAAATATTTTTAAAAAATCCACGTCCAGAGGGCCATAAAATATTTTTAAAAAATCCACGTCCAGAGGGCCATAAAATATTTTTAAAAAATCCACGTCCAGAGGGCCATAAAATATTTTTAAAAAATCCACGTCCAGAGGGCCATAAAATATTTTTAAAAAATCCACGTCCAGAGGGCCATAAAATATTTTTTAAAAAATCCACGTCCAGAGGGCCATAAAATATTTTTAAAAAATCCACGTCCATAGGACAATAAAATATTTTTAAAAAATCCACGTCCAGAGGGCCATAAAATATTATTAAAAACCCATGTCCAGGGGGCCACAAAATATTTTTAAAAAATCCACGTCCAGAGGGCAATAAAATATTTTTAAAAAATCCACGTCCAGAGGGCAATAAAATATTTTTAAAAATTCACGTCCAGGGGGACATAAAATATTTTTAAAAATCCACGTCCAGGGGGACACAAAATATTTTTAAAAAATCCACGTCCAGAGGGCAATAAAATATTTTTAAAAAATCCACGTCCAGAGGGCAATAAAATATTTTTAAAAAATCCACGTCCAGAGGGCAATAAAATATTTTTAAAAAATCCACGTCCAGAGGGCAATAAAATATTTTTAAAAAATCCACGTCCAGAGGGCAATAAAATATTTTTAAAAAATCCACGCCTAGTAGGCATACAATATAAGAAAATATTTTTAAAAAATCCACGTCCAGAGGGCCATAAAATATTTTTAAAAAATTCACGTCCAGAGGGCCATAAAATATTTTTAAAAAATCCACGTCCAGAGTGCCATAAAATATTTTTAAAAAATCCACGTCCAGAGGGCCATAAAATATTTTTTAAAAAATCCACGTCCAGAGGGCCATAAAATATTTTTAAAAAATCCACGTCCATAGGACAATAAAATATTTTTAAAAAATCCACGTCCAGAGGGCCATAAAATATTATTAAAAACCCATGTCCAGGGGGCCACAAAATATTTTTAAAAAATCCACGTCCAGAGGGCAATAAAATATTTTTAAAAAATCTACGTCCAGAGGGTCATAAAATATGTTTAAAAAATCTACGTCCAGAGGGTCATAAAATATTTTTAAAAACTCCACGTCCAGGGGGGCATACAATTTTTTTTAAAAAATCGACGTCCAGAGGGCAATAAAATATTTTTAAAAAATCCACGTCCAGAGGGCAATAAAATATTTTTAAAAAATCCACGTCCAGAGGGCAATAAAATATTTTAAAAATTCACGCCCAGAGGTCCATAAAATATTTTAAAAATCCACGTTTAGGGGTGCCACTAAATATTTAAAAATAACGTTTAGAGGTGCCTTAGAATATTTAAAAAATCCACATCTAGGGGACATACAAATTTTAAAAAATCAACGTCTAGGTGACCACGAATAGGGGGGGACGTAAAAAGATTGGCCAAGTAATATTAAAATCCTCATATAGAGGGCGTGGAAAACTAAATAATCTACGATGAAAGGATTAACAAATAAAATATCCACGTTTAGTGGGGATGGAAAAAAATCACTTCTAGATGGCGTTGCATTAATATTAAAATATCCTCGTTTGTATGACATCTAAGCTAGCCATACAAATATTTTTCTGGGGTCCACGTTTTTTATAATTTCTCTCTCTCCCATTTTCAGGCCATCTATTCCCGCATTGCCCGTGTGTGCAAAAACGATCCTGGTGGTGATCAAATTCTGCGCGACAATTGGACATCCTTCCTCAAGGCCCGTCTGAACTGCTCTCTGCCCGGAGAATATCCCTTCTATTTTGATGAAATACAGGATATGGTGTATTCCTATGAAGAGGATGTGCTCTATGCCACCTTTACCACGCCAGAGTAAGTCTTCATCGGCCTATTTCCAAAAATAAAAAATAATATATTTTTCTCTCTTTTTCCCCCATTAGAAACAGCATTCATGGCTCGGCGGTGTGTGCCTTTAATCTGAGCGACATCAACGAAGCCTTTGATGGCCCCTTCAAGCATCAGGAGCACAGTGACAGCCCGTGGCGTGTGGTCCATTCCCAGCATAATAGTCAATTTAAATGTCACACCCCAACGGCCAGCAGCCGATCGCATGCCCATCTGCTGGAATCTTCCAAATATCAGCTAATGGATCGTGCCGTACAACCCATTACCCAGACTCCCCTCTACCATGCCAAATTGGAACGCTTCTCACACATTGCCCTGGATACCGTTGAAACAAAGTCGGGGAAAATCAATGTACTGTTCGTGAATTCCGATCGCAATGTCATCAAAAAGCTGTCGCTCAGATATGCAGTCGATGATGAAACGCCGGTGCAAACCTGCCTCGTGGAAATGTGGAATACCGAAGATGTGCCGATTTTGAATATGAAATATTTGAGGGTCACCGATTCGTTGTATGTGGGTTCGGAGAACTCATTGACCCGCATACCAGCCCAACACTGTAGCCGTCATGTCTCGAGGATATCCTGCCTGAATGCCATGGATCCGTATTGTGGCTGGAATGAGTTGGTCGACAAATGTACGCCGCAATATTTGAGAGAACAAATGACCAAATATTGGCTGCAGGCTGACGACTTTAGCTGCCCTGTTTTGACCTCACCCATAGATGGCGCCTGGTCTTCCTGGTCCAATTGGTATAAGTGTTCCAAAAATGGCAATGATGATGGCGACTGCCTTTGTCGATCTCGTACCTGTAACAATCCCAGTCCCCGAAATGGTGGCAAAGATTGTGAGGGCATAACCACAGAGGTGACAAATTGCACGGTGCATGGCGGCTGGACGGAATGGTCTGCCTGGTCGGCTTGCTCTCAGACCTGTGGCATGGCTGTGAAGACTAGGCGCAGGACCTGCAGCAATCCCAAGCCGGCATTTGGTGGTCGCACTTGTGTCGGTTCGGAAAGGGCAGAAATGTATTGTACCAACCTACCGCCCTGTCCCCTGCCTAAGCCGGCCAGTGTTGATGGCGGTTGGGGTCCCTGGGGAGAGTGGAGTGAATGCAGCCATTTGTGTGGAGGCGGTTTTCGTATTCGTCGCCGTGAATGCAATGATCCTAAGCCACAAAATGGTGGCATGGAGTGCCCTGGCTGCAACATAGACTATGAGGACTGCAACATGCAGTCATGTCCGGAGGTAAAGAAACTCAGCGGTTGGACTCCTTGGTTGATACAACAAAATCGCACCGATGAGGCGGAGGGTGTAACGGTACTCACCGAAAAACGTTTCCGTTTCGTTTGTCGTGCCACCACCTCGGATGTCTCGTCGATGCACATCGGCGTGGCCAAGACAGAGAATCGCATATGTCGTGATGGCGTCTGTCAACGACTGGGTGAAGCCAATTCTTCCGATGAGCCGGAATATGGCGAATGGGGTCCATGTAATGTCACCTGTGGCGGTGGGGTGCAACATCGTCACTCGGAATTCTCCGGCAAACATCGGGGCAAACACACCCATAGTAGAGCCTGTAATATGCATCCTTGTCCCGAACCGCCGGCTGTCGGGTTTAATGAAGTCGTCGCTGCCCATGAATGGAGTTGCTGGACCGATTGGTCACCGTGCTCGGTAACCTGTGGTGTGGGCATTAAACGGCGCACCCGTAAATGTTTGGGAGGTCATGACAAGCTGTGTCACGGACGGGCCATTGATGAGGAAAAATGTGAAATGAAACCATGTGAAGGTAAGGGTGGAGACCATAATTGAAAGGAGTTCTGAAGACTTAATAATTTTTCTTTTATTTCTAGATTTCGTAGGTTGGAGTACTTGGTCAGAGTGGTCTGATTGTACAAAGGATGGCATTCGCTTCAGACATCGCAAGTGTCTGGTAGATACTCCCAACGAAACAGAATGTCGTGGTGAAGAATTTGAAAAAACTGCTTGTGTGCCAGGAGAATGTGAAGGTAAGAGAGAAAGGAAAATAATCCTAAGAATAGGATGAGCTTCATTTTAAAAAAGAAAATGTCCAAACTTGGGCCCCCGGGACCTCACGATTTTTTTTCTATAAAAAAATGGACCCCCGGGGCCTGGACGACTTTTTTTTTTACTATAGAAAAAACTTGGCCGGCCCCCTGGGGCCTGGACGACTTTTTTTTTTCTATTGAAAAAACTTGGCCGGCCCCCTGGGGCCTGGACGACTTTTTTTTCTATAGAAAAAATTTGGGCTCCCGGGGACTGGACGAATTTTTTTCTATTGAAAAAACTTAGACCCCCGGGGCCTGGACGAATTTTTTTCTATTGAAAAAACTTAGACCCCCGGGGCCTGGACGAATTTTTTTCTATAGAAAAAACTTGGGCCCCCGGGGCCTGGACGAATATTTTTCTATAGAAAAAACTTGGGCCCCCGGGGCCTGGACGAATATTTTTCTATAGAAAAAACTTGGGACCCCCGGGGCCTGGACGAATTTTTTTCTATAGAAAAAACTAGGGCCCCCTGGGGCCTAGACGAATTTTTTTCTATAGAAAAAACTTGGGCCCCTGGGCCCTGGACGAATTTTTTTCTATAGAAAAAACTTGGGCCCCTGGGCCCTGGACGAATTTTTTTCTATAGAAAAAACTTGGGCCCCTGGGCCCTGGACGAATTTTTTTCTATAGAAAAAACTTGGGCCCCTGGGCCCTGGACGAATTTTTTTTCTATAGAAAAAAATTGGGCCCCTGGGCCCTGGACGAATTTTTTTTCTATAGAAAAAACTTGGGCCCCTGGGCCCTGGACGAATTTTTTTCTATAGAAAAAACTTGGGCCCCTGGGCCATGGACGAATTTTTTTCTATAGAAAAAGCTTGGGCCCCTGGGCCCAGGACGAATTTTTTTCTATAGAAAAAGCTTGGGCCCCTGGGCCCTGGACGAATTTTTTTCTATAGAAAAAGCTTGGGCCCCTGGGCCCTGGACGAATTTTTGTCTATAGAAAAAACTTGGACCTCTGGGCCAAAGGAATTTTTTCTTTGGAAAAAAACTTAGGCCCTTGGTCCACAGGATTTTTTTTTTTTTTATTTTGAATTATTTCTAATTTATATCTCTCTTCTTTGTCCTCTCTTTCCAGGTACACAAATGGCTTCAACATCTACCGTTGTCACCATAATATCCGTTGTGATACTATTATATGCCACCACCATATTTATGACATTCTGGATGACGCGGCGTCACTATAGGCCTCCGGCACCAATTTTGAAAAATAACACACCCTCCCCGACTTCATATGACTCGTATCCCAATCAGTATTCCAGTTTACCCACCAAAGATGTAAGTTTTTCCAGAATTTCGTTTTTTTTTTTTCTTGAGCCGGAACTAATCCTGAATTTTGTGTCTTTTCTTCAGATCTACGATGTACGACCGAAAGTGAAACGACAATCCAGTTTCAATATGTGCTCTTCGCCCACATCGAAAAATTTCAATGCGGGCACCCTGAATCGCAATAATATCAATCACAATCACACGCCCAAGGTGCTGGCCAAGAGCTTCAACGACTGTGAAACAGGGACACTGAAAAGGACATCGAACGCCCTGAATAATTATCGATCGAATATTGATGATGAAAAGTTTTGAAAGACAGACAAAATGGAATGGAATTCCCCATGGAATATTGGAAGCTAAGGAATTCCATTGCCAAAGAGGAAAACAAAAAACAGGAGAAGAAGCAGATCAGGACATATTTTGGTAAAGGCATTGGTTTTGGGCCAAACCAAAATATCGAAGATGAATGCAAGCATTTAAGGCAGCCAAAAACATTTTGAGAAATGTTCGAACTGAAAATAGCTAAGCTTCAATTTAAATTTTTTCTCCTCAAATTCCATCTTCTTCTCCCCTTCCTCTTGCTTTGGACAACTGCATTTTTTGTAGCCACCAGATGAGCTATCCACTAAGAAAATGAGTGTATCATACTGTGCCATTATTTAAGCCAGCTTAATTAAGTTAATTTAATTTACACATTTCCTTGAATTGTATTATTTTTTAGATTATTAAGATTATTGACTCATATTGAGTCCCGGATTTTTGTTTAGCTTAATTTGTAATTGTCTTGTAAGTTTGTAGTCTATTTATAAATATAAGATTTATTTTTGTATATAGAATAATTGTATCTTATATATAGATTTAATACAGCCTTATAGTCATTAAGATAAACTCAACTCCAAAATTAACGAAAATATGATTAACAAACTAGTTAACAACAACAAATTAAAAGAAAAATATTGGAAATTTTATTTAAAATTGGTTTTAATGTTACAGAAAAGGAAAATCTGTTTAAAAGTGCCATAAAATATTCTTAAGGAGGATTAGGTACCCTTGAATTTTTTTCTTTTTAAATCCACGTCGAAGGAGCCTATTACTCCATTAAATATTCTTCAGAAATCTACATCCAAGGAGCCTTAAGTACACCTTGAACATTTTTCCCGAAATCTACATTCAATAAGCCCCCGGTACCCTTTAAAATATATTAAATCAAAAATCCACGCAATATTTTTAGAGGTCTTAGGCTCCTCTTGAAATATTCATCTAAAACTACCTCATTTACCTCTAACTAAGCCTCTGGTAGTAACCAATACATTTTTAAAAAATCCACGTATATAGAGCCCTCTTTACCCTGATTAACCCAGAAAAATCCCTAGAGTTTTTTTTTCAGAAGTAATAGTTTGACATCTGTAGTAGAGTTATTTTTTCTATAGGAAAAAATTGACCATAAGATTTTTTTCTATTGACAAAACTTGACTTCTGGGCCAGTGGACCAATTTTTTCATATTCTTTTAAAAATCCACATTTAGGGTGCATTGATGGTATATTAAAATCTAGGTCTAAATATCCCTTTAATATTTTTCAAAATCAACTTATTGGGATTTTTTTAAATTCCACGTATGGTCGGCCTTGAAATATTTTAACAAATCATTGTTTAGAGACCCCTGTAATATTTTTAAAAATCAACTCCTGACAACTCCTTGAAATATATATATTTTTTTAATCCACGTTTGGGGGGCGTTGATATAATTTGAAATATCCACGTTTAAGAGTTATTGTCTTGAGGGCTCTTAATTATATTTTAAAATCCACGTGTAGAGGTCTCTCAACTATATTTCGAGATCCACGTCTAGAGAGCCTTGAGAGCCTTATTAAAAATCCACGTCTAGAGGGCTCTGAATTATGATTGATAGTCCAGGTTTTGAGGGCCTGAGTTATGTTTTAAAATCCACGTCTAGAGGGACATTAAATATATTTGAAAATCTGCGTATAGAGGGTCCTGGAAAATTAAAAAAAAAAAATACATTTAGCGGCTCCTGAATTACGAGTAAAAGTCTAGGTTTAGAGTGCCCTAAATAATAGTAAAATCTAAAATATCTACGTTGCAAGGGTGTTGAAATAACGAAATATATCGACGACTAGAGGGCCTGAAGCATGTTTTTCATTAGAATTCTAGAGGGGCCTGATGTATGTTTTAAAATCTACGTTTAGAGGACTCTAAACTATGTTATAAAATCCACGTCTAGTGGGCCCTGAGCTATATTTTTAAATCCACATCCAATGATTTAGAGGGTCTTGAAATATTTTTAAAAAATCCACATTAGAGGACCTTGCAATATTAAAAAATCTCGCACTAAAGGACCTTTAAATATTCTTAAAAATCTAAGGTCTAAAGACCACCACCACCAAAAATCCACGTCTTTGGAGCCTTGACATTTTTCTGAAAAATCCCCGTCTGAAATATTTTTAAAACATCCACGTCTAAGGATCCTTTGAATATTTTTGAAAAATCCACGCCTAATTCTTACCAAATTGCAGCTTAGGGACCAGCAAATAAAATAAACTAAAATAAGTGTAGGGGAAGAACCAATAGTTTAGGGGCCATGAAATATACTCCATGATATCATGTCACGCAATTTCCTTAAAAATCCAAGTTTAAATGGCCACAATATATATTACGTCTAGGGGGCCAAGAAATGATTCTTAAAAACATCTATTTATAAGTGGACGAGACATATTTATTAAAAAAAGTCACATATAGATGACCATGAAATATTCCTAAAAAAATATTCATAACAAATTCAAGTCTATAGAGGGCTACAAAATTTTCTTAAGATACATTGGTTTAGAGGCCAAAACACCCGAAACGAAATATTTAAAAAAAATTAAGTCTAGAAGGCCAAGAAAGACCACATCTAGGGGCCAAGAGAAAATATTTCAAAACCCAGGTCTAGAGGCCAGGAAATAATCTAAACACCTACGCCTATGGGGTCACAAGATATTTTTAAAAAGTAATGTCTAGGGGAAATGGTACTAAAAATTCTCGTCAGGGAAACCACGAAATATTCCTAAAATTTCAGGTTTAAGGTTCTCGATATTCGCTCAAAAACTCACAATGTAGAGGGTCCCAATTTTCTCTTAAAAATCTTCATAAAAAAATCGAAATATTCTAAAAGGATTTTAAGATTTAAAAAAGAAATAATCCTTAAAAATTCACGTCAGCGTAGCCAGGAAATTTTTCTAAAAATTCAGGTTTAGGGGTCTCGATATTCTTCCAAAAATTCACGATTTAGAGGGCCTTAATATTGTTTTAAAAATCTATATTTAGGAAAATTCGAAATATTCTTAAAAATCTAATTTCAAAAGGCTCTAAGGGTGGGAATACATAAAGCACATATTTGGCTGGCTTCTTCGTAGAGGAACAAAGGAGTTTTAGGTTGACTTAGTTCGATTTTGGCCCTGGGCTCCTTTGTTCATTTCCGAAGAAGCCAGCCAAATAAGCGCTTTATGTATTCCCACTTTAAGAAGTTAAAACAAGTAAGCAAAGGCTACAGTCGAGCGGGGCCGACCGTTGAATACCCTACAACACTATAGTAAACGATACAGTTTATATAGGCGAGATACTCGAAAGAATTCCACAAGATATTGTGACAAATAATAAAAGAAAACCATCAGGTTTCGTTCTCTAATTTTCGAATAATAGCAACTTAAACTCATTTCCAATTTATTGGTAGATGTTGCACGTAAATGGTCTTCCTAGATCTGTAACCAATATTTCCTAAAGACCTATAATCTCTCAGAAGTGGCAAAAGATTAACATTATTGGATTTTGACTGAAACGCATCTATATGAGATACAGCCATTTGACTATATTCTTCAACGAAATCAGCGTTAACGAAATAGTCAGAAGTGTGTCTTTCCTCTATTTGTGAATTCTCCAAAAAGTCACTGGAATGGACATTTTCTTATTTTGTCTACAAAAGTTGGCAAACTATTTCACACATTGAATATTTTTGGATGCCCATCCAAAACTGCTTGGTAACCCCCATTCAAATGTGCGTGAGGATCGGGCGATAATTACGATCTGCTGACAATTTTGCAGATTTTTGCTCCATTTCAACCCCTAAATATATGGCGATCATCTCCAAAAAGATTAGGCATCTATTCTGACCATCATCTTATCCCCATGCAAAATTTCGTATAGATCGGGCAATAAATGAGATCTGTATATGATATCCTGATATCCTAACTACTTAGTTTTGTTAGCAGTAGAAATATTACCAAATATTTAATTCAAAATAATTCAAAATGAAAATATGACAAAATTGAAAAAATATGAGAAAATTTTACAAAATCAATATTTTCATCTTTAGAGAGATATTTTTATGCGATTTTTTTAGACGTTTTTTGTTTCCTGCCAAGAGGCCATTCTAAATTAATGAGAACTGTCGAAATCAGTTCAGCCGTTCTCGACATATAAGAGATCTTTCAAGCATATCTTCTTTGATAGACATATATATCGCACATATATCCGATTTGTTGGATGTTAACATCAATGTAAAGGTCAGAAGTAACCTTGACATGGCTTTGTGATTTCGCCGGGATTTAAAATATTCGCGGTTTAATGAAAAATTTTGAATTTTTTCAACACAAAATATATGATCTATTTTACCCGCTATATATTATCCGATGACCACCCAAATTGGTAGGCTTCTTCCCCGCCCTAAACTCTAGCTACATGCGAAATTCCGCGTCGATTGGTGTACAATTGCGACCTGCATAGCGACTGCAAAATCCGACATTTTTTCAGTATTTGGTCCATTTCAACCCCTAAATATTATGCGATCGTCTCCAAAAGCAATAGGGTTCTATTCTGGCCCTACCCGCACCTCCATTCTAAATTTTGTGAAGATCGGGCCATAATTGCGACCTGTAGAGTGATTACAAATTAACATGGACAGACGGACGGACGGACATACATAGCTAGATCGACTCAGCTCGGCGAGCTAGGAAGATCCATATATACTTTCCTATGTGGGAAACGCATATTTCGAGGTGTTACATAATTTTTGGCCCAATCAAACTTATAATACCCCCAACACATAGTGTTGTAGGGTATAAAAATCAAACCTATGAAGCTTGGAAATATTTTAAAAAAATCTACGTTTCAAAGCTCTGGAATTGCCATCAAAAATCAAATTTTCAAAAACTACCAAGAGTTTTAGAAATATCGTTAAAAACTCACGTCCCAAAGTTCTTAAAAATGTTGGAGAATTCCCTTTTCATATGTCTTAAAATATTAAAAAAAAACACATTTCAAGGACCTAAAAAACCATGTTACAAGGTCCTTAATGTCTAAATTGTATGGATATTTTATAAGCTCTGAAATTGTCTTGTCTGGGAATATTAGATATTCCTCAAAAATATATGAGCGTTTCTCAACATCAAGGCTGCATTTTTTTTATCGCTTCCTATTTTTAATACGCCTCAAAGTATGCAACAAATTGTGAGCTACTCAATTTTTAATAGCACACAGGGTGTTTCGAAAATAAAATAACCCAATGTCTTATTTCTAAATAATGTAGATGGCTCTGCATGAAAATGTATATATCTTTCATAAATATAAAATGTGTCAGCAAAGATATGACATAAAATTTAATGCTAGGTCTTTGACCATAGACAGTAATTTTTATAAATACTTCAATCCTTCGTTAATCTTTGATTTATTATTAATTTTTCTACATGTTTTATACAGAAAATCACAGAGTTTCAATCACCAACCTCTAGCATCTCTCCGTCACATCGTATTGAGGATCACTGGCCGAACGTAACATTTGACCATATTTATCAGTGAATTGCTCAAATCCATGCTGGATGAACAATCTCATCATTTCTCTCTCTTCAGCCGTTGCAGTTCTCTTCATATAATTGCGGATGCTATTTCCAAAACTTTGCACAATACGATTAACCTTTTGAATGCATTTCTCCTCGTCTTTGTGTTCGGTGTAAATGTGCAGAACGCCATCCCAATCTTGTCTGAATTTACGATAGGCTGGACTAGAGGGCATGTCACGCAACACCGCCTCGATCATTGGTTTCATGTTGGCGGCCATCTCCTTCATGACCTGATAGGAATCCTTTTGCACGGCAGCCAGGGAGATCTGGGTATAGAAGTGAGTTT
The DNA here is from genome assembly GCF_030504385.1 of Musca domestica. Lineage (NCBI taxonomy): Eukaryota > Metazoa > Arthropoda > Insecta > Diptera > Muscidae > Musca > Musca domestica. Next base: position 25,299,952 of record NW_026712363.1, on the reverse strand, counting down.
TAATATTTTTCGATGTTTTGGTTTATATTTTATTTTTTACTTATTCAATTTTTAATTCTTTATTTATTTTATTTTTTTTTCTAATTAAATTTTTTATTTATTTTACTTTTATTATTTTTTTATTTTTTTTTTAATTTTTTATTTATTTATTTATTTTTATTATTATTATTTTTTTTTTTTTTTTTTGAAGACAATAAACTTACCCCAGCCATCAGACCCAAAATACAGATACTGTAGACAAATTTCATATTTTATTCCGAACGCTGTGTGTTGCTTTTGCCCAGAGTGTTTGAATTAAACTAGAATAGATTTGCTTCATTAGAATGTTGAAATATTTTGAAAATGATAGCGTTTGTTTTGATGTCAAAGGTCAGTGTTATCAAATTTTTTACAGATTATACGAAGTCGATGTGTTCTAAGCCACAGATGGGCAATCAAACAGCCAAAACAAACACATAGGCCTAGGTAACTTTTTACGCCTGCGGATTGAGGTCCAAAATATGTAATTCAGATTATGAAAGTAGAGCTTAAAAAAGAAGATAAATTTAGCGGTGTTTTGAAAGTTTATATCGCAAAAGTAACCTAAATAGAGGGGACAAGTTCCGCCCTCTTCAACACTTTTGGAAATTTTCTGATAAGGATTCCTCGGAATCCGTATAATTTAGGTATATAGTGCCTTCCGCAATGTTGCAGATAAAATTACGGGGAATATTTTGATAGAAAATATTAAACCTCAAGCGAGTCAACAAAGGGGTCTTCTTGGTCCTTTTTTAAAATATTGCCAAAACTCCCCAAAATTATTTGCCATAAAATTCTATGAAAGGCTCTAGAAGTCTTAATCTTACCTAAATGCCAGGAATTCATATATATATTAAAAACACATTTTAGGGTTAAAGGCATACTTTATGCGAGTTCGTGCAAAAATCTCCATCAAGGCATCATTTTAGATGGATGACGCCCAAGACAAAAATGTTCTGCATCAAATTTTACTATAAGTCGCCGAAGATAAGGAATCTTTTTGTCCATTATATATCAAGAAAATATAAATTTTAGTCAAATGTGTGTTTGGTCAGCAGGACTTTTGGTATTGAAAATGGGCTATATAGGTCCACGTTTAGGTATAGCCCCCATATAACGGTCCATCCCTATATTCGGTATGTTGATGTTTTTGGCGACATAATTCACCGGAATTGTTTCAAATTTGGTATTTAAAGTTCCTAATAGGTACTACAGCCTATGACAGAAAAATGTTTGTGCAGGTCCACGTCTTCGTATAGCCGCCATACCTATCGGTACCTTCCGATATTCGATACTTTGATGATTTTAGCGACTTTTTCACGGGAATTGTTTCAAATTTCGTATGTGAAGTTCGTAATTGATACTACAGCCTATGATAGAAAATTGTCTGCGCAGGTCCATGTCTTCGTATAGCCCCTAAATATCGGTACCTCCCCATATTCGGTATTTAGATGGTTTTAGCGACATTTTTCACGGAAATTGTTTCAAATTTAGTATTTGAAGTTGGTAATGGATACTACAGCCTATGACAAAAAACTGTTTCTGCAGGCCCTATATAATATATATTCGGTATTTTGATGATGCAGGTCCACGTCGTTGTGTAAACCTTATTATAACGGCTTCATTCGGTACTTTTAAGATTTTAAAAGAATTTTGAACAGACTTTAATTTATTTAATTTAATTTTTTTTTTTTTTTTTTTGAAAATTGTCTAAATCGTTTATTTATTTATTTATTTTTTTTTTTTTTGAAAATTTCCAAATTCTTTCCAAATGGTGTGGGGTATTCAAAGTTCGGCCCGGCTGAACTTTTGTTTTGTTCAACACTCAGCACACTTCTTTGCCATCAAAAACACTGTCCGGAATTTTGAGATCTTGAAAAATTGGCAGAAATCTTCCACTAAACTGCTCTAGGCCATGTTTTTGAAAAAGTTTCTCCATTGTTTCAGCTTCCTGCGTGACATGACCTTGTTTCAATTCATCTATGAAATCGGCAAATGGTTCCAATATTTCCAAAAGTTTTTCCACGCATTCATCGCCGATTTTTTCTCCCTGGAATTTTTGCAGAAAATGTTCCCATCTCATTTTGTGTTTAAGGAAATTTTCCTCCTCGGGTATGTCGTGTAGCACAGCTTCGATCATGGGTCGTAGATCGGCTGCAAATGCCGACATTGTGTGATAAAATTCATAGGCTTCGTTGATCTGCTGATCATTTGGGGGTGAGGGAGCACAGGAAGAAAGCTATGATATTGGAAAAAATGAAAATTCGGTTTTCTATTTCTTTTCAAAATTTACCTTAGCCCCAAGGAGTATGGAGCAAATTACTAAAATTTTTTTCATTTTCTCTTTCAAATACTGTTGATGCTGTCGAATGTTTATTGACAACTGATTTGAAATTTTAGTTTTCCGTTCGATGAGAATTGAGAATACCCAAAACTAGAAAAGCCTAATCGTTTATATTTGGTTGATATGGATTTTAAATTTTATTTTCAAATATTATCAACGACCTAGTTTCTTAAAATTCACGGTCAATGTTCTATGTTCTGTTTTCTGAGGGGGAAAATAATCGAAAAAGCCTGAATGAAAATATTGAAAAAATTTAATTGAAATTTGGAGATTGAAAGTTCTTTCTTTACATGAACTTAAAATTGAAGCTTGGAGGTCGTATGACCCTTCCAAAAATCCTTATTTAAAGGTGGGATAGCCCTTCCGAAAAAAATCTAAAAATTCTACGATTGGAGGTTAGAAGTTATTTTTAAACGTATTTAAAACAAGAAAAAAGCTGTATGTTCGGCCGGGCCGATCTTTGAATACCCTCAAACATTTGGAACGATTTTGGCAATTTTCAAAAAAAAAAAAAAAAATAAATAAATAAAAATAAAATCCGTTAAAAATTTTGTTAAAATCTTAAAAATACCGAATGTAGCCTTTATATTAGGGCCTATACGACGACGTGGACCTGCATAGGCATAAACCATTACAATATTCAAATGCGAAACTTGAATAAAAAAATTCGGTAAATAATGTAGCTAAAATCATCAAAATTCCGAATATAGGGAGGTACCGTTTTATTGGGGCTATACGAAGACGTGGACCTGCACAGACAATTTTCTGTCATAGGCTGCAGTACCCATTACGAACTTCAAATACCAAATTTGAAACAATTCAGGTGAATAATGTCGCTAAAATCGTTAAAGTACCAAATATCGGGGGTACCGTTATATTGGGGCTATACGATGACGTGGATCTGCACAGACAATTTTCGGTCATAGGCTGTAGTACCCATTACGAACTTTAAATACCAAATTTGAAACAATTCCGGTGAATAATGTCGCTAAAATCATCAAAATACCGAATATCGGTTGCTACCGTTAATGGGAGCCATATGAAGACTTGGACCTGCACAGACAATTTTCTGTCATAGGTTGCAGTATCCATTACGAACTTTAAATTCCAAATTTGAAACAATTCCAATGAATAATGTCGCTAAAATCATCAAGTACTGAATATCGAGAGGTACCGTTATATGGGGGCTATACGAAGACTTGGACCTGCTCAAACAATTTTCTGTCACAGACTGTAGTATCCGTTACGAACTTCAAATACCAAATTTGAAACATATCTGGTGAATAATGTCGATAAAATCATCAAAGTACCGAATATCGGGGGCTACCGTTATATGGGGGCTATACGAAGACGTGGACCTACATGGCCCATTTTCTGTCCAAGGCTGTAGTTTCCATTACGAACTTCAAATACCTAATTTGAAACATTTCCGGTGAATAATGTCGCTAAAATCATCAAAATACTGAATATCGGGAGGTATCGTTATATGGGGGCTATATGAAGACGTGGACTTGCACAGACAATTTTCTGTCATAGGCTGTAGCATCCGTTATGAACTTCAAATACCAAATTTGAAATAATTCCGTTGAATAATGTCGCTAAAATCATCAAAATTCCGAATATAGGGAAGTACCGTTATATGGGAGCTATACGAAGACGAGGACCTGCACAGACAATTTTCTGTCATAGGCTGTAGTATCTATTACGAACTTCAAATAACAAATTTGAAACATCTCCGGTGAATAATGTCGCTTAAATCACCAAAATACCGAATATCGGGAGGTACCGTTATATGGGGGCTATACAAAGACGTGGACTTGAACACACAATTTTCTGTCATAGGCTGTAGTACCCATTACGAACTTCAAATGCCAAATTTAAAACAATTCCGGTAAATAATGCCCCTAAAATCATCTAAATAATAAATATCGGGAGATACCGTTATATGGGGGCTATACCAAAACTTGGACCTACATCACCCATTTTCAATACCAAAAGTCCTGCAGACATAATACACATTTGAGTAAAATTTTATCAACCTACTTCACTTCGTTCGGAAGCTAGAGTGATTTAAAGAAACGGGCAGACGAACGAACATCGCTAAATCGACGGAGAATTTTATGCTGATCAAGAATATTTTTACCTTGTGGGGTCTAAAATGTATATTTCGAGGTGTTACAAACGGAATGACAAACTTAATATACCCTCCATACTATGGTGGAGGGTATAAAAAAATCCAGTTAAGGAAGTGGAAAGGACCATCCATACTTTCTCTTTAAAAAATCCAAGAAGAGGCTAACCAAAATTTTCCCTAAAAAGTTTAGGGCAGGAGACCCCTTAAAATAATAAAATATTGAAAAATCACACTTTTATTTTCAATATTTTTTTGAAAAACAAAATCTCCCATTTTGTAAACAGAAGTTAATGCTTCGAACATTTTTCCATCATCATTTCTCGTCACTCTAAACTATCAAAAATAAAATACAAATTTCCCTTTTTTAATAAACTCCCATGTCTAAAAATCGTTCAATACTCGCCACGGAAATGTATTGAAAACCTCAGTACGTACACACATCCTTAATTTTTCCCCCCAAGTATAGATTTTTTGAGAACATTTTTGGAAGGATATTCTGAACTCAAAGTGTAGATTTTTTTAAGAATCCTCAAAGACCTCAAAGAATAGATTTTTAAAAATATTTTAAAAAGAATATTGGATTAGGTGAAAAAAGATATTTCAACCTCAAGCACGAATGATAACTGATCCCCATGCGTGGTATTTCTTTTTTTAGAAATTTTCCAATCCTAATTTTTTAGAAGGATATTTTAACCACTTTAATAAAAAAAATTAGGACTGAAGACCCTTAAAATAATAAAATATTGAAAAATCACAATTTTATTTTCCAAAATTTTTTGAAAAAGAAAAAAATTCTCCCAATTTTTGAACAGAAGTGGCTGCCTCGAACCTTTTTCCATCATCATTTCTCTACTCGTTACTCCAATCTATCCAAATTAAAATACAAATCTCCATTTGTTTATTTGTAATAAACTCCCATGTCTAAATATCATACCATACTCTACACGGAAATATATTGAAATCCTCAGTATGTACACACATACTTAAAATTTCCAACTTTATGCTGTAATTATTTTCAAATAATACTTGATTTCCAATATATTTTTGGCCCTTCCCTTTCCTTACAGCGTAGAAGAAAATTTCCTCACTTGACAACAACATTGGCCATATGTTTTCCTTGAAATTGTTGTAAGGGGTGAGTGCGGTGGCTGGCCACCGTATTGGAGTCAAAGTCACATGAGGATTTTAGTGTCAATTTTGACATTTATGACTTGTCAAAAAGTGTTTATGTTTTTTTCTTTTTCATTTTTCGTTTTCCGTGGAAACAACCTGGCTCCTGCTCCGTATGAAATATCCATTTCAAACGACCTCACATGTGTGTGAGTGCAGCACTACTTGAAACTCCAAAGAGTTAGGTTATTGTTGTAATTAAAATTGAACCCATTTGAAAAAGCGAAAGTGAAATTTATGGCAAGTTAATGTATCTCAAGATGTAGCAATAAAAACGGAAAATATTTGGAAAAAATCCCAAACTTTATTGTCCTACAGATGTTAGCTGAGGTTTGAAAATAAATTTTTGGTATGATTATTTCATTTTCAGTTTTAACAATGTTATAGACTGCTGAGAGGTATCATTCATTGATATATTGACATTTTTATGCTTCCTCCTGAAAGTATGCTTTACATTTTGCACTTGACATAATCTATTACAATTGTAATATTAAATGAAACGCAAAATGGAAACAAATGGAGGAGTATGACAACTAAAACGTGGATTTTTAAAAAAGGCTCTAATAAGGATAACCTAAAAAATAAGCCCGAATTTAAAAGGGTATTGTGTCCTCCCAGTCTGGATTTTTAAGACATTTTTTACATGGACCATCAGATCACAATGATTTTTATGATTTTTTTAAAGAATATTTTTATAGGGATCATCAGATTTTTTAAGAATATTTTTAAAGTGGATTTTTTAAGAATATTTTTAAAGGGATGACCCTATTCTAGAATTTTTTAGGAATAATTTTAAAGGGATCATCAGATTACTAGGCATGGATTTCTTAAGAATTTTTTTTTTTTTTGAAAATCCATCATATTGTCAGGATTTTTTTCGACATTTTTAGAAAGTCCATCAGATTGTCAGGATTTTTTTAGGAAAATTTTTAGAAAGGCCATCAGTCTATCTTTGTCATTATTTCATTTTTAAGATTTTTTTTCAAAAGAATCATCAGATTGCTAGGCTTGGTTTTTAAAGAATATTTGTTTCTTGTTTAAAGAATATTTTTATAGGGATCATCAGATTACTAGGCATGGATTTCTTAAGAATATTTTTAAAGAGATGATCAGATTCCCGGTCTAGAATTTTTTAGGAAAAATTTTAAAGCGATCATCACATTACTAGACATGGATTTCTTAAGAAGATTTTTTGAAAGTCCATCATATAGTCAGGATTTTTTTGGACATTTTTAGAAAGTCCATCAGATTTTCAGGCGTGGAATTTTAAGAATATTTTTAGAAAGACCATCAGTATATCATTGTCAGGATTTGATTTTGAGAATTTTTTTTCAAAAGGATCTTCAGATTGCTGGGCTTCGATTTTTAAGAATATTTGTATCTGGATCATCAGATTGTCAGTATTTTTTAGAAATATTTTTAGAAAGTCCCTCAGATTGCCAGACGTGGATTTTAAGGAATATTTTTATAGGAGTCATCAAATTGCCAGGCATGGATTTTTTTTTTAAATATTTTCATATAGATTATCAGTTAGACAGGCGTGGATCTTTTAAAAATGTTTTAAGAAAGTTCCTCAGATTGTCAGGCGTGGATTTTTTAAAAAATGTTTTTAGAAAGTCCCTCAGATTGTCAGGCGTGGATTTTTTTAAAATATTTTTAGAAAGTCTCTCAGATTGTCAGGCGTGGATCTTTTAAAAAGGTTTTTAGAAAGTCCCTTAGATTGTCAGGCGTGGATTTTTTTAAAATATTTTTAGAAAGTCTCTCAGATTGTCAGGCGTGGATCTTTTAAAAAGATTTTTAGAAAGTCCCTCAGATTGTCAGGCGTGGATTTTTTAAAAATATTTTTAGAAAGTCTCTCAGATTGTCAGGCGTGGATCTTTTAAAAAGATTTTTAGAAAGTCTCTCAGATTGTCAGGCGTGGATTTTTTAAAAATATTTTTAGAAAGTCCATCAGATTGTCAGGCATGGATTTTTTTAAAATATTTTTAGAAAGTCCCTCAGATTGTCAGGCGTGGATCTTTTAAAAATGTTTTTAGAAAGTCCCTCCGATTTCTTTTTTAAAGAAATTGTTTTAGGAACCTTCAGATCACAACGCGTGCTTTTTTAAGAGCAACCGCCAGACTAGGATTTTTTTGAAAATTGTATTTTAAAGATTTTTTTTTTCAAGTATCTTGATTTGTGATTTTTGTATCGTGATTTTTTTAAGAAGGCGTAGATCTGGTAAGAATTCTTTTTATTACCCTGCACCATTCTATGGAGGGTATATTAGCTTTGTCATTCCGTTTGCAACTCCAATTCTAAGATGATTTAGCGATGTTCGTCGGGCTGTGTGTCTGTCTGTCCGTCTATCTGTTTTAACCACGCTCTCTTTTGAAAGAATTGAGATAGAAGGCTACTATTTTGCACACATGTGTATTTTCTCAGTAGGTAGGTTAGGTTCATAAATGGGCCATGTCGGTCCACATCTTCCATATAACGGTAGCTCCTGATATGCGGTATTTTGAGGATTTTAACGACATCATTGACCCGAATTGTTTAAAAGACTGTATTCAAGGATTGTAACGGGTACTTCAGCCTATGCCTAAAAATTTCATATGCCTATATATAACGCTACCTCTCTTTATTCGGTATTTTGATGATTTTAGCGACATTATTCTCCAAAATTGTTTCAAATTTCGTAATTTCAAGTTCCTTCCAAATGATGGAGGGTATAAAAAGGTCAGCCCGGCCGTAATTAGCTACTTTTTTACTTGTTTTCGTCAAAGTCCATCATCCAGAACTGATTTCTTTATATATATTTTTTAGGTGGGTCTTCTGACCTCTAAACATAGATCCTTTAAAACGTGGCGTTATATTTTAGAAAGAAATCTTTTATAAGGTCCTCCCAACCTCAACCTTCCAAACCCAATCTTCCAATCCTATTTATTACAAATAATATAAACCGAGCGTGGATTTTTGGAAAAATACCGATTTAAAGGAACCCTATCCTCCAACAGTAGATCGCTAAAAAATATTTTTAAGAGGATATTCCGACTTCTAACTTACGTTTATTTTAATTTATTCCAAGCGTCGAGTTTAAAAAAATCATTATTTTCATTTATCAAAAATAAAAAAAATGACCTTCAAAATTTCTTCATAAAATGCCAATTCTAGGAAGCCGAAACATCTTTTTTTACACCATTATTAAAAAATACATTATAGTTCAAAATATCATTTAAAAAATGTTTTTTTAAAATTCACATATGGAGTGTAAATTTTTAAAAATATATAAAAATATTTTTTTTATATATTTTTAAAAGGATATTACTGCCTGTAAAAATATTTATAAAAAAATATTCTGACCTAAAAAAATTCCATGACTTGTCATAAGAATATTTTTTTAAGAATATTTTTTAAAAAACGTTTGAAGGCAGGAAATAACTTAAAAAAAAATATTTTTATATATTAAAAATATATATTAAAAAAACACAACAAACGTCCATACGTGGATTAGAAAATGGTTTCAAAATAATATTTTGAACTCAAAAAAAGTATTTTTAACAACAGTTTAAAAACGTTTATGCTAGGTAGCCAAATTATTCCTAGCATATACTTTTAATGAAATTTTTCATGAAATGAAATTTCTAAAAAATGAAAAACGTGAAATTTGTATAATTGGTTTTATAAAAATTTGAAGAAGAACAATCCCAGCTCCAAGGTACATTAAGAACCATTCGACATCTAATAGCAATGCTTTTAAAATATTTTAAAAAAGATATTTAAGCCTTCAATTTTTTAATATCCAATCTTCAAATGTCCTTCAAACCTTGGTTTGTTCTAAAAATTGCTAATCATAATTCATTCTAATCTTAAAAGATTTTTCAATACTTCAGATTGTATATTTTTTACTTCTTATAAACGTCGAGTGCGGGGTGAAAAGAATTAATCAAAACCTATTTACCAGACAAGAAAAAAACTGTACCCCAAATATGCCCAAGCACCCACTTTTCCCCCATTCCCCCTCCACATTCGAAAACCACCTTTCCTCAAAATGTAATATGATCAGTAATCAAAATGTTCCAAAGTACATTTCAATTTTTTTTTTTTGAGTTTCTCAGGAGTTCAACCATTGAAAATTGAATGGAAAACACTTTAGTTTCAAAATGTGTCATTTCTATCCGGAAAACATATCTCAAATGGAAGATTAATATTTCACGTACTTCGACTAAGAGAAAAAAAATGAATGGAAATTATTTTCAAAATATAATTTAAAACTCGGTTCGAGTTGACAGTATGGCTGTAAAAGTCATTGGCCTCGCGATAAAAAACAAATATGAAGAAAGTGTTTCGCCGTTAGATAGCGAAGAGGGAGCGAGCGAGAGAGAGGGATCACCAATTCCACACACACCTTCCTTCCAGCGATATGTGAACATGTGTCACATCATTGCAGGATGATTTCGAGAGCCGCCAACAAAGGTTTGACAAGATGTGTTGTTTTTTTTTCTTCTAGGATCTAAAGTACAATGCTCTTCATGTTGGTTTTGTTGTTGTTGTTTCCAGTTGAGGATATGATATTGTTGTTCTTCAAGCGCGAGTTACGCATTTCATGCATGAAATTCCAGAACAAGGAGAAAAAACAAAGAAAGAATTGAAGTGTAACGATGCCTTCATTATTCGTTCCGCATCTCAAGTGACACCAAGTATTCACTCAATAATGGAACAACTTCACTGTCCTTAAAAATTTACGTTTTATGGTTGGAAAGTCTTTGGAAATTATTTCTTTTAAAATTCAGGAAAAGTTCAAAAAAAATATTTTTTTAAAAAATCGATGTTTTTTGGACAAACATCATTCACAAATATCCCTAAAACATCCAAATTTAGAGGTCATTCAGAAAAATTGAAAAAACAAAGTTTTGAGTTCAATAATAAAAAAAATTCAAAATAAAAAAATATAAAAATAATTGATAAAAATCAAAAATGTTCTCAAAATAGATTTGTTGTGAGATATGAGATTCTTCAAAAATTATTAAACATTTCGCGATTGTGGGATATATACTTTTTTTCCAAAGATTTACGTTTTGCAGTCAGAAGATCCTTCTAAAACTATTTCTTAAAAAGACACGAATTTGCTCGAAAGGTCCTTTAAAATAAATTCATAACAAATTCAGGTTTTAAGATTGAAAAGCCCTTCAATACACAGTTAAAAAAATATCACGTTTTATGTTCATCATTTCCTTTAAAACAAATTTTTAAAAAAATTCAAGTTTTACGTTTGAGAAGCCCAAAGCTTTAAAATTTCCACGTTTCTAGTGTTGGAAGGTCCTTAGCGTCCATAAAAAAGAAAATTCGATGCTTAAGAGTAGGATCGTCCTTAAAACAAATTTTTATTGAAAATTCCAGGTTTTAGGATTGGAATATCCTTTGAAAAATTTATTTAAAATTCTATGTTTTTGGGGGCGGATTGTCTTCCAATACCCATTTCTTAAAAAAGCGGCTTACAATCGAAGTGCCAACAAAAAACTCTTCAGAAATCTTAGATCCGAAGTCCTTTGAAAAGTATACTTGCAAATATTCTTTAAAAATCCAAGCCATGACATTAGATGGTCCTTCTAAAAATATCCTTAAAATCCACATCTTAAAGTTAGATGGACCTTTCAAAAAAAAAAAAAAAAAAAAAAAACTTCAAAAACCCACGTCTTAAAGTCAGATGGTCATTCTAAACAAAACCAAAATCTACATGTTTATAGATCCAAGGTCCATTGAAAAGTATGCTTACAAATATTCTTGAAAGACCAACCCCCTGTAAGTCAGATGCTGCTTCTAAAAATAACCTTAAAAATCCACGCCTCCTCCAAAAAAAACCTTAAAAATCAACGCTAAAAGTCAGTTGGTCCTTCTAAAAAATTCAAAAATCTCCACCTCTTAAGATCCCAAGTCCTTGAAAAATATGCTTAAAAATATTATCGAAAAATCCCCGTCTTAACGTAAGTTGGTCTCCCTAAGAATATCCTTAAAAATCTACGTCTTGAAAATCCAAGCTTAATTCTCCACGTTTTAAGATCCGAAGTCCTTAGAGAGGTATGCTTACGAATATTCTTAAAAAATACTCGTCTTAAGGTCAGATTGTCATTCTTAAAATATCCTTAAAAGGCCACACCTTGAAGCCAGATGGTCCTCTTATTTAAAATTGGTCCCCTTTTTAAATCCACGTCTTTAAGTCAGATGATCCTCAAAAAATCCACTCCTTAAAGTCATATGTCCCTTCGAAAAAAACCCTTCAATCTCCATGTTTTAAGATCCGAAGTTATTTGAAAATATGCAAAAATGTTGTGAAAAATTCACGTCCTGAAAACATATGATCCTTTCGAAAAAACCCCCTTAAAAACCCACGTTTTGAAGTCAGATGGTCATTCTAAACAAAAAACAAAATCTGCATGTTTCCAATTTCCTTAAAATTCCACACTTAGATGTTGAATGGCCCTTCTACAAATATTTTCCTAAAATCAACGTTTTAAGATCAAAATATTAAAAAGGAATCAACGATCCTTTAAAAAAAAACATAGAATTTCATTTCACTTTCCGAGTCGATTTATGCATGTCAGTCCGTGTCTCCATGTATTTTTGTGAACAAAATGCAGGTCGCATTGTTATTATCCGATTGAGATGAAATTTTCCAAGCAATATTTGTTTGGCCAAAGGACGAAGCCTATTGGGAAAGGAGAGAATCGGTTCAAATTTAGATATAGCTTCATATATATATCATCAGCGGATTACGAGGTAATTATGCACCAAGGGCCAATATCAATCCAAATGACCTAAATTTTAGCATATCCAATCGGATCAGTCTAGAAGCCAGTACGTCAAATTTGTTGAAAATCGATTCAGATATAGCCATAGCTCCCATATGTATGTTTCATCCGATTTGGTTTGATAGTCCAAATATGCACTCCACAACAATGATATTTCGTACCAGACATCTTATAGAGTTCGGAAATACCTCTGCCAAAATTTTATCGAGATCGGCTCAGATTTGGATATCGCTCTCATATATATCCTTAATTCGATTTCAGGTTTATTGTGCAAATAATAGCTAATATCTGCCGGAAAGAAGTGAATTTCGGAATGTACGTTTCCATTTGGTGGAACTTGGCCTCGATATATATTTTTATACCCTCCACCATAGAATGGGGGGTATATTAAGTTTGACATTCCGTTTGTAACACCTTGAAATATACATTTTAATCCCCACAATGTATATATATTCTTGATCACCATAAAATCCTATGTCGATTTAGCGATGTCCGTCAGTATATCCGTCTGTGGAAATCACTCTAGCTTCCGATCGAAATGAAGTAGGTTGATAAAATTTTACTCAAATTTTTATCTGCAGAACTTTTGGTATTGAAAATGGGCCATGTCAGTCAACGTTTTCGTAGAGCTCCATATAACGGTACCTCGCGATATTCGGTATTTTGTTTCAAATTTGATATTGAAGTTTGTAATGGGTACTACAGCCTATGACAACAAATTGCGTATGCAGGTCCAGGTCTTTGTATAGCCCCGATATAACGGTACCTCCCATATTCGGTATTTTGATGATTTTAGCTACATATTTAAGTTTCGCATTTGAATGCTCTAATGGTTTATGGCAAAGTTGCCTATGAAAGTCCACGTCGTCTTATAGACCCTAATATAACGGCAACATTCGGTATTTTTTTAGGGTTTTATGTTATATTTACCACATTTTAATAAAAAGTACAGTTCCTCTGTCCTTCATCATTAATTTCTAATCAGAAGCGTGACTCTTTGGTCCACAAATGCAACGTTTCGGGTTTTCTTTTTTTGTTTTGAAAATCTCAATTTTTCAATGTAAATTGGAAACCTTGACAAAACATTGTTCTGCCATTAGAGCCGTGTCAGTGTGACAGGATATATGGTGTACAATTTTTTATGTTATTTAAAGTACTTGTTGCTTGTAATAATACGTTGAGAGCTGCAAGGATTTAAGGACACTACAACGACGATGATGATGTTATTTTAATGATGTAACGGAACATCTGTCTTCTTAGACGCACGGAAATTATTCATGGGAATATGATAGAAACAAATAAAAAGAAATGAATCGGTACACCATATATTTAATATGGTGGCTTAAAAATTGTGGTTTAGAAAAAATTTCGATCAAACATTTCCCACGATTTTTATTACAAAAAGTTGAAATCTGGACTTTCTTAGGGCATCGTGGAGTTTTATAGATTTTTTTGTGAATGACTTTAGGCCTTTAACATCTTGGACTTTTATAAATATTTTTAATGAACTTCAGAATTTTTATAGAATATTTTGTAAGGATCACGAAATAATGAAAATATTTTTAGAGGTCCTAAAATAGTAGATTTTTCTAAAAATTCTTCTTAGATCCAACAAGCTACCAAATGGTGGATTTAAAAAAAAAATGTTTAAGAATATTCGGATTCTTCAAAAATATTTTTTGCGCCATCAAACTAATCGTGGATTAAAAGAATATATTGGGACTTCTGACTCTTGGATATACCGGACCGAGTTTCACCAAGTGCTAAAATTCGATGGAATATGAAAAAATCTATTCAAGTTGGGCTGTTATTACATATATGGGGAGCAATATCCGTAAAATCGGATGAAAATCTCAACCGATCTCGATAAAATTTGGCAGAGGTATTTTCGAGCAGTGCCTGATGCCCGGTATAAAATATCATTGTTGTGGAGTGCAAAGTACGCATGTGAGGGACTTTAACACCAAATCGAATGTTACATATATAGGAGCTATAGCTATATCTGAACTGATTTTAACCAAAATTTGAAGAATTTGCTTTGGGCCGAAAACCGTCGGAAGAGTCAAAATTCTGTTCATTTGGGATCGGATTGAGTATATATATGGGAGCTATATCGAAATCTGAACCGATAAAATTTGGCAAAGGTATTTCCGAGCTCTTCAAAATATCTGGTACCAAAATCATTGTTGTTGTATGCATATTACAAATGTGAGGGACTTTAACACCAAAACGGATGAAACATATATATGGGAGCTACAGCTGTATCTGAACCGATGTTCATAAAATTTGAATTCGGTCGGATGTACCAAAATTCAGGACTTTGGACAAATATTGGCCATTTGGTGCACAATTAACCCGAAATCGGTTGAAGATATATATGGGTGTCATATCCAAATCTGAACCGATCTTGATAAAAATTGAAAGGTATTTCCGGGCTGTATCTGATATCTGGTAACAAATATCATTCTTGTGGAGTGAGGGACTGAACAGATTTTCACCAAATTTGACGGACTTTTGGACTGATATTGGCCTTTTGGTGCCCAATTAACCCGAAATCGGTTGAAGATATATGGGAGCTAAATCTAAATCTGATCCGATTATCACCAATTTCAATATTGTTCGTTCATGAGCCAAAAAAATGTTTTTTTTTTTGGAAAATTTCATCTCAATCGGATAATAAATGCGACCTGCATTTTGTTCATAAGAATACATGAACAGACGGCCAGGTATGAATAAATCGTCTTAGAAAGTGATTCTATGAAGATCCTCACAAGTAAGTATGGGTCTATCTCGCTTTCTTCTAAATATTACAAACAATTGCACAAAGACATAATACCCTTACCATTATGTTGTGTAGGATATAGTTGGGGTCCTTCGGTCCAGTCTTGGTTTTTTTAAGAAAATTGTTCGGAGGAATTTTCGGACAAAACTTTCAGTTTCAAATTTTGATTTTCTAAAATATTTTATAAAGGGCTATTAGAACCTGGTTTTTGTCAAAGAAGATATTTTTATTGGTCATATTTGAGGCTTAAAAATATAGAGGGACCCTCTAATCGTCGATTTTTAAGAATGTTTTTAAGGACCTTTTTTAGAATATTATTTCTATTATTATTAAGGTCCACAGTTCTCCAAAGAAAATTTTTTCACAAACATTTTTTGAAGGACCTCAATTCGTTGGGATTAATAAATAATGTTTTTGAAGGACCTTAACTATTGGATATGTTTGGAGAATTATTTGAAACACAATCAAAATGAGGATATAAAACATATTTTTGAAGGACTGAAAGGATTAAAGGGTTTTTTAATGAATGTTTTCCTTCGAGAACCATAAGTCAGTTGTTTTGTCAAGGAATATTTTTCACTGGTCATGTTCGAGGTTTGATATTTTTAAATGGACTATCCAAAACTCCAATCGTTGATTTTTTTAAAATATGTTTCGATTTTGTTTGAAGAATCTTCTGACTTTTGGATTTTTAAGATTTTTTCAAATTATAGATTTTTTTACAGAATATTTCCTCAAGGGCTCTGAAATTCTGAATGTTTTAAAAATGTTTTATGAGAGACTTTGGGCCCATTAATTATGAATATCTACTAAGGATAATCAATTTTTCATATTATAGGTTTATATAGAATATTTTTGGAGGACCTGCAGACTATTAAAATGGGGATTTACAAGTATATTTGTGGGACACTTATAGACCTCTAAATCGATTTTTATATCCCCCATATATATTTTTTTTTGATTTTTGATCCGCGGTCCGTCTGTCCGCCTGTTGTAATCACGTTGGACCCCGAAATTCGGTATTTTGATGATTTTAACCACATCTTTCAATGGAATTGTCTGAAATTCTACACTAGGAGTTCTTCGTGACTACTTTACCCCCTGAAAAATAATTTTCTATATATGTCCACGATATCGCATATCTCCCATAAAGCTGTACCTCCCAACATTCGGTATTTTGATGATTTCAGTCACATTTTTCAATGGCATTGTCTGAAATTCTACACAAGGAGTTCCCTCTGAGTACTTTACTCCCTGAAGGAGAAATTTCCACAGTACCTACCTTTAAACAACAGTACCTACCTTTATTCGGTATTTTGATGATATTAGCGACATAATTCACCGGAGGTTAAGAACCCGTAACAACCTTCAAGTAACAAATTCCAGACAATTCCGTTGAAAAAGTGCCGAAAATCGTCGAAATGCTTAAAATGGAGGGGTACAATTATAGAGGGGCTAAACGATAAAGTTGACTGATATAGCCCATCTTCGAACATGATCTAAACTCAAACTCAAAACACATGAGTACCGAATTACAGCACTATATCTCAATTGCTATCACACAATTCCATTGAAAAGATACCGAAAATCGTCTAAGTGCCTAAAATTGGGGGATACTGGGGGCCATATGGAAAAGTTGGCCGATATAGGCCATCTTCGAACTTGATCTAAGCTCTGAGCCAAAACACATGAGTACCGAATTACAGCACTATATCTCAATTCCTTCGGAAGATAACACGATTACAACAAACGGACGGACAGACATGGCTGATCATGAACATATCTAAAATAATTACTTCGATGATGAGGGTATAAAAGCCCCTTTCTGCTCAATTGTGTTTCATAATTATACCCTACACCACATAGTGGTAAGGGTATTATGTCTTTGTGCATTTGTTTGTAACATGGAGAAGGAAACGAGATAGACCCATAGTTACTTTTGAGAACCTTCATAGAATCACTTTCTGAGTCGATTTATGCATGTCAGTCCGTCTGTCCGTCCGTCCGTCCGTCCGTCCGTCCGTCCGTCCGTCCGTCTGTCCGTCTGTCCATGTATTCTTGTGAACAAAATGCAGGTCGCATTTATTATCCGATTGAGATTAAATTTTCCAAACAATATTTTTTTGGCCCAAGGACGAACCCCATTGAAATTGGTGAGAATCGGATCAAATTTAGATATAGCTCCCATATATATCTTCATCCGATTTCGGGCTAAATGTGCACCAAATGTCCACTATCAGTCCAAATTACCTGAATTTTGGCACACCCAACCGAGTTCGGCCTAGAAGCAAGTGTATCAAATTTGGAGAAAATCGGTTCAGATATAGCTATAGCTCCCATATATATATTTCATCCGATTTGGTGTTTAAGCCTCTCACATTCGTAATATGCACTCCACAAGAATGATATTTGGTACCAGATATAAGATACAGCCCAGAAATAGCTGTTTGTAATTTTATCGAAATCGGTTCAGATTTGGATATAGCTCCCATATATATCTTCATCCGATTTCGGGTTAATTGTTCACCAAATGGCCAATATAAGTCCAAATGGACTGATTTTTAGTACATGGACCAAATTCAGCCTAGAAGCAAGTATATAAAATTTAGTGAAAATCGGTTCAGATATAGATATAGCAACCATATATATGTTTCATCCGATTTAGAGTTTTAGTCCCATACATTCGTAATATTCACTCTACAACCGTGATATTTGGTACCAGGTATTAGATGGAGCACAGGAATAGCTGTTTTAAATTTTATCGAAATCGGTTCAGATTTGGATATAGCTCTTATATATATCTTCATCCGATTTCGGGTTAAATGTGCACTAAATGGTCAATATCAGCCCAAACCACCAGTCTAGAAGCTAATACGTAAAATTTGGAGAAACCCGGTTCAGAGATAGCTATAGTTCGTAAAATGCACGATAGAATTAGATAGATTTTGATTTTGTACCAAATATCTCATAGAGCTCTGAAATGCCCTGTATAAAACTTTTTACGAGAGCTCTACTAAATATGCATAGTGGTGTAGGGTATCATATAGTCGGCCCCGCCCGACTGTGCAGGTCCACGTCTTCGTATAGCCCCCATATAACGGTACCTTCCAATATTCGATATTTTGATGATTTTATCGTCATTGTTCACCGGAATTGTTTCAAATTACGTTTTTAGAATTCGTAATGAGATCTACAGTCTGTGACAGAAAATTGTTTGTGCAGGTCCAGGTCTTCGTTAAGGCCCCATATATCAGTACCTCCCTAAATTCGATATTTTGACGATTTTGGGTACAATACTCACCGAAATTGTTTGAGATGTCGTATTTGAAGATCGTAATAGATGCTACAGCCTATGACAGAAAATTTTCTTTGCAGGTCCAGGTCTTCGTATAGCTCCGATATAATGATACCTCCCTATATACGGTATTTTAATGATTTTAGCTACATTATTCACCGTTTATTTCAAGTTTCGAATTTGAATATGGTAACGGCTTATGACAAACAATGCCCATGTAGACCCCAGTGTAACGGCTATATTCTTATTGACCCCAAATAACGGCTATATTCGGTATTTTTAAAAGTTTAACAGAATTTGTAACACATTCTATTTTTTGAAAATTTCCAAATTCGTTCCAAATGGTGGAGGGTATTCAAAGTTCGGCCCGGCCGAACTTACTGCTTTTTAACTTGTTTTTTATTTCTTCTTTTAAGTCAGAACACTAACAATATTCTTCTTCAAACACTTCCGGATGTCTTGCATATTCCAGACCTGCCTTAAAATTCGTATCGAAATTTTCATCCTTATTCGCTCGGGCTATTTCGAGAATTTTCCTCGCACTTTCACTGTCATCGGCCTTGACTTTGTTAATCGCCTCGTAAAGCTTGTCCAATATGGCCACCATTTTGGCACTGCACACCACCTTGTCGTTTGGTTCATCAAATTCTTTTAAAATCTCAGAAAACTCATTTTTATATTTCGCATAGGCCTCCATGTCAGGTATGGCCTTAACATTTGCCTGGACACGAGATTTAACGTCGGCCATCATGGCTTTAAAATTATCCTTGCCATCGGCAACACTACGCTTGGCCACAGAAATGCCAAGGGAAATCTAGAAAAATAAATAATTTAATTTTTTTTTCAGAATCGTCTAACTTTGGATTACCTGGACTGCTGCAGTGGCCACAATGACTGCGAGGAGTAAAAACTTCATGATGTCTTGCTGCCAAGAATATTTGAAAATGAACTAAAAGAATTGATATGAATTGAAAGAATTTATATGAAATCACAGCTGAACCCTGACAGCCGGTTGTGAATATTAAAAAACGCATTTACATATATACTGATTAAGCGAACTGATTTGCGATATTTTTTCCATAATTCTGGGATTCGGAAGACATTATCTCAATGCAATTGTTTGTTCATTTCAATATTATATGAGGTCAATATAATATTTACTTTTTTATAAACATTTCAAAAGAAAGGAAATATTATTTCCATATAAATATGTTTATATATTTTTTGGAAATCGAATGGAAAGGATTTTTTTCATTTATTCAATATTTGATGTTCCTTAAGGGAATATGCAAATAAAGAGCACAACTTCCTTTCTCTCTCTCTCTCTCTCTCTCTCTCGCTCTCCCTTTGAAACTTTGAGGAGATATCATTCGAAAAAAAATATTTTTTCAATACCAAATTGAATAGCCTTAAATGATCCACATAATAGATACCATCGATCGTTCGACGTCGCCTATTCTTTGTGAATGAATTGCGTCTATTTTTGGCCAACAATTTTAGACGAAAGTTTTGTCCACTGAGTCATGGGAAATGAATTCAAGAAGAGACAACTTTTTTTCGTGTTATTCTTGTCAGCATTTTTTGCAAAACATTGACTGTCTGGATGCTAAATTTGTTCGGAGATGCATTTCAATTTTTTTTTGGTTATCGCTTACAATTGGGCAAGAAATGGAGACGATATTGGCAAAAAGCCGACAAGTACTCGGGAATTGACAAATAAAGTCCTAATAAAAATTTTGAGAATATCTGCAAGATTTTTAGAAAAAAAATTATTTTTTACCCTCCACCATAGTATGGAGGGTATATTAAGTTTGTCATTTTGGTTGTAATACCTCGAAATATATATTTTAGACCCAACAAAGTATATATATTCTTGATCAGCATAAAATTCTATGTCGATTTAGAGATGTCCGTCCGTCTAGCTTCCGAACGAATTGATGTAGATTGATGAAATTTTACTCAAATGTATAATATGCCTGCAGGACTTTTTGTATTGTATGTAGGTCCACATTTTGGTATAGCCCCCATATAACGTTACCTCCCGATATTCGGTATTTTGGTGATTTTTGCGACAATATTCACCGGAATTGTTTCAAATGTGGTATTTAAAGTACGAAATGGATGCTACAGCCTACAACAGAAAATTGTCTGTGTAGGTCCACTTCTTGGTATAGCCCCCATTTAACGTTACCTCCCGATATTCGGTATTTTGGTGATTTTAGCGTCATTATTCACCAGAATTGCTTCAAATTAAGTATTTAGAGTTCGAAATGGGAACTACAGTCTGTGACAGAAAATTGTCTATGCAGGTGCAGGTCTTCGTATAGGCCCCATATATCAGTACCTCCCTATATTCGGTATTTTGACAATTTTAGGAACAATACTCACCGAAATTGTATGACACGTCGTATTTTAAATTCATAATGGATGCTACAGCCTGTGACAGAGACTTGTCTATGCAGGTCCAGGTCTAGCTCCGATTTTGATGATGTTAGCTACATTATTCACCGTTTATTTCAAGTTTTAAATTTGAATATGGTAATGGCTTATAACAAACAATACCTATGTAGGTCCACGTTGCATAGACACCAATATAACGGCTATATTCGGTATTTTAAAGATCTTAACAAAATTTTTTAACGGACTTTATTTTTGGAAAATTTCCAAATTCGTTCCAATTGGTGGAGGGTATTCAAAGTTCGGCCCGGCCGAACTTACTGCTTTTTAATATGTTTCTATTGAAATTCACATTTCTAGATCCAAAAATGTTGGTGGATTCAGTTTATTACTTTCTGGCGGATATCAGACTTCAATATTAGGACATTTTTTTTCTAGAGAACATTAATCCATAAAACCAGAATAGTTCAGTTTAAATCGTAATATTTTTCAAATATCATCAGACCTATACAATTGTTTTTTTTTTTAAAAAAAAGATCTCAAGAAACTTTCATCATCGAAATACAGATTTTAAAAAATATTTTTAGAAAGTCCACCCAATCTGAATTTGAATTTTTTAAAAACAATTTTGAAGGACCTTAAATAGTCGATTGTTTCAAAGGATATTTTACCATGGACATTTTTAAAAATACTTTTCTACGACCTCAAGTCCTAAACTTATTTTAAAGAAATATTTTTTAATGACCTTCTCAATCCTTAACCTTTTTGAGAATACTTCTTCAAAGACCTCAATTCTTTTTTAAAGGGCGACTAAATTGCCATTAGTTTAGGAAATATTTTAGACCCTAGCTCTTTTTGCACCAAATCCGTTTCAGGACATTTGGAGTCGATTTAGCGATGTCCGTCCGTCCATCTGTCCTTCTGCCTGGCTGGCTGGTGAGCACAACAACTCTCGAATTGAGTATCCGATTTGGTCCAAATTTGG
The DNA here is from genome assembly GCF_030504385.1 of Musca domestica. NCBI lineage: Eukaryota > Metazoa > Arthropoda > Insecta > Diptera > Muscidae > Musca > Musca domestica. The sequence continues at coordinate 25,278,039 of NW_026712363.1, read as the reverse complement.
CAGATCGTAAAATTATTATCAAACATTGATAGAGTTCAGAGATGGGCAATAGCGGTCCACTCCTTCTGGTGTATTCCCCACAAAACGTCGACATTTTCAAAAAATATATTTTTCTTTACACAGAAAGAGAAAATATAATCCGATTTCATATTTCATATTTCACACATTTCATTATTTCTACTAACACAAGATTTGCTATGAAGATGGTATATATCGTTCCCCTCCTTCTGGTACCTCCCCACAAAGGGTCAACACTTTGAAAATCCCTGAAGCTCATAAAACGCGAAATTAACATTAGAGTCCATTCAGACTTGGCACGTCTTTATAATTCCATCATCACAAGATTTGTTATAAAGATGGTAGAGATCGGACTCTTCTTTCTGGTACCTCCCCCACAAAGGGCCAAAGTTTTGAATACCTAAAACGATTATCAAATCCACTAACCCAAGATCTGCTGTAAAGATGGAATACATCGGTCCACTTCTTCTGGAGATCCATGAAGATCATAAAGCAATAAATAAATATCCAATTTTATTCAGACTTGGCACATCTCAATATTTCTATCAATACCAGATCTGTTATAAAGATGGTGAAGATTGATTCATTCCTTCGGATACCTCCCCTACAAAGGGTCAAAGTTTTGAATAACACAAACGATCATTAAATCCGAAATAAGAATCAGATTCTCTTCAAATTACACACATCTCATTATTTCTACTAACACAAGATCTGCTGCTAAGATGAGATATACCGGTCCACACCTTCTGGTACCTCCCCCACAAAGGGTCAACATTTTGAATAATCATGAAGCTAATAAAACACGAAATTAACATCTGATTTCATTCAGACCTGGCACATCTCAATAATTCCATCAACACGAGATCTGTTATGAAGATGGCAGAGATCGCACCATTTATTCTGGTACTTCCGCCACATAGGGTTCAAGCTTTTGAAAAAAAAAAAAAAAAACGCTCAAACAAATCGACATAAGCTTACAACTCTCTTCGCATAAAATTGGATATATATGTTCGAATTGTTATAATTTTGTCCATACCTAGATTTTTATCTGTATTAGATGGAGTAAGAAAATGGAATATTTCGGTCGACTAAATATGGCAATTCACGCACATTTTCAAATTTTCTAAAATTTATCACATATCTCATGTGAAGTGAGGGAATTAACCAGTATAGCCCAAACCTGGCACGTCGCAATATTTATATAATATTTATTTAGGTCCGATACAAAATGGACAATATTGGCCCATTACTTCGGAACCTACTCCATAGAAAGTCAAAAAATTTGAATAATCATAACAGATGTACATATAATGTTAAATAATCGAGGGTATATATCTGTCGGCAAACCGACTGATACTTTTTAAATTGTTGAAAATATGTTTAAGGACCTCCAGCCTTTAAGCACAGATTTATTAAGAATTTTTTTTTCAAGGACCCTCAAAGCTTTATCTGCAAGATTCTTAGAAGGTCGATCAAATTGCGTATCGGTTTTAATTGGGTTTAAAAAATCCTTACTTTGTTGACTTTTTAAAGGATATTTTTTGAAGGACCGTTAAATTGTGTTTCTGATCGAGGAAGATTACAAAAAATATTTTTTACAGAGGCCATCAAACTCGTTAGTTTTTAAAACTTTTTGTTAAATCGTTGATTTCTTTCAAGAATATTGTGCAAGGATTCTTCGATAATGGAATTTTGTGAAAAAATCTTCTTAAAAGTTATTTGTTGAAGGATAAAGTTTAAAGAGCTTCAGATTTCAGTTCTCATCTTTAAATAACATCTTTCAAGGATACTTAGTTCATGGATTTTTTTTTTTTGAAAAATATTTCTCAAGCACTATCAATTCGCTAATTTTACATTTCAGGAATTCTTAAAGACATTCAGGCCTTGAAAGAATCATAAGACCATAAAAAAAGTTTTCGTGGATTTTTTAAGAATTTTCGATAGTTTTCAGATTTTGAAAGATTTTTTACACCTTAAATATTTCAAAATATTCTTATCTAGGAACATCTCATAATGTCGTAGATATTTTAAGAATATTAAATCACATAATTTTCAACAAAAAATGTTCAAGTGCTCCGACCTTCACAATAATCCACTTAAAAAATTAAAAATTTTTGGTATTCAGTCATGCTTTTTACTTCATTTAAATTTTTGGAATTTCGTAATTAAATTTGTTTTATTTTTGTTTGAATAAACGAAAAATTCTAAATTTTTCTAATAAGTCAGTTTTGAAAAATTGTGGTCAATCCTGGAGGTGAAGCCATAAGCAAGGATCCTTTCTCAACGCTTACGAATCTTTGTCTGAAATTCTAATGCAAGCAAAAGAAAAACCCATGTAAGTTCATCTCTTTTTAAAAATCTCCCAATATTTGTGTTCGCATTGACCCTGGGTGGAAGCGCTGTCCGCCCCCTTTATCCACTTCAAAATGCGTCCCAATCTACTTAAAAAAAGTGACATATTGCCTTTGGTTTTCAATTTTCGCCGACCTCTTCCACCAAAAAATTTATGCACTAATAAAATCTCAACATTCCATTGTTGTCTTCGAAATGTCAACACGAATCGCTGGGATACAAGAAAGAAAACAAAAACAATGCAACTACAACAACAATATCCTAAAATCATGGGCAATGCAATGCATTTGTGTTTTTTTTTTTTTTTTTTTTTTTTTTTTTTTTGTTAGAATGTATCTCTAAGTGCACAAAAACGAAACGAAAATCGATGAAATCTTCAAATGCCAAAAATAGATTTCTTCGCTGGAAAAATGGCGTATAACTGGCAAGTCAGCCCAAGAAGAAAGAAAGCCTTTTGTCGAGCACAGGGAAAATAACAAAAAAAGAAGCGGACAGACAGACAGACAGACAGACAAAACGACAAACACATGCCAAAAAGGAAGAAGGGAAAATACAGTTCAGTGGCTGCCGTTGCTGTTGGCGGGCTAGCTGACGGGCTGGTGCAGCAGCAGCAGCATTGCATCTGTGACAGTCAGTCACTTGGCAGCGTCTTTTACAAAATGTTCACATATGACATGAAAATTAAATAAACATTGCCTCGCAGGAGCATAACTGATGCCTGCGTCAACAGTGACGTCGCGCCTCTGCCACGTCAGGATCCCCAGCAAACTGCAGTGAACTATATTTTCTATTTTCAGGCGATCGGCCCGACGATTGTTTACACATCGTTTTCGATTTCGGTTTCTTTCTTTCCTTCCTTTCTTCTTTCTTCAGACTTTGGGCCACGCACAATTTTTCTCGTCTATGGCATTCCAAGGAGTTTAGTCTGCGTGTAACTGTAACGGTGTCCGGGTCTCTTGAAATTTGTCCGTTATACCGGAGCATCCGTGTGCCCAAAAAAAAAATTTAAAAGAAATCGCATTGACTCTGACATTGTTTGAAAGTGAATATTTTTAATTTCGAAGTTCAAATTTACGTTGGATATTTATTGTTGTTGTCTTTTTATTCCAAAATTATTAGAATAAAGTTGTGACGCGCCAGTGTGTGAGACTCTTGAACTTGTGCGTTCAATCGCCAAAAATACCAAAAAAAAAAAAAATATAAAACTTGATTTCAAAATTTAAAAGTAAGTGATAAAATTAAAAGGATTTATTGGTGTGATCGAGAAAAAATTTGAAATCGAAAATAGTGTGGAAAAATTAATAAAAACGAATATTGAAAAAAGAAAAAATATTGGAAAATACATATAAATGAGCAGAATTCTATAGCAACTATTTTTCGATCAATGGTGAAATACTCATTACTTAAATATTCGAAATTATCGTGGATGAAGTGCTTCAAATCTTTATAAATTCGAAGAGGAAAAAAATATTTGAATATTCTGATTCAAAGCGGTTTGAGTGTATATTCTAAAAGCCAAAAAAAAAGCTGTATAATGTGGACCTTTATTGGATATTATTAAAACAAATTGGGATTTAAATTTCAAAACATAAAAGAGAAATGAAGTGATTTGAAAAAAAAAACAAATTCAAATATAAAAAATACAAAGTAGCAGCCTTGACATACAAAGACCCCATTTATAATTATTCATAAATTTTTTTATATAAATTTTTTATATAAATTTTTTATTTTGTATTTTTTTAGATTGAAGGTGTCATAAAAAGACTTGTGCAACACTTTACCCCTTAAACTGAACCAATCAGCCAATTAATAAAGTGCAATACAAAAAAAAAAAAACACCAAAACAAAAAAAAAACATATAGACTTAAAATATAAGAACGTTATTATCATATTTTCTAAACTATTTATTTTTAAATTATTAATTTATTTATTAAGGTAAGTGATGACGCCTTTTCAATACCAAATAAAAATATATATTTTACTTATGACAAGAAGAAAACCAGTAAGGAAAATTCAAAAGGCGGGAGGGGCCCACAATATGATACCCCACACCACTATACATATTTAGTGAAGCTCCCGTAACAAAATACTTTCTTTGAAGTAGAACATACCACCTATCAACATATGGCTTAAGAGTAGGGCAGAGGGAACTAATATATGGGAGGCATATTCAATTCTGAATCGATTTTCACTAAATTTGACGAAGACATTTTAATCTTTTATACCAAATAACATTGCTATAGAGTGCATGATATTACCTTGAGAAGGATTATATTAAAAAAAAAAAAGCTGTAAGTTCGACTGGGCCGAACTTTGAATACCCTCCACCATTTGGAACAAATTTAACAATTTTCAAAACAATAAAATCCGTTAAAAATTCTGTTAAAATTTTAAAAATACCGAACGTAGCCGTATATTATGGTCTATACAACGACGTGGACCTGCGTAGGCAACTTTTGTCACATGCTATTACAATATTCAAATGCGGAACTTGAAAAAAATCTGTGTATAATGTAGCTAAAATCATCAAAATACCGAATATAGGGAGGTACCATGGGGGTTATAAAACGTGGACCTGCACAGACAATTTTCTGTCATAGGCTTTAGTATCCATTACGAACTTCAAATACCAAAATTCCGGTAAATAATGTCTTTAAAATCATCAAAATACCGCATATCGGGAGCTACCGTTATATGGGGGCTATACGAAGAGGTGGACCTACATGGCTCATTTTCTGTTTTAAGCTGTAGTATCTATTACGAACTTCAAATACCCAATTTGAAACAATTCCAGTAAATAATGTCGCTAAAATCATCAAAATGCCGAATATTGGAGGTGCAGTTATATGGGGGCTATACGAAGACGTGAACAGACAAAATTTTCTGTCATAGGCTGTGCAAATGCAAACTGAATATATATATATATATATATATATATATATATATATTGTTTAAGCCATAGAAGGCAGTTCAATCATTACTTAATAATGATTATAATTCTACACAATTTTGTCACGATTTTTACAAGGGCATGTTATGGCTAAACAGGCTGGCTGGACGACGGTTTTTGTTTTGATATTAAGTAAATGGAAATCCCTTAAGTTTTATTTTCCAGCATAAAAAAGTGTTGTATCACATAATCGTTTACGTTTTAGGGTTGCTATAACTGACTGACTGACTGAATAGTACCAAATGGTATTATATTTGGTACAATTGGGTTTTGGGTGACAAAATAGTGCTTGAAATCTGAAATTTGGTACTAGGGTCGCTGTTTTAGTGTAGCCTGGACATATGGAGGTGGTTTCGGAAAGTTGTACTATAATTATACTGTGTGGTACTAAATTGGGCGAAGGGATTGAGTTGGAATCTCAAAATTTGATATTCAGATTATTGATGTTATATGTATTTGGGATTTGGAATCTTTTATTTGTACGAAATGTAATAAATGGTACTAAATTTAATATTGGTTAAAGGGAAAGGGCTGGAATCCTTAAATTCAATATTGAGGTCTCATTTGGTATCTGGAATTGAGATATGGAGGTCGTTTAGGAAATGTGTACAATATATTTGTACGAAAAGTACTAAATGGTACTAAATTTGATATTGGTTAAAGGGATAGGGCTGGAATCCTCAAATTTAATATTGAGGTATATGTTGGTATCTGGAATTGAGAGATGGAGATGGTTTTAATATGCAAAAAGTACAAAATGGTACTAAATTGGGTAGTGAGTGAAGGGAAGGAGCTGGAATCGTGAAAATTGACATTGAATTGGTATCCGGAATTGAGATAATTAGGTAGTCTTGGCAATGCGTCCTATATTTGTACGAAAAATACTAAATGGTACTAAATTTGATATTGGTTAAAGGGATAGGACTGGAATCCTCAAATTTAATATTGAGGTATCTGTTGGTATCTGGAATCGAGATATGGAGAATGGTTGGTAATTGGGTAGTGAGTGAAGCGATTGAGCTGGAATCCTGAAATTTGATATTGAGATCTCTGTTGGTATCCGGAATTGATATATTGAAAATCGGACACCAATTTCCTATTTTATGAAATCTATTATTACTCAAATTCTTGGGGAGGGCTCGAAATGAATATCTATATTGTATATTTGTGCACGATAAAAATATTACAATGTATTCAGTTTGGACTACATCGTCCACGCATTTCCAAAACAATATACAACTATCTCTATCATAGGCACCAAAACTGATGGAAAATTAGTACCATTTAGTACTTTTCGAACAATTATAGTACGCATTTGCAAAACCATAATCCGATCTGCACACCAGATACTAACAGAACCCTTAATATCAAATTTGAGCATTCCAGCCCCATCACTTCATCCAATACTAAATTTAGTACCATTTAGTAATTTTCGTATAAATATAAGACGCATTTCCCATACATCCTGTCAAATCTCAAACACATATACCATTACTAATCTTAATATCAAATTTCAGAATTTTATCTCTTTCCCTTTATCCAATAGCAAATATAGAACTATTCAGTACTTTTCGTGCAATTTTGGTACACATTTTCAAAACCACCTCTTTATCACAAACCTACACTAATGGGGACCCCAATACAAAATTTCAAGATTTTAGCTTCATCCGTTAATATATACGTTTGCAGGCCCTCGATAGATTCTCCCTTTCCCTTTCTTTCACTGACACTCCACCATAAGATTGTGGATTAGCAGGGTTTACAATCCTAACCCTTGTTTGTAGCAATAAAAAACAGTAAAGAAAGTCTTAAAGTCAGGCGGGGCCGACAATATGCTACCCTACACCACTTTGCATATTTAGTAGCTTCACATAACAAATACAAGTTTTAATGGGGGATTTGTGAGAATTAAATCATACCAACTATGATTATAGTAATAATTAAAAGTCCAAACTACCTCCAAGTAATATATGGGAGGATATTCCTCTGAATCGATTTCTACAAAATTTATCGAGGCATTTGCGCCTATTCAATTCGGGCTTGTATTATCTATTTGGTTCGCAATTAACTTGAAATCGGATAGATAGATATGAGAGCTATATCTAAATCTGAACCGATCTCGATAAAATTTGGCAAAGGGCCCGAATATTGTTATTACGGAGTCAATATTACGGCTATGCAGGGCAAATTCAAAAAATTTGGATGAACAGTATGTATGGGAGCCATAGCTATATCTGAACCGATTTCCACCAAATTTGATATATTGGTTTCTAGACTCAATTTGGTTGTAAGTAACAAATTCCATTCCATTTGGGCTAATATTACACGTTTGGTGCACAATAAAAGGCAAATCGGACGAAGATATGATATGAGAGCTATATCCAAATATTAACTGATCTCGATAAAATTTAGCAAGGGTATTTCTGAGTTATATTTGCTATATTTCCCCAAATATCGTTGTTACTGAGTGCATATTACGGCTGCGGAGGAAAAAAATAACAAATCGAATGAACAATATATATGGGAGCTATATCTATATCTGAACCGATTTCGATCAAATTTGGCATACTTATTTTCAGGTCCAATCTGGTCGTACGTGCAAAATTCCACACTATTTGGGCTGATATTACAAGTTTGGTGCACAATAAAAAGTAAATCGGACTAAGATATATATGGGAGCTATATCCAAATCTGAACCGATCTCGATAAAATTTAGCAAGGGTATTTCTGAGTTATATTTGCTATATTTCCCCAAATATCGTTGTTACAGAGCGCATATTACGGCTGCGGAGGACACAAATAACATATTGAATGGACCGATCAAATTTGGCATACTTATTTCCAATCTGGTCGTACGTGCAAAATTCCATACTATTTGGGCTGATATTACAAGTTTGGTGCACAATACATAAATTTTGACCGATTATCTCCAATTTCAATGGGGTTCGTCCGTGGATCAAACAAATTATTTGTGCAAAATTTCATCTGAATCGGGCAATAAATAAATTGTTTACAAAAATACATGGACAGACGGACAGATGGAAGGACATGCATAAATCGATTCAGAATGTGATTATATGCATCAAATATATATATACGAAAAAAAATAAGCACATAGCCAGTCTTCGAACCTGATCGAAGTTAAGAGCCACTTTATCTCCATTCCTTGGAAAAATAGCGTGATTACAACAGAAAGACGGACTCATAAATCGGAGAATGTGTCTGAACTGGAAAATGTGTCTGAAACCTAGAAAATAATCGGAATAAAAAATTGCGAAAGAAGAACTTACCTCCTTATTTTGCAGAACCTTCTGATACCAGATAATTCAATGGTTTAAATTTCAGCCACAATTTCAACCGAATTGGCTGTGCTTAAACGCATTGGGTTCTTAAGGATAAATTCGACTACGGAAGAGTTGTTAATATCCGTTCGACTTTTTTAATATAGCCTTTAAATCTGCGCACCAAGCGATTTAAGGTATTTTAGGGATTATAGAGAATTTGAGACCAATGCTTTCACAATAAATCAGTTTCCATATGGTGAAGGATATAAAAAAATCTTTAAGATCGTCTCATTTTCAAGTTTTTATTAGGGACCCCAAAGTTTTTTTTTCCATATGAACTCAGAAACCCTAACATAAGCAAAATCTACAACAATCAATCGAATGGGAAAGCAAGATTGCCTTTCATATGTGAAAATGGTTTTCGGAAATTGCAGCGAATTTTTAGAACCTTTTTCTAAACCCACTGGACCACTACTTTCATATCGATCCAAAACCGAAGCCTACAGCTATTTTCAATATTTTGTAGGTTGAAAAAACATTTATGGGGATAGATTTTGGCGAATTCTTACAAAGAAATGTCCCTTCTCTCAAGATTGGCATAAATGGTTTATTTTTAATTCCGAAAATTCCAGGACCATATTAATTTCAAAAATTCCATTTTCTCACAACAGTGCATGACAAATTGTAGTCAGAAGTTTGGCTAATTCCATACAGAATTTTGGAACATAAAACGATAAATGTAAACGCCGTAAACTTTTTGAAAAATGTCCCACACTCTTGTCACAATCTTGAAAATCTTACCAAAAAAAAAAATCAAACACCCTTCTCTTTAATGGCCCAACAAAAACGATTAAAAGGATTTGTGATGGACACCATTTACATGGGCCATAAATGTCAATTTTATGGGGAGGTGGAGACCAGGGCATAATGGCAGTGATGGCGAGTGGGATGATTGCAGGGCAATGGAACGTGAAATAAACACATCATAATGTCCACTATTTTAACGACTAGATTTTGGTGTTGTTTTTTCTTTTACTTCTACTTTTACTTGAAAAGAGGAACACAACTGTACCCCTGACTAAGAGGTGTGTGTGTGTTTGTGATGAGTATTTTTCCAATGTTAAAGTTAATACCCTCTAAGATCAATGTTCCCCATGAACAGGGTGAACGATCTCGTTGGAGACGAAACTTTGAAACAACAATTTTCCTCGTTAGGAAAGAATTGAAGAAAAATGGAAGCAAATCCCCCTAAATAATGTTTCAGATATTTAATTTGTTGAGTAGAGGAGGGAGGGAGGGAGTTGGACAAAACAAACAACAACAATGTTGAAGATCATGGCAGCCAAAGACAACATTGCAGCATAAATTACAAAGTTCACACACTTTTTTACAAACAACAGCAACAGCAACAACAACAACAACGGCAACATCAACCACCACCAGCATCAGCAGTGGGGCCAACAACATTGGCAAACTCCATCAAACATTTGAATGTTAGACAGTCCCCCCTATGTTGTGTTCATCCAAAGGATTTCCCTTCATTGTACCGGAACGTCACAGAGCCGGAGAGAGATTATTTCCCTTGTTCCCACTGCCGTGACAGCTGCCGTTCGGCATCATGTATCTATGAGATAAAATTTGTTGCTATCCTCACACATCACACATCCTCATATCCTACCCCGCACCCCATACATCACCCACCAAATGTTGCCGCATTTGTGCCTTGGGCCTGGGGCAGGAAGTCCCCCCATAAATTTTTCGAACAAGACTTCCTTAAGATTTACATTAAGGCATAGCAGGCACACAAGCGCACAGCCACTTCACTCCAGATTTTCCCCCATCTAAAATTTCAAGACATTTTTAGAATGAAAATTGTCTGCCACAGCCACAATTACTGTTGTTGTTGTTGTTGTCGTTGGTGTGATTTTAACCCCCTGCAACGTTAGACACAACATTACAAAAACAAATGCAAAGGCAAAGGAAAACAAAAAGGCTGTGGCGCACACATCAACACATTCATAGATTGCATCAGAGCCTTTCTTATTGCAGTTGTTGCTGTTGTTGTTGGTTTTCCTCCTGCCATGCCCAACAACAACGCCAGTTGAACATCTGTGTCATTCACTTTTATTTTCCTTGGGTGCATCATCCTCTGGCAGCCAACAAACGCTCCAGCACATTGAGCTGCCACAACTACTGACTAATGCCTCAGATCCTCTGGCGCATGCTATTCTTTCTTCCCCCAACAGCATCCATCAGCCAGCGAGGCAACCATCCAGCCATAAAGTAAATGAACTCTAAACAACTGATGTCACAAAGAGGCGATGTGGGATACGTTACTAATTCGTGGGTACTAGTGGAACTAGAAGAAGAGCTGAAGAGGTCTTCTTCGTATAGAAGAAGAGCTGAAGAGGTCTTCTTCGTATATAGAAGAAGAGCTGAACAGGTCTTCTTTGTATATAGAAGAAGAGCTGAAGAGGTCTTCTTCTTCGTATTTAGAAGACGAGCTGAAGAGGTCTTCTTCGTATAGAAGAAGAGTTGAAGAGGTCTTCTTCGTCTAGAAGAAGAGTTGACGAGGTCTTCTTCGTCTAGAAGAAGAGCTGAAGGGGTCTTCTTCGTATATAGAAGAAGAGCTGAAGAGGTCTTCTTCGTATATAGAAGAAGAGCTGAAGAGGTCTTCTTCGTATATAGAAGAAGAGCTGAAGAGGTCTTCTTCGTATATAGAAGAAGAGCTGAACAGGTCTTCTTCCTATATAGAAGAAGAGCTGAACAGGTCTTCTTCCTATATAGAAGAAGAGCTGAACAGGTCTTCTTCCTATATAGAAGAAGAGCTGAACAGGTCTTCTTCCTATATAGAAGAAGGGCTGAAGAGGTCTTCTTCGTATATAGAAGAAGAGCTGAAGAGGTCTTCTTCGTACAGAAGAAGAGCTGAGAGATCTTCTTCGCACAGTAGAAGAGCTTAAGAGGTCTTCTTCGTCTAGAAGAAGAGGTTCAGAGGTCTTCTTCGTATATAGAAGAAGAGCCGAAGAGGTCTTCTTCGTCTAGAAGAATAGCTGGAGAGGTCTTCTTCGTATATAGAAGAAGAGCTGAAGAGGTCTTCTTCTTATATAGAGGAAGAGCTGAAGAGGTCTTCTTCTTATATAGAAGAAAAGCTGAAGAGGTCTTCCTTGTATAGAAGAAGGGCTGAAGAGGTCTTCCTCGTATAGAAGAAGAGCTGAAGAGGTCTTCTTCGTGTAGAAGAAGAACTTCTATTCGAAGAAGGCGATCTCTTCTTCTTTTTCGAATAGAAGAATAACTTCTCTTCTTCGAATATAAGGAGAGTTTTCCCTCTTCTTTTTCAAAAAAAAAGCTGTTCTTCTTCTTCGAAAAAAAGAGGAGCCTCTCTTCTTCTTCGAAAAAAGAGTAGCTTCTCTTCTTCGACCAAAAAAGAAGAGTTTCTTTTCTTCTTCGAAAAAAAGAAGAGCTTATCTTCTTTTTCAAAAAAGAAGAGCTTCTTCTTCGAATTGAAGGACTTCTTCCTCTTCGAATAGAAGAGAGGAGAACTTCTTCTTCAAGTAGAAGAAGAGGAGAGTTTTTCTTCTTCGATTAGTAGAAGAGGTGAGCTTCTCTTCTTTGATTAGCAGAAGAGGAGAGTTTCTCTTCTTCGATTAGCAGAAGAGGAGAGCTTCTCTACTTCGAATAGACTGTTTGAAGTTTTTTAGAAACCTCCTCTCCCAATTTCTAATGTGTATTCTCTCTCTTCTCTTTCCAGCCACATGCAAAATGTTCTCGCCGCATCCCAACGTGCCATACAATGATCTCAATACTTCATTCACATCGGAGGGTACCGATATTTCATATGATTCCGATTCAACATTTCACATCTACAATGAGCTGAACTATCCAACGGCCCAGCAGCCGCCATACCCTACGCCGTCCCATACCCAACCCATGAGCATACAAAGCAATGCCACTCCCAGCACTGGCATTATTTATGGCTTTCGAACGCGCCATTTGTCCTGCATCGAAGAAAATGATTCCGATTCGCTGCATTCCTCGTCAATACCTAAGCCGGCCTTTGAAATGATTAAGGATGTGGATGAGAAATTCAAGAAACTTATTAAAGAAAATCCCGATGACAGCTTTACTTCGTGGACCGCTGCCGATCAGGGAGAAGATGAAGTGGATCACATTGCCATGATTGATGAATCGCGGGTCTTCGATTTGGATTATCTGGATGAGTTGAGTGCCAGTCAGGTGGTGACCTCGAAAAGTCAAGGAGATGAAGAAGAGGATGAGGAACAGAATGAGGATGAGCAAGGAGAAGAAGAAGAATTTAGTGTCAATGTCAGCGAGGCCCTTTGGCAAAGTACGGTTTCCGAGCCGGTCCATCGCACGGGTTTTATTGGTGGTAATCGTCCACCTGGCATTATGCCTGATATTATGACTACCTCCTGTTATGGAGCCCTCAACACCTCATTTGGCAGTGAAATGTCTGGACCACCAGCCTATATGGAACAACAATCGACACCGCGAAAGACGCCCAAGTCCAACCCTGGCACACCGCAGAAACAGGAACCCATCTATGCCACACCCGATAAACGCCGTGAATGTAATCGCAGTTTTGACTCCTCCTGTCCCTCTCAATCGAGTTCGGTATATGGTGGTTCTATGAACTCCTCCCTGGATTTACGTTGTATGAGTGCCTCCGGGGTATATGGAGTACAACAATTCCATGTGCCACGTCAGGTCAGTGGACAAAATCCTATGGAAATTTCGGGAATTTCTTTGGATGGTTGTAAAACGGAGTGGAATTCTGTTGGTGGAGGTGGTGGTGCTGTAGCGGGAGAAGGAAGTGGTGTTATTTCACCCACCGAAGATTTGACTGAAGAAATGCAAGTCAAGTGCTTGAATGCAGCTGAAAATGGTAAGTCCAATTTTTTTCTTTATTTTTTATTTTAAGAGAGAACCGACATTTCAATTAAGAGTAAATTCTCCTATAAAAAGAGAAAATATTGAAACAATAATCGAAGATAATTTTGATTGATTCTCTTAATTACTTTTCTCATAATATTTTATTTTTACACATTTATTAAAAAAAAATAATGATAACAGGGATGGGAGTTCCATCACTATGCAAAAAACAAACGTCCTTTAGAAGCACTTAATTGGGGTCCAAGATTGGGCCTTAAAGACTATTTGATATGCGCCTTTAATAACTTTTTACACAGCAGAATGAAAGGCATAAGGGTTCAAGTCCTACAGCAATTCAAACCTTCTTTTCCAAAAAGGGTTCTCCATGTTTTCTTCGTAGTATGAAAGAGCCTAAAGATCCTTTTCGCCGTTTCGAAGAGGATCTCATGATTTTCTTCATCCCGCAAAATAACTTTACGATTTTCTTGGCCTCTATAAAGAGCTCAAGGTCCTCTTCATTTCGAAGAAAATCTTAAATCCGTCAACGAAAAGCGCAAGGTCTTTTTCGTCTCGAGGAGAGTTTCAGGTCGATTTGTCTCGATAAAAAGCATAAGGTCTTCTTCGTCTCAAAGAAGAACTTAAAGAGAGGCTCATGCTCTCCACTTCTTGTTCTTCGTAAATAAAGGAGAACTCTCCTGCTCGTCTTCTTGGGATAGAAGAAGATGTCTCCAGGCCTTCATCATATAGAAGAGATTTTCTCCAGGTCTTCCTCTTCGTATAGAATAGGACTTATCCAGGTCTTCCGCTTCATATAGCAAAACACCCTTTCACGACTTCTTCTTTGCGTAGAAGAACATTTCGTCTGCTGTCCTTGGTATTGAGAGGGTCGAAAGCATTTTTGTACAAAAGAAGATCCCAAAATTCAGATACCTATCTGTGGCTTCTGTCTGTATGAGATCTTTATTCCCATTAAAGACATATGTAGGCTTTGTTTCCCAAATGTCTTCCTTCTGATGATAAGTAACTTAGGTGATTTTTTTTTCGAAGCATGGCTTATTGGTTTCTTTCTCTAGAAAAAGATGTTAACTTCCTTATCTATAAGGGGAGCCGAGACTGTGTACTTCTAAAAATAAAATTACTAGAGGGGTTTCCTTAAGTAAAAGAGGCCTTGAGTGGCCTAGAAGACATTTTTCATAGCCTCAGGCATAAAACTACAGAGGGTATATAACATTTGATACGAACAAAACGTGCCTCATCGAAATAACGAAATAACCCTTGGTCTCTTAGGACCAAATCCGTTTCAGGACATTTAGAGTCGATTTAGCGATGTCCGTCCATTCATCTGTCTGTCTGGTTGGCTGGTGAGCACGATAACTCTCGAAGGGAGTATCCGATTTGATCCAAACTTGTTACATCGTAATTAGTATTGTCAGAGTTAGATCGAGTTCGGAGATGGGCAATATCTGTCCCCTCCTTCTAATATTTTATTGCACAGATAGAGAAAGGATGATCCGATTTTGCTTCAACTTGGCAAATCCTAATATTTACAGCAGTGCAAGTTCAGGTGCGACAATGGACAATATTGGTCCACTCCATCAAGTACCTCCCCCACAAAGGTAGAAAATTTGGAATAATTATAACTCTTATAAAATGTGATGCAAGAGTCCGATTGTCTTCAAATTTCACACATCACAATATTTTTATCAACCCAAGGTCTGGTGTTAAGATGGAATATATCGGCCCGCTCCTTCTGGTACCTCCCCCACAAAGGGTCATAATTTTGAATATCCACGAAGCTCATAGAACGCGAAATTATTATCGTATTTAATTTAAACTTAGCACCTCTCAATATTTCCATCAACACAAGATCTGTTAAAAAATGGTAGAGATCGGACCATTTCTTCTGGTACCTCCCCCACAAAGGGTCAGAGTTACAAATAACAGCAACGATTGTTAAATCCGAAATAAGCATCCATTCCATTCTCTTCATATTTCGGACATCCCATTATTTTTACTAACCCAAGATCTGCTGTGAAGTTCGGATATATCAGCCTACTCCTTCTGGTACCTCCCCCACAAAGGGTCAAAGTTTTTAAATATCCATGAAGTTCATAGAACGCGAAATTAACATCCTATTCCATTCAAACTCAGCACCTCTCAATATTTCCATCAACACAAGATCTGTTAAAAAAAATGGTAGAGATCGGACCACTTCTTCTGGTACCTCCCCCACGGAGGGTCAAAGTTACGAATAACCGAAACGATTATTAAATCCAAAATGAGCATGCAGTTCTCTTCACATTTCGGCTATCCCATTATTTCTACTAATACAAGATCTGCTGTGGAGATCGGATATATCGGACCACTTCTTCTGGTACCTCCCCCACAAAGAGCCAAAGTTTTTGAATATCCATGAAGCTCATATAACACGAAATTAACATCTAATTCCATTCAGACTTGGCAAATCTCAACCATCAACACAAGATATGTTATAAAGATGATATAGATCGGACCATTTCTTCTTCTACCTGCCCCACAAAGGGTGAAAATTTTGAATTACCAAAACGATCATAAAATCCAAAATGAGCATCCGGTTCTCTTCGTATTTCACACATCCAATTATTTCTACTCACACAAGATCTGCTGTGAATATTTGATATATCGGTCCACTCCTTTTGGTACCACCCCCACAAAGGGTCAAAACTTTCAATATTCGATTCCATTCAGAATTGGTACGTCTCAATATTTCCACTAACACAAGATCTGTTATGAAAATGGCAGAGATCTGCTAATTTCTTCTGGTACTTCTCCCACAAAAGGTTCAAAATTTTGAAAACTCATCCTATTCTCTTCAAATTTCACACTTACAAATAACATTTGCTAACACAAGATCTGTTGTAAGGTGATATATAACTGCGAACCCCTTTTGGTAATTCACCCACAAAAAGTCACAATTTCCAATACTTATATCTGTCATAACGTGCGAAATAAGTCGTCGATTCTTTAGAACTTGTTTTTAGAAATTTTTCTCTTAATCAGAAATCTCTGTGGATTATAGAATTGATCGAAATTTATGATTTCGAATTTGCCGATATTAGTCAATATTGGCCGACTGCTTCACAACCTCCCCCATTAAGGGTCAACTGTTGGAATAATCATAACACAAGGCTGGGGGTATATATCTGTCGGCAAAACCGACTGAATATATTTAACTTGTTTTTATTTCCTTTTCATTTAATTTTAGAAAATTATTTTATTTTCTTTGTATTTTTTTTTATATTTTTTAATTTAATATTTTTTTTTATTTTGTTAATTTACATTAATTATTTTTTCTTTGTTTTATTTTGTTATTTTATATTAAATATATTTTTTATTTATTTTGTTTTTATTTTTTTATTTTATTTTTTTTTTTATTTTATTTTTATTTTTTTTTTTTATTTTCATTTATACGTTATTTTGATTTAATTTTTGTTTCATCTTCTTCCAATAATTATAACTTTCCATCTCTGCATTATTGGCCTCATCATATGAGAGAGCTCTCTCTCTCCAATTGGAATTCACATTTCAAAGAGAATCAATTCTCAGTTATTCTCTTCTAACTAATATTATTAGTAATAAACAATTTAATCTCTTGCCACAAATTATGGACTAATCTCATCGGAAAATCTTCCCTACCTTAATTATGTTCATTATGTTCATTTTATTTTAGAAAATTATTTTATTTTTTGTTGTATTTTATTTTTTATATTTTTTAATTTATTATATATTTTTTTATTTATTTTTATTTTATATTAATTTTATTTTTTCTTTATTTTATTTTTATTTTCTTATTTTGTTATTTTATATTAAATATATTTTTTCTTTATATTATTTTTATTTATTTTTTTATTTGTTTTATTTTCATTTATACGTTATTTTGATTTTATTTATTTTTTCCATTTTCTTCCAATAATTATAACTTTCCATCTCTGCATTAATGCCCTCATCATATGAGAGAGCTCTCTCCAATTGGAATTCATATTTCAAAGAGAAAGAAATTCTCAGCTTTTCTCTTCTAACTAATAAGCAATTTAATTTGTGGTACAACCAACAGATGGCGTTGTTGTGTTGCGTTAATCTTTGGCCACAAATTATGAACTAATCTAATCGGAAAATCTTCCCTAGCTTAATTATGTTGTTCTCAGCTATTATTCCTTACCTGTTTGTGTCTTACAAACAACCGCTCAAACTTGCAAATAGCAAACTGTCTTTATGTCTTAGCCACATGTCTGGCAGATAGCTGTCTTTGTTTTTGTTCCTACAGCAGACAAAGGAAACTAGTTCGTCTTGCTTCAGCTGGCAATGTTAGGACCTGTCTATCACCGCAGCAGTTAAAGGCTTCTGCTAGCAAAATTGTAGCCTTTTTTCTTCTTCACAAAAACAATAAGAAAAAAATAAAAAGAATTCTGGTTCTTGTTTGCTAGCCATGTGGGTTCTTGTCTCATGTGTGTGAGTGTGTCTGTCTTCCAGTCTTTTCTTCTGTTTGCCTTTGGATCCTGCTGATCATGGGTTTCTTTGCAAAGACTTTTGTTTGCAGTTCTGTTTAACTGACAGACGAATGGATGGACGGACGGACAGACCGATGTTTTGTAGTGGAACCAATTCATGTCTTTTGACTTGTTTTCGTTCTGCCGTTCAGAAGTTTGTTTGAAGAAGCTTCTTAGTCTGCTTTTGCGTCGTTGATGTATTTGTTTGTGTGTCGGCTGGTCTTCAAGTCTGGCTACCTCACGATGGAGCTCCTCCAATACTCACTGGCTACCTACCTACCTACCTACCTGTGGTGTGCACATAACCCAAGCCAGGCTTTCCCACACGTTTTTTTTTTTTGTTTGTGCCCGCTTGGTTATTAGACATGAATTGTATCATCGAAATAGAAGTGGGGCAAGGGGATGGGAGGGAGGTTGCAGTCTGCAATTGTTGTTCGTGTTGTTGTTGTTGCTTATAAACAAAGTTGTAGTTGTCTTATATTGCCTGTTGATCTTTGTTTCTTTCTGCAGCTTCAGTTTATGTTCATTAAAGTTGGTGGGGTTCGGAGTAGAGGAGAGGATAAAAGTCGGGAGTGTGATCGCTGGCAAACTTTGAGCGGAGAATATCTCAAGTGTTTTCGAAAGCCTTTGAGATAAAAATGTTATGTTCACCAACCAGACAATATATTCAGCCAGGGTAGGGATTTCAAGGCGGATAACATTATGCGGATAATGTATCTAAATTCCACAAACATCGAAACGATGTAGATACATTATCTACGTTGTGTACACAATGAGGATAATGTATCTACGTTGTGTAAGCAATACAGATGATGTATCTACGCTGTGTTAACAACATGGTTAATGTATCTACATTATGTTAACAACATAGATAATGTATCTACGTTGTGTAAACATTGTATCTACGTTGTGTCAACAATGCACATGATGTATTTACACTGTGTTAACAACATGGATAATGTATCTACGTTGTGTACACATTGTGGATAAAGTATCTACGTTGTGTAAACAACATGGATAATGTATCTACATTCTGTTAACAACATACATAATGTATCTACGTTGTGTAAGCATTGTGGATAAAGTATCTACGTTGTGTACACATTGTGGATAAAGTATCTACGTTGTGTAAAATGTATCTACGTTGTGCAAAATGTATCTACGTTGTGTAAACAATATAGATAATGTATCTACGCTGTGTTAACAATATAGATGATGTATCTACACTGTGTTAAAAACTTGGATAATGTATCTACATTAAGTTAACAACATAGATAATGTATCTACGTTGTGTAAACAATATGGATAATGTATCTACGCTGTGTTAACAACATAGATAATGTATCTACGTTGTGTACACATTGTGGATAAAGTATCTACGTTGTGTAAAATGTATCTACGTTGTGTAAACAATGTGGATAATATATCTACGTTGTGTTAATGATATAGATGATGTATCTACACTGTGTTAAAAACTTGGATAATGTATCTACATTAAGTTAACAACATAGATAATATATCTACGTTGTGTACTCATTGTGGATAAAGTATCTACGTAGTGTAAACAACATGGATAATGTATCTACATTATGTTAACAACATACATAATGTATCTACGTTGTGTAAGCATTGTGGATAAAGTATCTACGTTGTGTACACATTGTGGATAAAGTATCTACGTTATGTAAAATGTATCTACGTTGTGCAAAATGTATCTACGTTGTGTAAACAATGTGGATAATGTATCTACGCTGTGTTAACAATATAGATGATGTATCTACACTGTGTTAAAAACTTGGATAATGTATCTACATTAAGTTAACAACATAGATAATGTTTCTACGTTGTGTACACATTGTGGATAAAGTATCTACGTTGTGTAAAATGTATCTATGTTGTGTAAACAATGTGGATAATATATCTACGTTGTGTTAACAATATAGATGATGTATCTACACTGTGTTAAAAACTTGGATAATGTATCTACATTAAGTTAACAACATAGATAATGTATCTACGTTGTGTAAGCATTGTGGATAAAGTATCTACGTTGTGTACTCATTGTGGATAAAGTATCTACGTTGTGTAAACAATGTAGATAATGTATCTACGTTGTGTAAACAGTGTAGATAATGTATCTACGTTGTGTAAACAACGTGGATAATGTATCTACGTTGTGGAAACAATGTGGATAATGTATCTACGTTATATTAACAACATGGATAATGTACCTACGTTGTGTAAACAATGTAGATAATGTGTAAAATGTATCTACGTCATGTAAATAACCTGTATAATGTATCTGGGTTGTCTTAAGGACGTATCTAGCGTGTTTACATTGAGTTAGCACCACAAATACGTTATCCACGTGAATATTGTATTCACATATAACAAGCAACTCCAACAATTTGAAAAATGTTTCCCTTTATGCTTTCGAAAAAAATCTGTTACTGGCATCCCTACCCAAACTGTATTTCTTTGTTTTACCAATGAAATTACCAACACCGTTTTTTGTTTTTTTTTTTCTCCATCAGCTTCCTACCTCCAAGTCATTTCATTTCTTTCGTTTTGCCAACTCGATTCAGCATCCAAGTCAAGACTCTGCAAAGCCACAGCTATGCAACAGGTCTGTGCCGGCAATTTTGGGATGCATCATCATAAGGATGCAGTCCCGATTGCACGTATGACTCGGTGTCTGGGCGCATAGGTATTCGGTGCGCTCCGTCCGTCCTCCTGTCTGTCTGTCTGTCTGTTCGTCTGCAGGCTTTGACTGTTATAATCTGTGAATGCGAATGTTGTCATTATTATCACTTTAATATGTTACATGCAGACTGACTGAGGCGTTTTTCGTTCTTCAGACGGCTTGGGCTAAAGGACGACGGCTAGGTGGTGGATAATTTTATTCAATATTTCGTTTGAGTTTTTGTTTCTTCATTTGGACTTTGTGGTTCATTTGTTTGTGTCTGTCTGTCGTCTTGGTTTGATTTTGGTTTTGCCATTTTCGTGTGATTCATGACTTTTCACTTTTTTGTTTGTTTGTTTCGCAAGATATTATTTTTGTTTTGGCTGTTCGCAATTTGCACGTGATTTTCATGTTATGTGTGTTGGCATTTTGCACATTGTTGTTGTTATTATCGTTGTATTCTAATTGTTCCCCCAGACTTTACAAGTTTGTGGAACCTTTCCACTGCCTTTATTCTATCCAGCCAATTCTCCATATGAGGAAGTTGGAAGGTTCTGTTCTTGGGTTGAGCGTTATTATTCTTCTCCTCCCTAACTTCTCCACCCATCTCTGACTTATTCCCTTCTTCTTGTTGTCTGAATTTGAATTATGTTTTGGGAAAATGGCCATAATTTATGTTTACCAGCAATTGCTTATCTTTTATGTAGCATCTTCCGAAATGTTTTAAACAACAGCCCATCTCTCTTGGCTTGCTTAACTGCTGGATAGCGGAATATTTTTTTATTCTTTTTACCTTTTTGGCAAAGTTTAAATTCGGTTGGTCTTGATATCAAGTTGTTTGTAATTTTTATGTTTTCCTTAAGACATTTTGAAATGTTCTTTGGAAATTTGTTGAAAACACAAGCAACGCGAATTAAAAGTGCAGTTGCAGCTTGTTTTGTGGTGGAAAGAATGAGGAACTTGTTGCCGTCCAAAATGTTTAAAATTTTTTCGGACCATTGTTGCGTAATGGCGGTTTGTTTTGGACCAAAAACTTTAAATTGAAGTGTAAATTGCCGGACACCAAAAGGGGTATTGAACCTTTGAGGAAGAATGATGACACAGTGGGGGACAAAAATTGTTGAGGTTGCTTGAAATAATATCCTTTAAAACTTTACACTTCAAGCTTAGAGAGTTTTAAACAATATAATATCCAGGATTATAGCTTTGTTGGCCTTGAAACTCTGTTTTTACAAATCTGATTCTTGTGGTTATGTTTGTCTTTGAGAAAAAATTAAAAAAAAATCTTAATTTTTAAATCAATTGAACATCAAAAAAATCTCCATTACAGCTGGGTTGTACTTACAGCTCGGGTACTCGAACATCTACTTTTTTCAAATCCTCTATTTTTGCTTTGTTGGTCCCTGGAAATCCCTAAAAAATCCGCCAGATTATGACCTGGATTGTCACTTTGAAGAGGCTTTTGGTCCTTGAAGATAATTCTTAAAAAACACGTTCGAGAGTCTTTGGTCCTTGAAGGTAATTCTTTATCAACAACCACTTCTTTCTAATCTCTAAGGCCACTTCTTTAAAAAATCCACGGCATTTGGTCGTTGAAAATATTAACAATCGAAAAGCTTCTGGTCTTTAATACTTTTAAAAAATTTTCGTTTATGATTCATAAAAAATCGAAAATTATGGCTTCAAAGGTAGTTGAAAAATATCTTTAATATAATTCGGAATTATGACTTGGACGGTCCTTGAAGAAAATCTTTATAAAAATTCAGAATTACAGCTTGGAAGGTCCTTAAAAAGGTTCTTTTAAAAATTTATGTTTGGCCACCCATTGCGTAAATAATTTTGAAAAATAAAATTGTTAGAAAATATACGTTTATGTCCTGGTTGATCCTTGAAAGATATTCTTTAAAAATTTAATGTTTATGGCCAAAAAGTCCCTGAAACAAGTTCTTTAAAAAAATAATTGTAAGGCTTGGAAGGTCCTCGAATAAAATACCCTATCAAATCCATGTCTATGACGTGGACGATCCTTAAAAAAAATTAAAATTTCCAGGTATACATCTCTCATAGCATTTAAAAAATGTTCTTTAAAAATTCAACTTTATGGCATAAATAGTCCTTGAAAAAATGCTTTAAAAAGGCCACAAAAAAGACCTAGAAATCAAACCATAAGAAAATCCAGGATTATGATCCTTTAAAAATTCTTTGGAAAATCCAAGTTTATGGCTTGGATAGTCCTTAAAAAACATTGAAAAAATCTATGTTAATGATTCTTATAAAATTCTTTATAAAATGCATGTTTATGGCATGGACAATCCTTCAAAATAATTCTTTAAAAATTCATTTTTATGGCATGGATAGTCTTTGAAAAAATCACGGTTTATGATTAAAAAAAAAATTCTTTACAAAATCGAAATTTATGGCACGAATGGTACTTGAAAACAATTTTTAAAAAAATCCAAGCTCCTTGCTTGGAAGGTCCTTGAAAAAAATTCCTTAATACCCTGGTTCATTGCTTTGATGGTCCTTAAGGCGTTCTTGAAAAAAAACTTTAAAAATCATCGTTCATTTCTCATATGGTCCATAAAGAGTCCTTGAAAAATAATCTTTAAAAATACTCCTTAATTGCTTACATCTTCCATAAAATGTCCTGAAAGAACATTTCAATTTTTTCGATTATAAAAAGTCCTTAAAAAAAACAAATATTGATCCATGAAAAAATTATTAAAAAATCCACATTTGGTCCTTTAAAAAATCCTGGAAGAATTATTGGTCCTTTAAAATAAACCTTTAAAAAATTATTGTTCCTTCAAAAAATTCTTTAAAAATCCACGATTGGTCCCTTAAAAAAATCCTAAAAAAATATTGGTCCTTTGGAATAACCCTTAAAAAATTATTGTTCCTTCAATTTTTCAAAAAATCCACGTTTTCTATTAAAAAAAATTATTGGTCAATGAAAAAATTATTAAGAAATACAAGTTTGTTTCTTTAAAAAAAATCCTTTAAAAAATCCACGTTTGTTTCTTTGAAAAAAATCCTTTAAAAAACTCCACGTTTGTTTCATTGAAAAAATCCACGTTTGTTTCTTTGAAAAAATCCACGTTTGTTTCTTTGAAAAAATCCACGTTTGTTTCTTTGAAAAAATCCACGTTTGTTTCTTTGAAAAAATCCACGTTTGTTTCTTTGAAAAAATCCACGTTTGTTTCTTTGAAAAAATCCACGTTTGTTTTATTGAAAAAATCCACGTTTGTTTCTTTGAAAAAATTCACGTTTGTTTCCTTGAAAAAATCCACGTTTGTTTCTTTGAAAAAATCGACGTTTGTTTCTTTGAAAAAATCCTTTAAAAAAATCCACGTTTGTTTCTTTGAAAAAATTCTTTAAAAAAATCCACGTTTGTTTCTTTGAAAAAATTGGTCTTTAAAAAAATAAAAATCCACGTTTTAGAATGCAATATCCTTCGAAAAAATATTGAAAAATTTTATTTTTTTTAACCTAAAAACTCTCTAAAGGTTCAAGTTCTTTAAATTAAAAAAAATTGTATTTAGAAACATTTTTTAATAAATGTTTCTTCCGGAAAAACAAATATTCGTTCCCATAATTTGACCCATGACCCTTACAAAATTATTTAAAAAATTCTCTTAGGTTCTTGAAAGAGATATTTGAAAATTGGTCCTGAAAAAAAAACATTTATAAAATCCAAGTTTCAGGGACTGTTGATCCACATTTTTTTTATAAAACTTCGATTATAGTTCTGTGAGTCTTAGAAAAAATCGTTAATACATCCAATATTTAGCTCCCTGGGTCCTTGATTTTTTTCAAATTAATGTTTTTTGAAACCAAAATTTGACCCTTATTATTAAAGCATTGCCATTGTAATTAAACCTTCATTAATTTACAATTTTAGTATTGAGATTTTGTTTTCTAGAAATCTTTCAAGAACTCTTAATCACCATGCCATGACATGATTAATGGGATTTTTTGGGCTAATCTAAAAAGAAAATCGATGGAAATTTAAAAAAAAGACAGCAACAACACTCTCTCAGCTACTATTGGGTAATTATTGACACAAAACACCTAGAAACCCAAGAAAAGAAAAAAAATACACCACCACTAACAACAACCGAATGGACATCCTTGAAACATATCACTCACTATCACCCAGAGCAGTCGATGATTGTCGGTCATACAAATCATTGAATGAAAGCAAATAAATCACAAGTTTTTTACAAAAAAAAGAACGGATTACAAAAAAAACCACAACAATGAATATTACAATAAGAAAAAATGTTCAAAAGCGAAACCAACAACAACCACAATTTCGTAGTGTACTGAAATCAATAAAAATATTCCATTTGTTTTGTAATCGCATAATCTCATTGGCTTTACTTGGACACACCATTTAAGACCATAGCTGGGTGGGTATGGCATAGCCCTAGGAATCCACATGGATTTTACAATAGGAATGTGTATGGATGTGTGTATGTATATATGTTTGTATATACTGCATTGCTGGGTAGTTAAACCTACCTGTGTTTAGAAGAAAGCTTATCTCGTCAAGTAGGCAAATCGTCCAACTAAGCCAAAACACAACAAAATCGAAAAAAGAAATATTACAATGTAACATGGTTGTTGTTGTTGTCGAAATGCATACATACGAGTACATCATTCATTCGTTGTTGATTTTTTCCAACAAATTTTTACTGAAGGAAAAATAATGTTGCCGCTCAGAGGGAAGGAAAGTCGTGAAAATTGCGTCATAGTTACGGTGAAGAGTGAGCGTATTTTCGACTGTCCAACCGGCCATCATAGCTTATTTACTTAGTGTCGCGTTTCAGGTGAGAATATGAGGGTTTTACAACTCGAAAATGATAAGAACAGGAATACCCTACATATGGCCGACATATATTTGTAAAGAAAACAAAAATAAATAAATCAACGAAATTTTGAAAATTTTATCCTTTTTGGGGTTATTTTTCCAATGGCAAAATTATTTATTTAAGAAATCTGGCGTTATTTGTGGCTCAGTCTGTATTTGCAATGGGATTATAAGGATGAGGGTTATTTAAGGATAATAAATAATTGAAAGGTGATAGTAAAGTTGTAAAGGGGGTAATATTTTACACGTCCTGTTGAGAGAGCATATGAGCACATAAGGTGTCATAAATTTTAAGTCCGTAAAAAATATGTTAAAAATTTCCAAAAATATTTTCTGTTTAGATAGAAATTGAAAAAAAAATCTAAAAAATATTCTTGATGTGCCCTAGAAAAATGTGTAAAAAGTTCTCTATTTGTCCTCCAAAAAATTCTTTAAAGAATCGAAAAAAATCTTTAAAAAATCCAGATTTATTGCTTGGAAATTCCTTAAAGAAAGATTCTTAAAAAACATGTTTATATCATGGATAGTCTTAGAAAAAATACTCTTTAAAAATCCAGGTTTATGACCTGGATAGTCCTCGATAAGGTTTCTTTAATAAATACGTTTTTGTCTCGGATGGCTTGGAAACATATAAAAATATTAAAAAAATCGATGACCTGACATCCTTGAAAAAATAATAAAAATCTACGATTATAAGCTTGGATGGTTCTGGAAAAAAACTCTTAAAAATTCGCCTTTATGGCTTGAAAAAAAAAATCGTTTAAAACCAAGTTTTTGGTTAGGAAGGTCCACGAAAAAATATTATAAAAATGTTTAAGTCTATGGCTTGTATGGTCTTTGAAAAAAAATCTTAAATAAATTCACGTTTATGGCTAGGATGTTCTTTGAAAAAACTTTTAAAAATCCACGTTTTTGGTTAGGAAGACCCTTGAAAAAAAATTAAAAATATTTAAGTTTATTGCTTCTATGGTCTTCGGAAAAATATACAAATCTATGCTTATGGCTTGGGTAATTCCCAAAAAAAATCTTTATGGCTTGGGGTCCTGGAAAATTTTTTAAAATGTTCATTTTAATGGCTTGAAAAAAAATTCTTAGGATGGTCCTTGAAAAAAATCTTTAAAACATTTTATAAAAATCCACGTTGGTCCCTGAAAAAATATTTAAAACACCTACGTTTGGTTCTGGACAACATTTAAAAATGTATTCTTTAGAAAATATTTGTTAAAACTCCATGTATGATTATGTTGGTTATTAAATTTATAAAAATTCATGTTTGAGGATCGGTACATGAAAATAAATATCTCAGAAAATCCATATTTAAAGAACAAGTAGGTAGGAAGAATTTGTATTAATAGGTGAGGAAGTATTCTTTAACGTATTCTCTTTCTAAGTGGGGATTTTAATACCCTTCTGAAGAGATCAATAGAAACGAATTAAAAAAAAACGAAGTAAGTTGGCTACCAAAGCCTTCTTCGGGTAGGAAATAACGTTATACAAACGAATACATGCAAAAATGTTTCGTTATCATGAGATGATGTCAAAAGTGGCGCCCAACGGAATTTGTTTCCCGGTAGGGATCAAACTACAAACTAAAATGTGAGAAAGTGACGCCCAATCACACTTTTTTGCGTGTAAGAGTTCGGATATCCTTTGGAGACATTTAAGAATTTCATTACAAACAGATTAAAAACAAACGAAAGTGGCGCCCAACAGATATTTTTCAAGAACAGAATCAAACATTTTAAAGATCGTTAAAGAAACTAGTTTAAAGAAACAATCTAGTTGAATCTAAAGAATGTGGCGCCCTCCTACCCCCAATCTAATGATTGTTTTGCTATCATGGGTGGTGCCATTTCGTTTGAAGGTCTGCAGGATCTCGGTAATTTTTTTTAAATCCAATTTTAAAAAAATGTCAAAAGGAAACGATTGAAACTTTGAGGCTGCTTCAACAAATTACCCACCTGAAACTTTGGGTGTTATGGCAAGAAAACATTCTGTATGTTATACGTAAAACAGTTGGGCACCATCTACTTTCGTTTCAAATATTCCGTTTGTAATGCTTTTTCGAATATCTGATTCCGTTGTTCGAAAATATCTGTCGGACGCAATTTTCCTTTTTTTGCAAATCGGATTGGAATTAACTCTTATATGTCACAAGAAGGATATTCAAATTCTTATTTGAAAAATGTTAAATTGGGCGCCACTCCATTTTGAATCAATTATATAGTTTGCAGGGCATTTATTTTTCTTTTACTTTAGATGAAGAACTGCTGGATTCGTTTCCATTAATTGTAGATATTCAAACTTTTAATTATACCATCGATCACGTTTCGTAGTTTAGCGGTAATCTTCGTCAACTTTGGCTAAAGATTTGTGATTTAAAAATGAGGAAAAGCTTGAAATAAACATATATTTTTGTTGTCGATCCATTATAGTTGGCAGTGGTGCACAATTTCTCGGGTTTTAAACATGAAATCCATAAGCCCCATCATTATGAGTTCGAAAATATACTCTAAAAATCCATATTTCGCTAATCCGAAATGATTTCATTCAAGTTTTAAAAATTACACTTTTTAATCCTAACATATTGAAAATAATCCAGCCTCTAGCCTTCGAATCACATAATTGCTTTTAATTTAATTTTTAAATCCCCTAACTTCACTATTTTCGATAATATTTCAAGTAATTTGCTACGTTGGGCGCCAATATACCATAGTAGTAGAGTCCCTTGCCCTCGAATCCCAAATTAGATCACTAATCCAAAATTCCACCTATATCATTTTTAAATATTCGACTTTTAGCATTTTCTGTAATTGTTAAAGTTTATTACCATTTTAGGCTCCATTTGTCCTTCTCACACTAAGAAAATTCCACTATCGGATGTCAATACGAAAGACTTCTTTCTAGCACTAAAATCTTCTAATTGTATTTTTCCTATAATATTCAAAGTTGTTTTTTTTTTAATTCTTTAAAATTTTGGGCGCCATTTTTCGCTGTTACTTTTAATCAAATTTTAATTCATTTTCAATCATTAACCAAAGCTATTTCGGTAATATAAAAATTATTTTTTTTTCAAATTTCTTTAACTTATTGGGCACCATTACTATGC
The DNA here is from genome assembly GCF_030504385.1 of Musca domestica. Classification (NCBI taxonomy): domain Eukaryota; kingdom Metazoa; phylum Arthropoda; class Insecta; order Diptera; family Muscidae; genus Musca; species Musca domestica. Next base: position 25,249,354 of record NW_026712363.1, on the reverse strand, counting down.
AGGTCCACGTCATCGTATAGACCCATACCAGTCCCAGAATGCCACAACAGCTAGCTAATCCGACACCCCTTTTTTAAAGATTTAAAATATCATAAATTTTAAAATATATTAAGTTTTCCTGTAATATTCGATATTATTTAACCAAAGTTTTTATTTACAACATTGGGCGCCATTCTGCCCTAGCAGCAAAGTTCCTAGACCTCAAATTCCAGAACCGATTATTAATCAAAAATATTTTAGTTTCAGTTTTAAAATCTCCTAACCTTACCTTAACCCTAAATATTCAATGTTAGTTTTTTAAGTTCCTCAACACATTGGGCGCCATTTTTTCTGTAGCCTATTCCAAATTAATTTTCAATATAAAATCCATCATTAACTTTAATCGCCACCACCCGCTAATCCAAACTAATCGACCTAAATCTTTTCTGTTAAGAATAAAAATACTAATTTAAATGTAACGAAATTCAAGAAGTTGGCAGTGATGACATCGCACACGAGTTAACTTCCGTACCGCCGAAAAATCAGAAAACAAGAATTATTCTGTTTTAGATGCCAAATACAACTGATGCTTTATTCAAAAAATTCTTATATTTAAGCGATTTTACAATTATTGATTTTTCTTAGAGTTAACAAAGAACAAAGGAACATAAAATCTAGAGCTATCAAGAAAAATACTTAAGCTAAAAATTTGTATTGGGTACAGTAAAAGTAAACATTTCTTTTTGGGTTATTTCCGTCATAGTTTTATTACTAGTGTTGTTATTGTGATGTTGAAGTGGAGAATTATTGCTGACGAAATAATGTCAACAATATTGGTGTTAGCTCTTTGGTGCTTATGACAATGTTGTAACTAATAATGATGTTAATAATAATGATATTAATAATAATGATGTTAATAATAATGATGTTAATAATAATGTTGTTTATTGGTGGCTGTAGGTAACTCCTCCCTCTCCAGAATGAAGTGAGGGCTAAAGGGGCTTCGGATCATTTGTGGCCAGAACTTCATTATTGTTGTGGGTTATGGAGTAGATTAATTTTATAGGCTTTCTTATTACTAATATTATTGATAATATTATGATTATAGAACTAATTATACCAAATGCGGAATAAGAAATTGTTTTGTAATTGTCAGAGTCTGTTTGAAGAAATTCGATATTTGCTTTATTTTGGAATCTGTATTGATCTAGTTTGGGTAATGTTAGTTCGTCTCTTATGGAGAGTGTTGTAATATTGTTTGAGAAGCTAGTTTGGAAGGTTATTGTGCTAATGTTTTCTTGGTGAATATTCGGTTTATCTGTATACCAGACATTATTAAATAAGATTTTGCATTCATTAAAATTAATAACAGAGGAAGACTTGATTGGTAGACTCTTAGTTACGTTGTTACATACTGTGGTTATGTTTCCTATTGGAGGGTTTATAAGCACTAGGTAATTTGGTTCTGGATATATTATGTCCGTAGTTAATCCTATGTCTCTAAGGTGACATGCCACCGTTTCTTCTCTAAGCAAAATTGATTTTAGGCAATCTCTATTTCTTTCGTATTGAGTTTCATAGTTGCAGTAAAATTTTTGTTCTATTTGTTTGCATCGGTTGTCGAAAAGATAAAGGTTATCATTGTTTATTAAAGCGTATTCACCGGTTATTATTTCTAAGGTGTTATTTATGGGGGTTTTGATTATGTGTAATAATTTAAATAGTTCATTAGAAATTATAGGAATTTGTATGTCAAATATTATGTTTGTGTCGTTATAATATGCTGTCAGTTGTAGTAATTCATATATATGTTCTGGTGATATAATGTCCGTTGCATTGTTAAGTATGTTGTGTATTTCATTCAGTTCGTCAGTAGTTAATATTAATTTTGGGACGGTGTTAAGCCTTGCTAATACTACTGATTCTGCGATATCATTAAGGTGGTCGGTAAGTATATCTATGTTAAAACTGATTTGAAGTAAATTTTGCATTTGGATTATTGCATTAACCGAGGGGTTTATGGCATTTCTTGTCTGGTTTTGAATCATCATTATAGAACGTTCTATTAGGTTTTGTTCTTCATTTATGTGATTGGTAATGTTTTCGAATCTTGTTATCATTTTGTTATTTAACATCATTTGGTTTTTAAGCGTTGTTTTTATTTGGGTATTTCCTCTAGTTAAATTGTCAATGTTTTTATTTAGTTCTTCTGCATCTTTGTAGTCCATATTTCCCGTTATGAATTTGATTGCTGATCCTAAGGCATTTACAAGTCCCCGTTTTTTCCTATAATTTGGGGTTAATATATCCAATTTGGCTGAGAGATTATTCAGTTTCAGTTTCGTAGTTCTAAGTTGTGATGCTGTAAATCTTGTCTCCTCTATTCGATCCAAAGTTTGCTTTATAGTGTTAATATTGTCGTTATATGTTTTAAGGTTAATAACATGGATTAGATGTTGAAAGTCTGTGATTAATTTAGCATCGCCTAGTTGTAGTGGTATAAGTCCCTGAGTCTGCGTTATGTTTGTTATTGTGACGTCGGATTGTACAGGTACGAACCCTAGTATTATCATTATAAATAATTTCATTGTAGATTTCCAAGGTTTTTTATCTGCTTCTTTCCTCCGATGTGACCTGTATAAGTTGCTTGTAGATATGGACTGCTTCAGGACTATTTCTTGTTCTTCACTTGTAGTTGTTGTTTGTTGTTTTAATTGTTGCTTGTTTTTGTTTTTTTTTTTTTTTTTTTTTTTTTTTTTTAGTTTTTTTTTTTTTTTTGTCGTTTTTGTTACGGTTGTTGTTATTGTTATATGTTATTAACTTTTTAATTGTTATTTTTAGTTGATTTTCCTTTTTTTTTTTTTTTGATCTTCACTGTATTGTTATTTGTTTTTGTTAGTTGGTTTTTTTTTCTTGTTTTATCTGATCTGATCCACTATGACCGTATTATTTGTTGATATTCCTTCAACGATTTTCATTAAATATTTATTCCAACCAAAAAGATATTCATTCTCTCTGGATGGTAATATTTGTTGATATTCCTTCAACAAAATATTATTTATGAATTTATATATATTTTTTATTTAAGATATAATTTGTTGATATTCCTTCAACAATTTTTATTAAATATTTATTCCAACCAAAAAGATATTAATTCTCTCTGGATGGTTATATTTGTTGATATTCCGTCAACAAAATATTATTTTTGATTTTAAATATATATTTTTATTTAAGAGATATTCCTTCTCTTCTTATAGTAAATTGTTGATATTCATTCAACAAAATACTATATTGTATTGGCACTTGATTTTCTCGGTTGTACGGACGTAGGTTCTTTTTTTTTTCCGATTGTTGGCGCACGATTTTTCTCCTTAAGGATTACTTGATATACCGTCAAGCCTAATTAATTTAATATATTTTTTTCCTTCACCAAATTTTTCTTAAAAAAAAATTTTTATGTCCTTTAAAGGATAGTTCACTGTTTTTTCCACAATTAACTTGTCACTGTTTTTTTTGGGGTTTTTTTTTCTGTTTTAAGGATACATTTATTTAATTATATTTTTTTTTCACTTGAGAAAGACCGCACCAACAATGGCCGTACGACTGCGCCAGTTAACTTCCGTACCGCCGAAAAATCAGAAAACAAGAATTATTCTGTTTTAGATGCCAAATACAACTGATGCTTTATTCAAAAAATTCTTATATTTAAGCGATTTTACAATTATTGATTTTTCTTAGAGTTAACAAAGAACAAAGGAACATAAAATCTAGAGCTATCAAGAAAAATACTTAAGCTAAAAATTTGTATTGGGTACAGTAAAAGTAAACATTTCTTTTTGGGTTATTTCCGTCATAGTTTTATTACTAGTGTTGTTATTGTGATGTTGAAGTGGAGAATTATTGCTGACGAAATAATGTCAACAATATTGGTGTTAGCTCTTTGGTGCTTATGACAATGTTGTAACTAATAATGATGTTAATAATAATGATATTAATAATAATGATGTTAATAATAATGATGTTAATAATAATGTTGTTTATTGGTGGCTGTAGGTAACTCACGCACAGACACAACGGTTACCGGTTAAATGGTAGGAGTAGCCACAACATGGCAAACTACAATAACAACAACAAATATCAATGGGTTTTATGAATGTAACAAATATAACGCACAGGTTAAGCCCATATGACAACATTTGCCGACAACAACACCAAACCCGTACACCACCAACAGTCAAAAATTGACTCTCACTTTCGTTCGAAGAAAACTCAAATAGAGCGAAGGTGGAGGTGTCCGCCGCAATAATGTGTGAGAAGATATCAAAAATTATCTATCGCTTGTCCAACAGATTTTGATAAGGAACTCTTTTGTTTGTTTTTTTTTTCAATTTCTTTGTAATGTTAGAAGAAACGAAGAAGACAACGAATCACCCATGACGAATAATGGAAAGAAGATTGTAAAAAAATAGAGTCGCAACACAATCACTATCTTTCCAATAGAGTAATTAATAAAAGCGAAGCATGTGGGTAGTGTAGACAACACACAGGGACAGTGTTGATAATTTGGCGATTTTTTTCTTTTGAATTTTTGGATGTCTTTCTGTGATAGTTACGAATTTTGATCGAATTTCAATAATTCCCCCTTACAAGTTTTCGTGAAAGTGAGATAAGTGAAAAAAATATTGCCTCTTTTGAGGACACTGAGTTAAATTTGATTAAATTCGCTTCTAAGGACCGCAAAAATATATAACTGGTTGAGGGTTTAAAATAGGATTGAAGGTCTTAAGGTATTTTATTCCGATTTATTAATTTAATCATTCGAATTACAGTTGGATTTCTTGAATTACAACTGAAATAAATCGAATTACAAATGGAACCATGCGAATCGCAATTGGATTAATTTGAATTTGAGACTTTGAAGTACTTGGATCAAATATTATGGAGAAGAGCTAAAGTTAGGAGATTTTATAACTGAAACGATGATATTTTAGGTTAATAGTCGGTATAGGAGTTTAAGGGCTAGAAACATGGCTGCTAGGAGAGATTGGCGCCCAATGTCAAAATAATATCGAATATTACAGGAAGATGTAAACTTATGACACTTCAAAACCAGAAAGAAAGCGCTACGGATTAGCATGCTTATTTAGCATTATTTTCAATATGACGGGAAAAGATAAAGGAAAAATGGACTAATTCGAATTATAGAAGGATAGAAAGATGACAGTCTTCTACTCACGTATTATCCTATTCTACGAAAAAGTTAAGTTGGGATGCTGATCGAATGTGATTTCTTTCCAAGTTTCCTCATGTTTACGCTGAAGTTTCTGAATTAATAATAAAATCCAATTTCCAACTACTTTAACCAAAATAATTATATACAGATCAAATATTACATTTTCCGAAGTTGGCGCCCAACGTTAAAATGTGTACAATTAGAATGCAACTGACCGTTTTTTTCAACAATACTTATTTGTGGTAGGACTTTTTTGTCTAAATATGAAACGATCGGCCCATACTTGCTGTCTTCAAAATAAAATCTTTGAAATAGAATTTCCCACATTGAGCGCCAATAAGATCGATATATTTACCTCTGGTAATATTTAAAACTGTTCCATGCATTTAAATTGAAAGTGTATTGAATAGTTTGTCACTTCTTTGGATTCCCCTTGTTGGGCGCCATTTTTATAAATATAGAAATTTTAGAGCGTTTACTTTATTTTCAAAATTAAATAGCCCACGAAATCGAGTGCTCAATTTAAACTCAACATTTCTGCAGGGAAATTTAATGATTTCTGAATCTCCTTCCTAATTGAATACTACTAATTGGGCGACAGATTATGTATGTGAATAATATTATACTATTTTTCCACCATAAATTGCTTTCAACATCGAGATCGCTGGAAGAAATATGACCTATTCTTGAATCGTTTGCAATAGTTTTGTTAAACTAGATACAGTAGTTTCCTTGTAATTTCCAAAAACGAGGCCTTGATATCGACACTTTCTCTTTTGGGTGCTAAGATATCAAAGTGTCTACCTCTCGTGGCATTTAAAAAATTACCCTTACAGGAAAATTCAGTGAATTTTGAAGAGGCTTGCCCTCATTTTTAAGTGGATATCCGACGTTGGGCGCCATGGCAATGATAAAGCTATTCAAAGCTAAATTATTTTCAGAGTTTAATAACCATTAAAATAGAGAGTCTCGGAGCTAAGAATAGTTTCGAAGATGTAGTTTTAGTATCATGCCGATCTATGCTTTGGATAATTTCCAATATATTTTTTTTTTTAATTTTCATTTTCCATTTTTCCCCAAGCCCCTAAAACGTGAATATTATTCAGAAAATTTTATTTTAATAAAAACAATAGTTTGGAGGGTATATTAAGATCATTTCGTTTGTAACACCTCGAAATATATATTCTTGATCAGCATAAAATTCTATGTCGATTTAGCAATGTCCTTCCGTCTATCCGTCTGTGGAAATCACTCTAGCTTCCGAACGCAATGAAGTAGATTGATAAAATTTTGCTGAAATGTATGTTATGTCTGCAGGACTTTTGGTATTGAAAATGGGTCATGTAGGTCCACGTTTTGGTATAGCCCCCATATAGCGGTAGCTCCCGATATTCGGTATTTTGATGATTTTAGCGACATTATTCACCGGAATTGTTTCAAAATTGGTATTTGAAGTTCGTAATGGATACTACAGCCTATGACAGAAAATTGTTTGTGAAGGTCCACGTCTTCGTACAGCCCCCATATAACGGTACCATCCCGATATTCGGTATTTTGATGATTTTAGAGACATTATTTACCGGAACTATTTCAAATTTTGCATTTGAAGTTCGTAATGGATACTACAGCCTATGACAGAAAATTGCAGTCCACGTTTTATAACCCCCATGGTACCTCCCTATATTCGGTATTTTGATGATTTTAGCTACATTATAAACAGATTTATTTTCAAGTTTCGCATTTGAATATTGTAATAGCTTGTGGCAAAAGTTGCTTATGCAGGTCCAAGTCGTCGTATAGACCCTAATATACGGCTACATTCGGCATTTTTAAGATTGTAGCAGAATTTTTAACGGATTTTATTTTTTTGAAAATAGCCAAATTTGTACCAAATGGTGGAGGGTATTCAAAGTTCAGCCGGACCTAACATACAGCTTTTTTACTTATTTTTTTTAAGTTTATATTTTTTTATTTACGTGAGTATATAATACCTGAACTTATAACTCAATTTCATTAGAGAGACATTTTTATGTTTTTGAGGGCTTTTTTCCTTTCTAACTGCTTGAGAAAAATCATGCCGTACGTTTTTGCGTTGAAAAATGATTTTTTCTTCATCAATTTCCACTTTAAGACCAAAATATTTATTTTGGCGATTTTTTTCTTTCGGCGATTTTACCCCTGCAACATTGACATCACTTTTAAAATAAAGTGAGTGCGTTAAACTCGCTCTTTCCCTCTCATACAAATGGAGACTTCTTTTTTATGTGTTTATTGGAGACTTTCATTTATGTTGCGAAGAGAATTGAGAGAGTGAGTTAACAACTCTCTCTTACTCTCCCTCTGGTTGAAATTCTGTCTCAAACACTTGTTGAACTTAGTTTTTGTTTGTGTGTTTGCTCTTCTTGTACAACTCTGAATTCGGTGTGTGTGTTTTGTTGCTGTTTTTGAGCTACCAAGTGAGTGTTTTGAAAACAAAAGCCGTATCTTTTCGGTTCACATTCAGTACGAAAATGTTAGTTTGAAACCAAACAACGTGGTTACGGTTAGCGACAGCGGTTTCTGGATCCGAAACAAAACGTTCGTGGAAAATGTTTAAGAAATTACATACCAATGTAGTTTAGGTTTTTACGTGCGTTAAAACTAAACGAAAAACTCGTGTATAATAGGAAGGAGTATTTTCTAAAAAAATAACTTAAAATGTAATTTCTTTAAAAAATAAATAAAAAATTACAATAAAATATTATGAAAATAAAAAACAACAATTTCAATTGTTAATAATTCAAAAAAACAAATTTGAAAAAAATTGGTGAAAATTTCTATGGCAAATAAAAAACATAGAATTAAATATTTTATGCAAATAAATTCGAATCTTAAGTTTCTGCAATCACCCACCCCCAATGGATAAAATGGATTAAAATCTCTGTTGCCACCGAAACTGGATTACCCTCATATTGGATAACAAAATTAATTCACAGCCAACTGTGCAAAACTAAATAAATAAATAAATTACGAAAACTAGGCACCAGCATAAAATACAACAAAAACAACAACACAAATTATTATGATGTGTGTCTAAAGTATTAAATGAAATTGAATACAAAAGAGCGTTGTACAATATTAGAAGCGTTCGTTTGCAGTGAATTCAGTGAAATTTTGCACAAACTTTTTCAGTTTTGAAAATTATGCTGCTGTAAACAGAAAAAAATAAGAAAATTAAAACATAAATTGCAAACAGTGGAATGCAAAAAATACGAAATAATGAAAAGCAAACAAAATAAAAAGCAAATAAAAAACCATAACCCCAAAATTGAAAAAATATAAAATCTAAAAAAATAATAAAAAATTAAAAAAAAATCATAACCTCAAAGTAAAAAAAATATAAAATCTAAAAAAAAAAAATAAATAAAAACAAACAAACAAAATAAAAAAATTAAAAAAAAATCATAACCTCAAAGTGATTAAATTTGTTTAATTCAAATTTATAGATCACCCTACATCATGGAATAAAGGATATAGTCTTGGATTATACATTTAATAGCCTTAATTATTTTACTGGTTATTTTGGTTACAGTTATAAATAAAACTACGAGTTTACATACGTTGGGCGCCATATTTTTTGTTGGCTTCCTCTGGATGTAGATGTTGCTTAGTAATTATCTTAACTCCTTCAAATATAAGGAGATTTTTAAACTAAAGAATGGAAAAGATTTGCTTTCGTTGGGCGCCACATTTTAAGTGGGGATACTCAAGCGTTAGACGCTGCTTAGGTATTATCAAAACCTTTTTAGCTGAAGGGGATTTGACGACTGTTAAAACGGACAGGAAGATAATTCTTCAATTAAGCGATATTTTAAGGTCCTGAAGATAGAATTCCAAGGGGATACTTGTATCTGCAATTGCTTGCGAAAATGTATGTTTTATGTCTGGAAATCTGACATAAATTGGATTCTATTTTTTAGAAATCTGCATCGTAGTCTTCTCTCCCTACGGTGGGCGCCAATTTCGCATTCCGCGAAATTTACACGAGTACTGAACAGACAACAAAGAAACGTTGAGAATTTTATGATGAAGGCTATAAATATGAGCTTGTATACGTTGGGCGCCACTTTCCAAGTAGGTCTCACAAAGCGTATTGAAGTAAAGAAGTTATTATCCTAACATTTTCGTATTTAAAGGGGAATCTTTAGTTTAATTGCTCAGTTATTATCTTAACCTTCTTCGGCCAAGTAGATTTACGACTATTAAAATAGACAAGAAAAGTCTTCTTAAAAGAAGCGCTTTCGGGAAAATTTTCATCTATAGTATCTAACAAAATTTTGTATATAATGTCCAGGAATGTGGTGGGAATCTTATGGAACTATGGAAATTGTTTTGGCTTTCGGTGATTTTTACAATGGTAGTTATTTTATAGGAAGAAATTTTGTGAGTTGTATTGTGTTAGCTGTAATTTTGTGGATGAAAGCAGGTATTTGGATTGTTGCCAAGTTATTTTCTAAATTTTTTGGGATAAATGGGAGTTTATAAATATTGGAACGGCAAGATAAATATTCTTCCATGAAACGCTATTTTCCAGTTATATACTGAGGTTTTTTAGAAATCTGTATCGTAATCTGTTTTCCCCACGTTGGGCGCCATTGTGTACATAGATTTTGCTTTCAGTAGAATTCTTAACTGTAGATTTTTTGTGGATTTTAAGGTGTATGCAGTAAATATGGACTTGCGCACGTTGGGCGCCACTTTTACTTTTTCACTTTTACCTTTTTCACCTTTCAGATTTTGTATATAGGAGACCTATCAGATCTTTTTTAAGATGGCTTACCAAGCCTTCTATAAAACAACCTATCAAACCTTCCTTATGAATCCCGTTTTGAACTTCTTTAACTTCTGAACTTCTTTGAGAAAATCTATTTGGGCCTCCGACTTATAGTTATTTTTTCAAGTGGGCCTATTGGGCCATCAAGATTAGAGCAAGTGAAGTGCACTATTAAACCATCTGTCTGAAGGCTTAACTGGCCTCTATTAGAAAGCCTCCTTGGCTTTCAATTGAAAGGTCTCTCTGACTTTTAATCGGAAAGAAATTTTTAGAATTCTGATAGGTCTATCTGACATTCTAAGAAAGGTCCTCTATATGAAGTACATATGAGAATAACTGAACCAAAGGACCATAATATAACAATGTCTGTGTGACTTATATATCTGAATTTTTATAAGAAGGCCTATCTATACTACTGATGTTCCTATAAATATGTCTGAATCTCTTTCAATAGTGAGATCCGATCAGACAGTTAATAATCAGGCCTCTCTGGTCCTCTAAACGAAATCCTATAGGCCTCCTATCGAAAGGCCTCCCTGGCATTCTCTCTGGAAAGACCTATCGAATCTTCTCTAAAGAGGCCTAAACACATCCTTTTAAGCATCTTCGACCTTCTGTGATAACCTTTTCTAATCTTCTCTAAGAATAATGTGATGACCATCAATGAGATAGCAGATCAGACCTTCTAAAATATTGGATATCTGAACACATTCTGAGAAAATTTACCTCCCATTAAATGACATTCTTTTGATTTTGGATAACTCTTCGTTGAGTACACAAACTAACATTGATTAGCAGTAGAAAATGTCGAGGTTATCTGAGCGTGATGTGATTTTCAAGAAATGGAAATTTACAAACCTACAAAAATTCGAATCGAATGCATGCGCTTAGGCCAGTAATTTCAAATTCAGATGCAATAGATTTAGATAAATAAAAATTGAAAATAAAAAAAACGTTGGGCGCCACTTTTACTCTGCTTAAGCTCTATTTAGAAATTAATATTCTCCAAGAATTAGAAAAACAATTTTCAATGAGGATTAAAGCCGGCAGTATTTAAACATTAAAAAACAAACTCTTGCATGCGATCACGAAAGAACTTTGACGGAAATAGGCTTTGTTGGGCGCCATTAAATGATTTTTCCCCACATAGGACAGTCTTGAATTTATGTTTAAATTCTTGACGGGATTTGTGTTCTATACGTTGGGCGCCAGTATATAACAAATAAAGTACGAATGTCTTGAAAATTGGCACCAAAAATATTGATGTAAAACTAATTTTAATTTCTTTACTTGAGACCTCAATACCTACATAAAGATGACAAATCTCAAACTTAAATGACAAGCGAGGCGATGGAAACATTTTTTTTCATGTTGGGCGCCATTATCTGTCATCACAGCTCATTTATAGCAAATGCAAAGTTCTTAAGACATGTTACTCCGGCAATTTATAACTGTGGGCGACCATGACAAATTTGAACTGGTAGGCCATCACTCCGATAGACGCCTGTAACTATTTCAAGGCCCCTTTTCAATATGAAACTGACTCTAAGGAACTCTAAGGAGATTGAATTTGTAGACATTCCTTTTCCTGGGCGCAAAAATTGCCCTGCAAATAATTTTTTTTCGCAATGTTGATTTCCCTTTTCACATAGGGAAATTCGAATTGGTATGTTGGGCGCCAGTTGATAGTACAAACGCCTTTGATATAGAAGAATTGCATTCTGTACTGAAAATGACAATAACGACTTGGACTGGCTATTAGTTAAAGCTTCCACTGACGTTGGACGCCACCATCTTACCATCGAACCGGAATCAAAAATTAAGTACCTTTCTGAATTAAAAAAATATCCATTTCTAAGTTAATACACCCGTCTTCCTTAGTAGCAGAACACTTAGAATATTTTAGAAAACATCAGAAGAAACAAATTATTTTTTTAGACATTAATTCTTACGTTGGGCGCCACAACTTAAATTATCAACTCAAATCATTAATCCGTAAGGAGAAAATTATCCCACGGATAGCTACCGTGACGAAACAGAAACCTGACTATTTTGAATGGAAATCTTCTCACCAAATAATTTAAAATACCATTAAATTTGAATATCAATGATATCACAATCATTTTATCTAAAGAAGTCACCATCAGTTAGAATCATTTAGGAAATCTTTCATTCAAGCCACTGTAAATAGTTTCTATGATATTGATCTGATTCTAAGGTTCCACTTGAATAACAAAACAAAGTGGAAAAACTCGGGCATCTCTCTAGCTCTCTTTTGTCAAGCGTTAAACATGATATCAAAAGAAAAAGCATTGGATCATGTCTGTAATTACAGCCAAGTTGATGGCATGTAAAACGCTGGCATGTGACCGGTATGTCTAGCAACTGATTTACATTTCTTCACAGCTCTTCTATGCTTCGTTTAAAATAAACTCAAAACTAAACAGGGTGTTCAAAATTGAATTTTAAATGGAAAATTATGGAAATGCATTTATGTTTACCGGGAAAAAAACTCATGTAAATAATTTTTCAAGAAAACATAACATGATTTCATTTAAATTCGATTCAATGTAAATCGGAGTTCGATTTATTGCGGGCATTGGTTGTTTACCCACTAAATGCAGGCCAAGCAATTCGATTACGAATCAATAATCTAAATGTCATGTCCAACACGTAACTTCCACGAAGTTGTAAAGTTTTGGAAATTATGCTGTGAAAAACCTAGCTAATTAAAATAAAAGTTCAGCAATTGCTGAGAGGCAATATTCAGTGGAAATTTATGGCAGTCAACAGGTCATATTTTAAAGGTGAATAATTGTACAGGGCTACTAGTTTTTCAGGGCGGTGATTAGTATGACCCAAGAGTTATGTGGCAGCTCAAGAGCAATGAATGAGAAAAGAAATTAATGAAAAGAGAGAGGGAGAGAGATAGAGAGAGAACGATAGAAAGCCCGTCACTCAAGTTTGGATGGAAAGACTTGGAAACTTTTGGCAAAGGTTTGGAAGACTAACTTTACTGCTCGCATTTGGGACCAGGACCTCCACTCTATTTTCAGGACGTAGAAAGTCTTGATAGCTGTCCGTCTGTCCATGTATATTTGTGAATAAAATGCAGGCCGCATTTATTATCCAATTGAGATGAAATTTTCCAAACAATATTTGTTTGGCCCAAGGACGACCCCTATTGTCATGGCTAAATGGCTAATATCAGCCCAAATTAACTGAATTTTGGCACATCCGCCCGAATTAAGTCTAGAAGCAAGTAAATCAAATTTGGTGAAAATCGGTTCAGATATAGCTATAGCTCCCACATATATGTTTCATCCGATTTGGTCTTTAAGCCCCTGACATTCGTAATATGCATTCCGCAAGAATGATATTCAGTAGCAGATATCAGATACAGCCCAGAAATATCTCTGTCAAATTTTATCGACATCGGTTCAGATTTGGATGTACCACCCATATATATCTTTATCCGATATAAGTTTTATTGCACACCAAGTGGCTAATATCAGTGCAAATGAACTGAATCTTGGCAGTTCCGACTGAATTCATCCCATCAACAAGTACTTCAAATGTTGGTGAACATCGGCTCAAATATAGGTAGAGCTCACATATATATGTTCCATCTGATCTGGGGTCTTAAGTACCTTACATGCGTAATATGCACACCTCAACAGTGATGTTTGGTACAAGATATCAGATACAGCTCAGAAATAGGTACCGAAAAATTTTGTCCTGATCGGTTTTAATTTAGATATAGCTCCCATATATATCTTCAACCGATTACAGGTTAATTGTGCACCAAATGGCTAATATCAGCCCAACTCGACTCAATTTTAGCACTTATGACGGAATTCAGCTCAGAAACAAATACTTCAAATTCGCTGAAAATCGGTTCAAAAATACCTATATCTCCCATATATATGTATCATCCGATTTGGGGGTTTAGGTCCCTCACATGCGTAATATGCACTCCACAACAATTATATTTTATATCAGACATCCGATACAGCTCGAAAATACCTCTGCCAAATTTTATCGAGATCGGTTCAGAATTTTTTTACCTTCGATACATACCTTCATCCGATTTTACGACTTTTGTCCACCATATTTGTAATAACAACCCAAATTTGATAGATTTTTCATATCCAACCGAATTTTTCCATTTGGTGATAGTCGGTCCGGTATATCTATTGCTCCAATAAATATTTGTTAATATAATCCTTATCGAAGTCGTAGCATGCTCTATACGCCAATATTTAAAAAAGCCTCCGTCCAATTTGTTGGAAATCGATTCAGAGTTGGTTATAGATCCCAAATTGTGACTAATCTATAGCCATGATGCGCATTCAAATAAGGTTCATATTTGATATGATCTACCTCGCATAAATTCCCAATACAAACTGTTTTTTGGTACGGGAGCCTTACTGAATATTCATAGTGTTGTATGGTATCGACAGCGACGACTTCTCCCAGTTGGGCGCCATTTCTTTAGATATGAATGGAATTTTTATGTCAGCACTGCAAGAGCTGTAATCGCTGATTTTATAAGAATATACAAAGCTTGGAACCGAAGCAGTTTCGGTTGTAAATTTTAAGGAACTATCACAGTTTCAATCGTCCCCTCATTGGGCGCCACTTTCATTCAATCACCTTATCTTTTTTTATTAGTTTTTAAATATTTTTTTTAATGTGCTTTTCTGGAATTCCCAACCACTTTGAGCTAAGAGAAGTGTATATTTTCCCATGTCAATGGGATTTCCTCATCCTAGGATAATCTTCGGTTTCTCGCCTTAATTTTTTTTACAACCATAAATACTTTCCTCGCCTTTTAAATTATTTACAACAGAAGGTCTTTAATGATTTTGTTTTATTTACCTTTCATAGAACCTCTTACCGAATTTTAAATAATTGAAAATTAATTTTTAATAATTTTTATGAAAAAAATGTAAATTATCATCTGATAATATTTCTCAAAAAAAAAACTTTCCCTTTCCACGTGATCAGCTATAAAAATATTGAAATACTTATTCAAAATAATAGATTTTATGACTTGTTTTTCATGGAAATGCATTCAATCGATGGTGGCATGTCAGGAATATTTGTAAACTATTTGTTCGGCAATAAATGTGCGGTCATAAAATTGTAATTATTTCGAAAAAAAGCAATAAAAAATCATGTCAAGACAAAGGTCGAAATATGGACACATAATATATTTCGAAGACATTCGTCAAAGATGGGCATGTTGAAAAGAAAAAATGAAAATAATCATTAAATTTGAAAAAAAGAGGAGAGAAGTTTTTTTAGTAAAACTTAAATAAATTCCCAATTTCTGTTAACATTTATTTGAAAGGAAATTTAAGGATAGGCATTTTGGAAATGATTTTGAAAAAATTTGGAAAATATGTTTTATTTTCTTCTTCCAAAAATCCTTAAAGACATCCACGCAATAGTTTTTGCAAAATATTTACTTAAAATATTGTTGAAAGTCTAAAATTCGGATACGGTTAATCCTTCTAAAAATATACTTCAAAAATCTGAAATCTACGGAATGTGGGCCCTCCAAAAAATATTCCAAAGAAACCGTTTGGAGATCTGATCTTGGAGGTCCTTTTAAAATATTCTTCGAAAAAACAATCGATGCCTTGAGGTTCGATTGATTTTCTGAAAATAACCTTAAAAAATCCAGGCTTGGAAGTTTGATGGTCCTTGTAAATTTTTTGGAGAACTTATATATTCTTACTTTTGATTCTTGGAGAACATATGCTAGGAGCACTGATGGTCTCACTAAAAAAATTCTTCTAAAAATAATCTTTAAAAAGACCAGGCTTGTGACTTCTGAAAATGTCCTTAAAACTCCTCATTTGGAGGTTGAATGCTTAAAACTACATCCTAGGATATTAAATGGATCCTCCATAAACATTCCTACAAAATCCTAAATGAGGAGGATTTTTAGGCCAATCTAAAATCCTGTCCAGTCTTCTATCTGATTGGTGTTCTATAAGAAGGTCTTAGAAGTTTTTCTCGGACTCTCTTTCCTTCATCATTGGGGACTATGCTGCCTTTATTGGAAGCCTGCCTGACCTTCTATTAATGGTCTATCTGTCCTTCTATAATTGAGTCCGTCTGGTGTTTTATAGCGAGGCCTTTCTGCTCTTCTATAATAAGTTCTTTCCAGAACCAACTGTTCCATAAGAACGTGTTTTATAAGAACGTATTTCTGGTCCTATAAGAAGGTTTATCTTGTTTTCGTCATGGGGACCTGGGATGGGATGTTTTTTTATTAGACTGGTGTTCTATAAGAAGGTGTTTTTCTAAGCCTCTCTTGCTGCATCATTGGGGACTATGGGGTCTCTTGTGAAAGCCTGTCTAGCCTTCTATGAGGGGGCTCATCTGGTCTCCTATAATTGAGTCTATAACGAGGCCTTACTGGTCTTCTACAAGAAGGTCTTTCTAGAACCAACTGTTCTATAAGAACGTATTTCTGGTCTCTATAAGAAGTCTTATATTTCTTTCTTCATGGAGATCTGAAGCCTGTCTGGCCTTTTATAAGGGATCTAGCTGGTCTTCTATAATTGAGCAGACGGACTCAATGTTCTATAATGAGGCTTTTCTGGTCTTCTACAAGAAGGTCTTTCTGGAACTATCTGTCCCTCTTTATGGGGGCCTATGAATTCCTGCCTAACCTTCTATAAGAAAGCAAGTCTGGTGTTCTTAAAATATCACTCTGGTGTTCTATAAGGTCTTCGTGGTCTTCTATTAGAAGTTATTTCTAGACCTAACTAGACATATGAGCGATTTTATGAAAGCCAGTCTAGCCTTCTATAGGAGTGTACATCTGGGTTTCTAGAAGGTGTTCCTTGTGTTCTATAAGGCATTTCTGGCATTCTATAAGGTTTTTCTGGTGTTCAAGAAAAGGGTCTCCTATCAAAGATTCTAGATCTATTTGCCTTTCTAAGAAGGAATGTCTAACCTTCTAAAAGAAGACATGTCTGGAGTTCCATAAGATGGTCCGTCTGGTCCTTTCTTTCTAAAATAGAGTTTCTCTAGAAGGTCATTTTGGGCTTCTATAAGAAGTTCTTCCTAAGCCTTCTATATGGGATTCTATGCGACTTTCTATGAAAACCCATCTGACCTTATGTGCCAGCCTGTTCGGCCTTTGATAAAGAAGTCCTTCAGGTGGTTTATAAGAAGGTATGCTGATCGTCTTTAAGAACCTCTTTCAAAGCCAATTTGGCCTTATGTGCAGCCTGTTTGGCCTACATCTGGTGTTTTCCTTGCTTTACATTAGAAGTCCTATCTGACCTTCATTTGAATGTCTCTCTGGACGGCCACTATTTCTTTCCATTGGAACTATAGGAACTCCCATATTAAGGCCCATAAGCCTTATATCTGTTCTTCCTTAAGAAGGCTTGTCTGACCTATCTCGTGTTTAGGCATTTGGTAGAAGGTCTCTCAGATACTCAATAGTGAGGCCCCTGCGATCCTCTATAAGAAAGGTTATTGCCCATCTATAGGAAGGCCTGTCTGGCATTTTTGAAAAGACCTCTCAAGGCTTCTGTAGAGAGGCCTAAAAGGCATTCTTTTAAGCATCTTTGGCCTTATATAACAAGCCTTTCTAACCTTCCCTTTCTAACCCTCTTAAAATAATGCATATCTAAACAACTTCTAAAAATAATTGCTAGCCATCGTTAAAAGGCCCATTTAGATATTTAGAAGGACCCCTCTGTCTTCTTGCTTGTTTCCCTCCTGCTCTTCGATAAGTTGTCCTTTCAGATCTTTTCATTTTGAGTTAGCATTGATAATGGCTATTAGATCTCAATTCAAAATTAAAATCTAAAAATTATGAATTTATTAATGGAATTAACAAAGATGGTCTTGGCTTCTAACGATGTGCATATGGCTAAGGAAAAAGAGGTGGAAGGCGGTAGATAGAGAATTGAGGGGAAAAATGATAAAACCCCAAAACTGAGTACCCTGATGACAGAGTATTGAAGCTAATGACGATGATGATGACAACCTACCAACAGAATATCAAAGATCACAGACGCCATCCATCCACACTTTGGTGTTTGACACAGATGTCGATGCTGATGATGATTATCGCTTAGAGAAATTAAAAACAAAACAAACGAGGCGCTTGCTCTCGACTTTTTTAATTGAAAACCATAATAACAAATAAAAAACAATGTTTATAGAGAGATGGGGCAGAAGAAGAAGAAGAAAAATATTGAATATTTATATTTGAAAATATTAATAATAATAAAAACAATTACAACAAAACGGTTGAGTGGTGGCGGGGTATGCATGTCCACAACACTCTTGTGTCACCCGGGCAAGGGAGAGAAACGATTCTTCACTTCAGTCAGATAGGCGATCAGAAAGCCAGCCAGATAGACACTTGAAGTAGATGTGGCTGGTGTGCGGGTTCAAAAATTGAAAATAAAAATTGTAAAATTATGACAACTGATAAGAAAGGGGACAGGAGGAATTTCATGAAAAGCTTGACTGGTTTTGGTTTATGAAATTGATTTCTATGACGACCATTATTATTATTTTTTATTATTATTATTAAAGAAATATTAATAATAACTTTGATTTTTCATCTCAGCACTCTGTTGATCAATCCCAATCTTTTTTCCAGAATAATGGAAATTCTAACGGGTTTCCTTTTATTTGAAAAAAAAGGTATCTTTTTTTTTCATAGTTCCAATAATTGATTTGTAATAATTCTTGGAAATATTATTTTTATGTTTTGTTGTATAAACAAAAAAAAAACATAAAACATAAAACCAACTACAACAACATGTAATTAAAGTACTGCTAGCTAAGAAGCAGTAGATGAAAAAACAGAAAATGGTAGCTAAGGAAAACCAGTATCCGACAAAAGAAAAGTATTCTCTTACAGCAACAATAAAAAAAGGTTAAGATCAACAGAAGAAGAAGAAGCAGAACAACAACAACATCAGGGTACCAGTAACTCGTCTTCGTTGTTGTTGTTGTTATTTTGTCATTATTGTAACAAAAAACCGGTAGACATCTACAATTACCCAATATGGTTCGGTTCTTTGGTGATGGGCAATTGCATTTGTCTGTCGGATGGTTAACTGGTTGTTTTGTGGCCAGCAACAACAAACACTCAGAAGCGGCAGCCAAAGATGTACACACGCTTTTGTTCTTCTTCTGTTTCTCCTTCCATTCATTTCCTCTCCTTTTATGGTTTGTGGTTCATGGTGAAAATAAAGTGAAATTATTTCGGAAATTATATGGACCACAAGAAAGGGGGAAAGGGGTATAGGATTTTAAGGTCTCTAAGAGATCTGTATAGAAAAACGGGTCAATTTTTTTCTATAGAAAAAAATCTGGAGACTTTAGGGTCCATTTTTTTCTATGGAAAAAATCTGGAGACCCTTGGGGTCGATTTTTTTCTATAGCAAAAAAATCTGGAGACCCTTGGGGTCGATTTTTTTCTATAGCAAAAAAATCTGGAGACCCTTTGGGGTCGATTTTTTTCTATAGCAAAAAATTCGGGAGACCCTTGGGGCTCATTTTTTTCTATAGAAAAAAATTCGTCGAGACCCTTGGGGCTCATTTTTTTCTATAGAAAAAAATTCGTCGAGACCCTTGGGGCTCATTTTTTTCTATAGAAAAAAATTCGTCGAGACCCTTGGGGCTCATTTTTTTCTATAGAAAAAAATTCGTCGAGACCCTTGGGGCTCATTTTTTTCTATAGAAAAAAATTCGTCGAGACCCTTGGGGCTCATTTTTTTCTATAGAAAAAAATTCGTCGAGACCCTTGGGGCTCATTTTTTTCTATAGAAAAAAATTCGTCGAGACCCTTGGGGCTCATTTTTTTCTATAGAAAAAAATTCGTCGAGACCCTTGGGGCTCATTTTTTTCTATAGAAAAAAATTCGTCGAGACCCTTGGGGCTCATTTTTTTCTATAGAAAAAAATTCGTCGAGACCCTTGGGGCTCATTTTTTTCTATAGAAAAAAATTCGTCGAGACCCTTGGGGCTCACTTTTTTTCTATAGAAAAAAATCGTCGAGACCCTTGGGGCTCACTTTTTTTCTATAGAAAAAAATCTGGAGACCCTTGGGGCTCATTGTTTTCTATAGAAAAAAATCTGGAGACACTTGGGGCTCATTGTTTTTATAGAAAAAAAACTGGAGACCCTTGGGGCTCATTTTTTTCTATAGAAAAAAATCTGGAGACCCTTGGGGCTCATTTTTTTCTATAGAAAAAAATCTGGAGACCCTTGGGGCTCATTGTTTTTATAGAAAAAATTCGGGAGACCCTTGGGGCTCATTTTTTTCTATAGGAAAAAATTCGGGAGACCCTTGGGGCTCATTTTTTTCTATAGGAAAAAATTCGGGAGACCCTTGGGGCTCATTTTTTTCTATAGAAAAAAATCGTCGAGACCCTTGGGGCTCATCTTTTTTTCTATAGAAAAAAATCGTCGAGACCCTTGGGGCTCATCTTTTTTTCTATAGAAAAAAATCGTCGAGACCCTTGGGGCTCATCTTTTTTTCTATAGAAAAAAATCGTCGAGACCCTTGGGGCTCATCTTTTTTCTATAGAAAAAAATCGTCGAGACCCTTGGGGCTCATCTTTTTTTCTATAGAAAAAAATCGTCGAGACCCTTGGGGCTCATCTTTTTTTCTATAGAAAAAAATCGTCGAGACCCTTGGGGCTCATCTTTTTTTCTATAGAAAAAAATCGTCGAGACCCTTGGGGCTCATCTTTTTTTCTATAGAAAAAAATCGTCGAGACCCTTGGGGCTCATCTTTTTTCTATAGAAAAAAATCGTCGAGACCCTTGGGGCTCATCTTTTTTTCTATAGAAAAAAATCGTCGAGACCCTTGGGGCTCATCTTTTTTCTATAGAAAAAAATCGTCGAGACCCTTGGGGCTCATCTTTTTTTCTATAGAAAAAAATCGTCGAGACCCTTGGGGCTCATCTTTTTTTCTATAGAAAAAAATCGTCGAGACCCTTGGGGCTCATCTTTTTTTCTATAGAAAAAAATTCGGGGACCCTTGGGTCTCAATTTTTTTCTATAGAAAAAAATTCGGGAGACCCTTGGGCCTCATTTTTTTCTATAGAAAAAAATCTGGAGACCCTTGGGGCTCATCTTTCATTTTCTTCTTTTTTCTTTCATTTTTTTCTATAGAAAAAAATCTGGAGACACTCAGGGTCAAATCTGGAGACCCTTGGGGTATATATTTTCGTATAGAAAAAAATTTGGAGACCCTTGGGGTCCATTTGTTCCAATATCTTCTTTGCCAATTCTATCCCTCCATTCCATGATATAGGGCCTGTCGTCTTCTACGACAATGGAAATTCTATTTTCCCTTTTTCTTTTCTTCTGCAGACCGTCTAAAATTTAGCGATACTCTTAAATAACAAAAAACAACAGCAATCAAGAAAATCCGGCAAATGTACAAAAAAGCCAAGACAACAACGTGCTACATGAAAAAACACAAAAACAACAACGTTTCTTGAATCAAAAATAAAACAACAACAAAACGTCAACACAAAATATAGCCATGACAATGGTCTTTGAAACGACAAACGGTCAACACTAAGTAAGCCAAGTTAACAACAAAAGGAAGAACAACTCAACAACAGCAACAATCACATAAAAGTAAAGCAGGGCAAAAAATAAAACGGCAAAAAGATCAAAAGTCAAAAGTGTTAAACAGAAGAAAATAAAATATAAAATTAAAAATAAAATAATTGGAAAAAAGTGGATTGCAAAAAAAAGTGACGCATACTTTTGTAGAGCAGTGTAAATTTGAAAGCAAAAAATAAAAAAGAAAAATATATAAAATTAAAATTTATAATTTCTTTCAGTGCAAACAAAACATAAAAAGAAAAGTGCCGCAAAAAAGAATAAATAAACCATTACCCAGCAAACAAAGTGACATCTTTCAAAAAATAAAACAAATAAAAATCCTGTGCCTTGTCACTTGGCATTTCGAGTGGCCCATTTCATGTTCACACATTATTTGCCGCTGGCTGTCACTGCTTACTGGGACAACAAATTCCCTTCTTTGGACACCCTCCGAAACGGCAGCATCAGCTTGACACTCTCTTTGGTTTATTTTAAAGAAATTCGAAACAAAAAACCAATTACCAATTGTTTGCCACCAGCCATTATCATTATTGGCGGTAATTTAGTGTAGCAGTTCGTCGTCTACCAAATTCCGGGCAGTCAAATCCCCTCTCTTCCCATCCTCCATTAGGCTTTTACATTGGCCCGCAACAGCATTTCATGTTGCCTACATGGATCGCCTGCCTTTAAGTGGGGCCAACAATTTTAGTCATCGTCGATTTTATTTTAACAACATCTTCAGTAGTCGTAGCAGAAGAAGACAACACAACAACAACAACAAAAGTACACATTTTTACAAACTACAACAACAAGCATTTATCGGTGCTTTAAACAGAACAACATCACCATTCTCATCATTGGCAGCTTTAGCCACAACATCCGTCTCGCCATCAACACCACCATTCGCCGACAACCCACAGATGCCTTATTATGTCCACAACAAAGGATAAAATAAATTTTCAAAATACTTGGAGCTGTAATAAAACAACTGGACGCCGTTCTGGAAGTGCGTATAATAGTTGCAGTTTTTTAGGTAAATCTCATGGTTCCATTTTGTATGCTTTTGGTTTTCGAGCTTCTGTTAAGTATGGCTTTTATTCAGAACTAATGGTGGTGGATACATTTTACAAATCATTTTCAGTCATGACCTTTAAATAATTTCGAAACAAATCGGAATTAAAAAAAATCCATGAGATCCCCAGAATCTCATTTTTTTTCTATAAAAAAATCGTCATTTTTTTCCTATAGAAAAAAATCTGAAGACCGCTAGGGTCATTTTTTTCCTATAGAAAAAAATCTGAAGACCCCTACGGACAATTTTTTTTATATAAAAAATCTGGAAACCCCTAGGGTAAATTTTTTTCTATAGAAAAAAATCTGGAGACTCCTATAGAAAAAAATCTGGAGACCCCTAGGGTCATTTTTTTCCTATAGAAAAAAATCTGGAGACCCCTAGGGTCATTTTTTTCCTATAGAAAAAAATCTGGAGACCCCTAGGGTCATTTTTTTCCTATAGAAAAAAATCTGGAGACCCCTAGGGTCATTTTTTTCCTATAGATTTTTTCCCATAGAAAAAAATTCGTGAGACCCTTAGGGTCAATTTTTTCCCATAGAAAAAAATTCGTGAGACCCTTAGGGTCAATTTTTTCCTATAGAAAAAAAAATCGTCGAGACCCTTAGGGTCAATTTTTTCCTATAGAAAAAAATCGTCGAGACCCTTGGATCAATTTTTTCCTATAGAAAAAAATTCGTGAGACCCTTGGGTCAATTTTTTCCTATAGAAAAAAATCTGGAGACCCCTAGGGTCATTTTTTTCCCATAGAAAAAAATTGTGATTCCCTTGGGGTAAGTTTTTTCCTATAGAGAAAAATCTGGAGACCCCTAGGGTAATTTTTTCCCCATAGAAAAAAATCTGGAGACCCCTAGGGTAATTTTTTTCCCATAGAAAAAAATCTGGAGACCCCTAGGGTAATTTTTTTCCCATAGAAAAAAATCTGGAGACCCCTAGGGTATAGAAAAAAATTCCTGAGACCCTTGCGGTCAATTTTTTCCTATAGAAAAAAAATCGTGAGACTTTTTTCTTTTTTTCTTCATTATTATTGTGCTTTATCAAGCCACTAATTAAAATCTGCAAAATCTTAGCTATTCCTCAGTGAAGCTAAAGCTATTAGCATTGGAATTTATTTGCCAATCCTGAATGTTAATTTTCGCTCAAATTTCATGGCCATACATTATCTTCGTCCTCTTCTGATTAAGGGAAATATTTCTAGGGATTTCAAGAGAATCTAGTATTTCATTTACATTTTTGCCAACAAAGTCAAGGGCCAAACATTGTGTGCCTGATGCCGGAGCACAACAATGGTCATGGTTATGTGTGATTCCTTGTAAAAATTGTTAATAGTTCCCAGAAACTTTAACGAAATGGATAGCTACGCATGATTTTCTCTTTTTCCCTCTTTTTTTCTTTGTAATTTACACTCACGCTTGGTTTGAGGCTGGCGAGACCATATATGGCAGGAAGAAGTCCATATGAGGAAGAACCGAGGAAGGGTTCTTTGTCGAGCGTTCATTTGGCACTCAGTCCGTCATTCATTCACTTAGACGCTCATTAATTCCCTCCGACACACAAACTCATTTTGCAGAAAATGCTATGCCACCACCATGAACACCATCCTCTTCATCTTCACCACCAGCAAACAATTTATGAACAAGCAGATATTAGGGGTATTCACAGCGAGACAAAAATTTTTCCATAGAAAAAAACTTGACCCAAAGGGTCATCAGATTTATTTCCATAAAAAAAAACTTGACCCTGAGGGTCTCCAGATTTTTTTCTATAGAAAAAATTTGACCCTGAGGGTCTCCAGATTTTTTTTTATAGAAAAAACTTGACCCTGAGGGTCTTCAGATTTTTTTTTATAGAAAAAACTTGACCCTGAGGGTCTTCAGATTTTTTTTTATAGAAAAAACTTGACCCTGAGGGTCTTCAGATTTTTTTCTATAGAAAAAACTTGACCCTGAGGGTCTCGACGAATTTTTTTCTATAGAAAAAACTTGACCCTGAGGGTCTTCAGATTTTTTTCTATAGAAAAAACTTGACCCTGAGGGTCTTCAGATTTTTTTCTATAGAAAAAACTTGACCCTGAGGGTCTTCAGATTTTTTTCTATAGAAAAAACTTGACCCTGAGGGTCTTCAGATTTTTTTCTATAGAAAAAACTTGACCCTGAGGGTCTACAGATTTTTTTTTTCTATAGAAAAAACTTGACCCCTAAGGGGCTCGACGAATTTTTTTCTATAGAAAAAACTTGAACCTGAGGGTCTCCAGATTTTTTTCTATAGGAAAAAACTTGACCCTGGAGACCCTTTGGGTCCATTTTTTTATATTTTTTTTTTTTGTTCATGAAACCCCCTAATAAATTGCAAATTATTTTTTATGTTGCACGCAATGTTTGTATTTATGTTTGTAAAATAAGTGCACCTCATCTCTATGTGTGTCTGTACGTTTAAGAATTTAATTTTTAAGTTTATGTAAATATATGTATGTATAAATGCACACGTGTGTGTGTATAAGTCAGCAATTTTATGCCAAGCGAAATTAAAGGCAAGGCAAGAAGTAGCTTTGGAAATTTTATGTCTTCTGATAGTTTTTTTTTTTTTGCATTTACGTGAAGTCGTCTGCCAGCCAGTCGTCGTGCCTATGCACTTTTAAGGAAGGTATTTTTGATTGCCTTAAATTTATATGGGAAGATTTTATGTAAATTGCAAAATTTTTCTTTTTCTTTTTTATATTTCTTGATTTTGAAATGGTTGGGCAAAATGAAAACTGAAGATGGCAATGACTTTGGATTGAAAGAAGGGGGAATATTTTTGTATGGAGTCGTTGAGAAAAGTGTATAGAGACAATGGGAAGTTTAAGAGTAGGAATCGGTGAAGAAGGGGAAAAATGTTCCGGGGGTCAAGTTTTTTCTATAGAAAAAAATTCGTCGAGACCCCTTCCGGGGGTCAAGTTTTTTCTATAGAAAAAAATTCGTCGAGACCCCTTCCGGGGGTCAAGTTTTTTCTATAGAAAAAAATTCGTCGAGACCCCTTCCGGGGGTCAAGTTTTTTCTATAGAAAAAAATTCGTCGAGACCCCTTCCGGGGGTCAAGTTTTTTCTATAGAAAAAAATTCGTCGAGACCCCTTCCGGGGGTCAAGTTTTTTCTATAGAAAAAAATTCGTCGAGACCCCTTCCGGGGGTCAAGTTTTTTCTATAGAAAAAAATTCGTCGAGACCCCTTCCGGGGGTCAAGTTTTTTCTATAGAAAAAAATTCGTCGAGACCCCTTCCGGGGGTCAAGTTTTTTCTATAGAAAAAAATTCGTCGAGACCCCTTCCGGGGGTCAAGTTTTTCTATAGAAAAAAATTCGTCGAGACCCCTTCCGGGGGTCAAGTTTTTTCTATAGACAAAAATTCGTCGATACCCCTTCCGGGGGTCAAGTTTTTACTATAGACAAAAATTCGTCGATACCCCTTCCGGGGGTCAAGTTTTTTCTATAGACAAAAATTCGTCGAGACCCCTTCCGGGGGTCAAGTTTTTTCTATATTAGATCAGAATATATTTTATTCTGGAATGGTTTTCGGACTTGAAAATCAGTTTTTATCTTTCAAAACATGCCTTGCTGTTGCATATTCCTTCAGTGATATTCAATCCTAAGAAGAACACTGGATTATCCATTATTTTTCCCTTTACCCTCCTTTAAGGAGGGGAGGGACCTCCTAAGCCCACTTCAATCTTTCAACATTCACTTTATAACATTTGATCTGTTATTGTCTGAGCCTTACAACACCTTCACCTTCTATTGAAAGTTTTTGGGGCATTTCATGCTGCCGCTGCGGCTGCTGGTGGTGATGATGATGCCGGTGCGTTGTCTCCAAAATAGACAACAACAACAACGACCACTTTTTTTGTTTAAGTTTCATTCATTCAAATGTGCCTAGGAGTTGTCTATCTTTCATCCGCACAATGGCAAACCTGGTGAAAGCTCCAACAAATACCCCTCGTAAAGTTGTGAAGTGTGCTGCGATAAAGTCAAGAGTGTGGATTTTCTTTGTTATTTGAAAAATGATTTAGACTCGAACGAAGCGACAACTCTCGGTCATAAGAAATCAAATTTACAACTGTGCTCCAGTGACCGAACAAGCGCCTGAATGGTTTTGTAAAGATTCAGAAAAAAAAACAAAAACCTGAAACTCCCACCCTGAGCTATTTCAAGATTGTCCGTTTTTTTTTTTCTATTTTAATTTAATGTCCATAAATGTCAATAAAATTAGCAGAATGACAAATAAATTTCAAAACAATTTCGAACATTTCAAAAGATTGCCTCTCCATAAACCTGAAGCAGGAGGTCAAAATTTATGGCCATAACAAAATATTCATAAAGTTGTGAAGTATTGCTAGGTGTCATATCGGGCTTTTGTATTAAATCATAACTTCATGAGCTGGATCTGGATTTAATTGCAATCACCTCCTCCGTATAAATGAACAGTGAAAAAATTCTGAGTATTTCGAAGAAATTAAAAGCTCTGATGAAATTTTTATACCTTTTGACCATTAATGATCCCTAATAACTACCCACATGCTGGGGTTATGGTGAAAAAGTTAAGGGAAAGACATTTAATTAAACCATTAAAAAGCTGCTAAAAAATGTCATAAAATCAGTCATTACTAATGGTGCTAAAGAAGCAAAAACGCTTTTAATTTCAACATTAGTTTGAGTGGAAATCGAAAAAATGGTGGAAGCCTCAAGATTTTAACGGCTTTTTAAGCCTTAGGTGTACTTACAATTTTTCCTAAAGACCATGTCTTTTTAACTCAAGAACGAGCTTTTGGATGAACCAAAGCAAATGGCGCCCAACGTGGAGTACACATTTGGTGCCTAAATTATTTTTTCTTTTCGTTATAAATAGTTATTTTAGGACCCATATTACCTTTCTCCGATTCTTTGCTATCTGAAATTAATTGATTGAAAATGAAAAATATTTTTCTCAAATGTTTCTTAAA
Source organism: Musca domestica (assembly GCF_030504385.1). NCBI lineage: Eukaryota > Metazoa > Arthropoda > Insecta > Diptera > Muscidae > Musca > Musca domestica. The sequence goes on along the minus strand of NW_026712363.1, from coordinate 25,221,671 downwards.
TATTTCTTTAAACGAGCTATTCAATTCATTCTATGCCTTGGCATTTAATTCGGATAAAATCGAACTCTGCCAGACTGAAAGTTATGAATTTAATGCTAATAAACAAAGAAAAATGGCGCCCAATGTGGGGCACGATTTCAGAGCAGACACTTTCTCCTCAGTTTAGTTTCGCTTTACCCCAGAAATTGTGTGCGAAAAGTATTTCGGCTTATCATAACTCAATTTTCAAATTAACAGGACAAATGGCGCCCAACGTGGGGTAACAATTTTTTGGGGTACATATCATTCGCTTGGTTTAATGGATAATTTCTGTTAAATTATTTAATATAATTTAAGAATAATTTTACTGATTACACTAATGGCTCCCGAAAAAATTATCCACTTCGAGAACCCTTCGGGGGGTCAAAATTTATCCAATTCCAAAAAAATTGTCGAGACCAGGGTGTAAAGTTTTTTTCATAGAAAAATATTCGTTGAAACTCCTTCTGGAGGGGTTAATTTTATTTTCCATAGAAAAAAATCGTTGAGAGCCGGTCCGGGTTGTCAAGTTTTTGCCATAGAAAAAAAATCATAGAGACAAATTTTTACCATAGAAAAAATTCGTTGAGACCCCTTTCGGGGGTCAAGTTTCTTTCCATAGAAATAAAATTCGTTTAGACACCTTTCCGGGGGTCAAGTTTTTTTTCATAGAAAGAAATTCGTCGAGAACTTTTCCCCTTCTGGAGGTCAAGTTTTTTCCAAGCCCTTCAGAGGGTAATTTTTTTCTCTAGAAAAAAATTCGTTGAGAACCCTTCTGGGGGTCTAGTTTTTTTATAAAAAATTCGCCGAGACCCCTTCTGGGTGTAAAGTTTTTTCCATAGAAAAAAATTCGTGAGACCCCTTGTGGGTGTAAAGTTTTTTCCATAGAAAAAGATCTTTCGTTGAGACCCCTTTCGGGGGGTCAAGTTTTTCCATAGAAAAAATTCTTTGAGACCCCTTTCGAGGGTCAATTATTATTCCATAGAAAGAAATTCGTCGAGAACTTTTCCCCTTCTGGAGGTCAAGTTTTTTCCAAGCCCTTCAGAGGGTCAAGTTTTTTCTACAGAAAAAATTCGTTGAGAACCCTTCAGCGGGTCAAGTTTTTTTTATAGAAAAAAATTCGTTGAGAACCCATAAAAATTGTGGAGACCCCTTTAGGGGGTCAAGTTTTTTCCAATAAAATAATTCATTGAGACCCGTTTAGAGGGTCAAGTTTTTCCACAAAAAAAATCGCCGAGACCCTTTCTAGGGGTCAAGTTTTTTCCATAGAAAAAAAATTGGTCGAGACCCCTTCTGAGGACCATAGAAAAAAAATCGTCGATTGTCTTTAAATTACACATCCCAATATTTTTATTAACCGAAAGTCGGGTGTGCAGATGGTATATATCGGTCCACTCCTTCTGGTACCTCCCCCACGAAGGGTCAAGATTCTCATGTGTAAACGCTTCCGGACACTTAAATTGTGAAAAAATTAGTCATTGTCTTTTTGAGCGTCGGTGTGGGTGTGGCTCCCCACACAATAAAATATTTTTTAAGTTAAGGAAAAGCACTTTCATCCACTTGTAATTCTTAATTATCCTAATCCTCATTGTCTTCGACTCAATACTGATGAAGGCCGCTTGAATATCTAGAAATCTGTAATAACAACTTAAACATGGTTTTGCATTTCTTCAAAATTTTAAATATTGTTTCTGGAAAATTTTATCGATTTTAATGTTTTGGCAACCTGACCAAGTAAACCTGTTAACAGGTCACATATAAATTATCCCATCTTTCTAAAAATCCAACTGTAAAACTTTATTACACAACCAAAAACTTCAAAACATTATCCAGTTAAAACGCCACAAGTCTATCTCCTCTGGTTACCCAAAAGAAACCAGTTGCCGAAATAAAAGAACTTGCCACCAAACTTATATGAATCTGCAAAAAAAGGTATTAAATTTAAACTTTAATTCATGCAATATATGCTCAGATACAGCATGCGGAATATGCCATGGATTGAATATTGTGAGCACTCTTAAAAAAAGGGGGAAATTGAAAACCACACCAAGTATTTACCCCTTTTTTGGAAATGTAATTCAATTTCAATTTTTTCTCTTTTCTTGTCTTCTTGGGGTCATCATCATCACCATTGTCAACATCGCCAACGTTATCATCTTTACCAGAAAATGAAACATAAACTTAGTCATCCAACTCATATTATCTATCCCCCAACTTCTGGCAATTTAGGTGTTGAGCTGGTTTCTCCTTTTCGGAGCAGACAAAGACCCATGGCTCTGAACTGAAATCCGGTTAATGTTGAACATTCAATATTTCTGTGTGGCTGGCTTGCTAGGTGTTCATTGGGGATTCGAGTAAATTGCAAAGCTTATCTTGTGATATGAAGTCTATATTTTTTTCTTGTTGTTGGGGTTGGCATCGAAGTTGTCACAAAATTACCAATGCGTAAACACTAAGCGTATGAGTAAGCCATGTGCGCCGGAGCACTTGACACATAGCCTCAGGTTGTTTTCTTTTCTGCGTTTTTTTTAAGTTTTTTTTTTCCTTTGAGAGCTGAGGTAACTTTCTTTCATCAGGTACAGGTGAATTGTAACAGTGCAAATCGGGGAGTAGGCAAATAAGAAACGTAATATGTGAAGAAACCTGTAAAGAGATTAAAATGACAGGACGTTCGTCATTGACATTAAATCGAAAATATTGTAGACAAGTCACCAAAGGGGCAATACCTTCAATGAAATAAGCAAAAACATAAATATTCATAGATTCCACAAAATCTTCCCAGCTTCTTAGGATCGACGTAATCTTAAATCTAGAGAAGTACCCCATGTCCCTAAAAATCTTGTAAAAACTAATATCGCTTATGTGTATATTTCAGGTATCTAAGCTTTTTATCGTCTATATGTTTTAATTTCTGGATCCTACGTTGGGCGCCATTTCACAGAATATCTTCGATTTTTGTGCTGAGCTAAGGCAAGGTACCCCCTTTTTTCAATAAAATGTCGATAAAAATTGAAGGGGAAAAATAAGTTCTCACTGAGTTTTATGTTGGGCGCCATTCATTGAATTTTTTTAATTTAATATTGGGCGCCATTTAATTAAGACTTTTTTCCAGATGCCTTACGTGGGCTCAATCCTCAATACTTACACCTACCTAGTTAACATGCACTCATCGGAGAGTTTTAACTCCCTAGTTGTTTTGCAGAATCTCCCTCCATTTTCCAAGTTCTTCCACCTAACTTTTGAATCCAACGAAAATGATGCTCTCAATTTTGAACAAAATCACAGTGTACCCTATACCCCAACTGGGAAACAAAAACTGCCATGCAAATCAGCAGATCTAGGGACACCCTTCGATAGATCGAAAAATGCTGAGGGGCTTAGTTTTGACTCTGTTAAGAGTAAATTGAATATAAATTAAATTATTATAACATAATTTCATTTGTCTTTACTAGACCCTACGTTGGGCGCCACATTGTGAAATTCTTCCTTAGATCTTGTGTTTTTTTTTTTTTTTGATTCAGCTATTGTTTTTGTATCTACAGAACTTACAAAAATATCTTCAATACAAAAGTTCCACCTTTTTCCTAGCCGGGCCACACATTGGGCGCCATTTGACACAAAAGAAACCTATTTATGGAGTGCAGACCTATAAAAATTGTGATATGTAAAAGGCAAATGACATATTTTTGGAAGAATTATATTTTATTAAGTTAGATTGAATTTAAAATTGTGAGGTCTTATAACACTATTTTATATGTAGACCCCACGTTGGGCGCCACATCATGAAGTTCTTTCTGATTATACCCTACACCACAAGGTGGTCAGGGTATTATGTCTTTGTGCATTTGTTTGTAACAAGCAAAAGGAAACGAGATAGACCCATAGTATCTTTTGATGATCTGCATAGAATCACATTCTGAGTCGATTAATGCATGTCCGTCCGTCCGTCTGCCCGTCTGACCATGTATTTTTGTAAACAAAGTACAGTTCGCATTTATTGCTCTATCGAGATGAAATTTTGCACAAATCATTTGTTTGGCCCAAGGACGAACCCTATTGAAATTGGAGATAATCGGTCAAAATTTAGATATAGCTCCCATATATATCTTCGTCCGCTTTGCCTTTTATTGGGCACCAAACGTGTAATATCAGCCCGAATAGTACGGAATTTTGCACATACAACCAAATTAGGCTAAATTTGATCGAAATCGGTTCAGATATAGCTATAGCTCCCATATGTATTGTTCATCCCATTTGTTATTTTTGTCCTCCGCAGCCGTAATATGCACTCTGTAACAACAATATTTGGGGAAACATATCAAATACAGCATAGAAATACATTTGCTAAATTTTTTCAGATTTGGATACAGCTCTCATATATAACTTTGTCCGATTTACCTTTTATTGTGCACCAAACGTCTAATATTTACCCAAATGGGATGAAATTTGGCACTTACGACGAATTGAGTCTAGAAGCTAGTTTGTCAAATTTGGTGAAGATCGGTTCAGATATAGCTATAGCTCCCATATATACTGTTCATCCGATTTGTCATTTCTATTACCCACAGCCGTAAGATGCACTCCGTAACAACGATATTCAGGGAAATATATCAAATACAGCTCAGAAATATCTTTGCCAAATTTTATCGAGATAGGTTCCGATTTGGATATAGCTCCCATATATATCTTTATCCGATTAATTGTGCACCAAATGGGCAATACAATTCCGAATACAATACAAATGCTTCGGCATATTTAGTCCTTTGAACTTTAAATTATAATTATAATCATAGCGTGTATGATTGAATTCTCCCATAAAAACTTTTAATTGCTATGCGGAGCTCTACTAAATTAGCAAAGTGGTGTAGGGTATCATAAAGTCGACCCCGCCCGACTTAAAGACTTTCTTTACTGGTTTATAAAGATACATTTCTTTGCTAAATAAAACACTTTCACAACAAGCTCACTTCATTTCCTATCCTCAGGCCACACATTGTGCTCCACTTGATATATATATATATATATATATAGCAAAAAAATATGAGTAACTGAAAGGACATATTTATTGGCTTTATATGGCCAATGGCGCCCAACATGTTCCTTAGATAGGAAATTTGTAAAGGTTTGTGATCCAGACTTATTTTTATTAATTTAAGCTATTTTTATGACTGAAATATTTTTTTGTAAAGCCGAATAGTTTTTTGACGACTTCAGTGAAGATGTTGCGGTGTTCTAAGAAGAAAATGTCTTTTCGGTTCCTATAAAGAAGACCAATCGTTTTCATGCTTGTCTAACCCAAATATTATGATGCCTGGTGGCACCTACACTACCCCTCCTCCTCCTCCTCCTCCTCTTATATTTCTCCATTCCTGCGGATGTTTGTTCTGCATGTCATTTACCACAGAATTTTTCAGTGTTTAAGAAAATGGTCTTAAGCCCATTGAACCGCTTTGTAGTTCAAAAAGCCTGTGACGCTATAAAACCATATCAAACGATATCGTTTTGTTGTTATTTACCATTTAAACATAAAAATTACTTTTCTTGTTCTTGTTTTTTCCGGTAAAGTGGCCTAGATTAAAAACGAGACGACGAAGAATACGACGAAAGGGTCACCAAAGGTAATTCAATGTTGGTGGGGTTCTTTGAACCACGAGAAAATAACACACGCACGCCGTTCAAATGAAAAAAAAAAAAAACAAAAGCAGGTTGAGCTGCGGTAAGAAAAGTCACCACCGCACAAGAAAACTTCTCACATAGCATTTCGAATTTTCCCAATTCCAGGGAAAAAAAGGTGCTAAAGACCTTAATGAAAATTTTCATTACGAAGTGTCTTGAGTTTCGGGTTCAAAGACGAAAACAGAAAAGTGAAGTGTTAATAAAACATAACACATTTTTATGCCTTATAATCAATGGCATGTAAATAATAACAACAACAGCAAGGGCAGCAACAACAATGACTGGCAAGTGGCTACAACAAGGGGTTTAATCTAGCATAGAAAAATATGGGGAGGGGGTGCTTTGTTATTTGTTTTTTGATGGTTTTCAAATGGTTAAGCAATAGGCTCAGCAGGCCTGTCAGTCGGTCGGTCGGTCACTTACGACGAGTCCGGCCATAATAAATGTTGTTATCTTCTTTCTATTTCTCTTCGAACCCGTAAAGTAGCCGTTGAAATCATGTTTCTTCTTCGTGGAGTTGTATTTCATTACAATGGAACACTTATTCCCCCCCTCGGCCACCTTGCCAACACCTCCCCCCTTCCATTATTTCATATAAAGTTTTCTATTTTGTTTTTGTTTATAATTTATCTTGTAACTGATTTGTTTATTCAAATTCTGTTTCTGATGTTGCTGTTCGCTTTTTATTTTTTTATGTTTTTATTTTTGTTATTTGTGGATTAGAGCCATATTTTATGGTCACGAGTTTATTATTAGCTGGATTTTTGAATTGATATGTTTTTTGGGGGAGCGGGAGAGAGGGGGAAGTTGTAAGCCCTATTGCAATGAATAGAAACATTTTGAAAGGTTATTATGTGTTTATTTTCGGAGTTGACAACAATAAATTCTATTTTTATAGATTGTGTAAGAAAACAAAAACGTTCTCAAGAGGTACCCTTTTTGTTGGGAAATTGAAATGAATCATCTTCAAGACCTTCTTTAGGCAATAGTAGGCCTCAACGTCTTGAATGGGCAAGGGAAAGACTTGTAGGTCTTCTATAGCCATTAGAAGATCTGTAGGTCTTCCATAGTCGTTAGAAGACCTGTGGGTCTTCTATAGCCGCTAGAAGACCTGTAGATCTTCTATAGCTGCTAGAAGACCTGTAGGTATTCTGTAGGCGCTAGAAGGTCTTCCATAGGCGCTGAGGTCCTGCAGGTCTTTTATAGGACTAGTAAGTCTTCTATAGGCTTTAGAAGACATGTTAGTCTTCTATAAGCGCCAGAAAACCTATAGATCTATGGAGCTAGGAGACCTGTATGTTTTCTAAAATCGCTAGAAGACATGTTAGTCTTCTACAATCGCTAGAAGACCTTCAGGTCTTCTATAGACCTTCAGGACTTCTATAGACTCAGGAAAACCTATACATAGCACCTATAGGTGCTAGAGGACCTCTAGGCCTTCCAGGAACGCTAGAAAACCTGTAGGACCCGCTAGAAGACTTGTAGGTTCTATATAGCCGCTACAAGATCTGTAGCTCCCCTATAGCCGTTAAAAGACCTGTAGGTGTTCTATAGCGCTGAAATACGCGGCTACGCGAATACCTATAGGTGTTATATAGCTGCTAGATTATCAATAGGTGCTAAATAGCCGCTAGAAGACCTCCAGCTCTGCTATGAACCATAGAAGACCTCCAGCTCTTCTGTGGACCACAGAAGGCCTCCAACTCTTCTATGGACCACAGAAGGCCTCCAACTCTTCTATGGACCACAGAAGGCCTCCAACTCTTCTATGGACCACAGAAGGCCTCCAACTCTTCTATGGACCACAGAAGGCCTCCAACTCTTCTATGGACCATAGAAGGCCTTCAACTCGTATATGGACCATAGAAGACCTCCAGCTCTTCTGTGGACCATAGAAGGCCTCCAACTCTTCTATGGACCATAGAAGGCCTTCAACTCGTATATGGACCATAGAAGACCTCTAGCTCTTCCATTTGCCATAGAAGGCCTCCAACTCTTCTATGGACCACAGAAGGCCTTCAACTCTTCTATGGACCACAGAAGGCCTCCAACTCTTCTATGGACCACAGAAGGCCTCCAACTCTTCTATGGACCACCGAAGACTTTCAGCTCTTCTATGGACCATTGAAGACCTCCAGCTCATCTATGTACCATTGAAGAACTCTAGCGTTCTATGGGCCATAGAAGAAATCTATTCCTTCTATGGGTTATAGAAGCGCTCCAGCTCTTCTATAGGCCGTAGAAGACCTCCAACTTAATAATGACTGGGAAAGTTATATCCTATCTAAAAATATGAAATAGTTTATTAAATATTATTGTTTAACTGTTTTATTTTCTTTTTATCTTTTCAGGTAAGTTTCGAAGTAATAAGGCTATTGAACCCTACAAGAATCGTAAGTTTGTAGCAAATTTTTTAAACAGAAGCAATTGGTACTGTACAAAATGTATAAGTTTTTGTTTAAGAGGCGTTCAAGTACTGTAACTGATCTGAGTAACTGTTAAATCTTCCCAGCCTTTGTCTATCATTTTCAAAATTTATTGCCTATTTATAAAGTAGCACCAATATACTGTACATATTTCCAAAACCACATATATGTACAGTACCACATGAATTTTCCTATTTGAGATAATATATATGATTTATAATTTTTAATACAATTATTAAAAATCTTTTATATTTTAGAATATAAACAAAAAAGTTGTATAACTGTTTATATTTTCAAAATATTTTTTTCTGTACAGTACAACATGCAGTTTGCCTTTATTCAGGCTATTTGCGTAAGTTCCATTATTTCATAATTTTTTGTTTACATAAACAAAACATGTTAATATTTTGTCGTTCACACGACCTTATTGCCGTTTTTTTTCTTGACTTCTTTGCATGATGATACTGCCAAATGTGACAACAGATGTTATTCCACAAGAGAGAATAGCACATAGTAAATGACGATCATGATGATGAGGAAGAAGAAGGGGTCGAAAGAAAAAAGAACCATGTTCAAACAGTTTAATGCCATATGCGTGTGTTCTGGATATGAATTTAATTTCACACATTGCCTCCCTGTCATATTTCGAAAGTCTATCAGTCAGTTTTATGTTTTTATGTAAACAATGTGAAGAGAAATTACGACAAAAAAAAAATAGGAGCATGAACTTTTAAGCCTCTGGGAAAACTGGCACACACAAAAAAATGAGGTAAATACGGAAGTCGATATCAAACAGAAATATGAAGGGTATCAGAAAAAATATGAAAGCTATCAGAAAAAACATAATCAAGAATGAGATGCAGTTATGAAGGGAAAGAAGGGGGGGAAGGGGTGATATAATTACCCAACAAAAAAATCATCAGGTCATACAGAATGCAATATTAAAGGTCTCTTTGGGCCAAATCCGATTCAGGACATTTTGAGTCGATCTAGCGATGTCCGTCGGTCTGTCTATCTATCTATCTGGCTGGTGTGCACGATAACTCTCGAAGGTAGTATCCGATTTGATCCACTCCACCCACAAAAGGTCGACATTTTCCAACGATAATCCGATTTTGCTCCAACTTTGCAAATCCTAATACTTGCATCAGTGCTAGGTCAGGTGCAAAAATGGTACCTCCCTATATACGATATTTTGATGATTTTAACTATATTATTCACCGTTTAGTTCAAGTTTCGAATTTGAATATGGTAATGTCTTTTGACAAACAATGCCTAAGTTTGTTGGGGTCCACGTCGTATAGACCCCAATATAATGGCTATATTCGGTATTTTTAAAATTGAAAACATAATTTTTTTTTTAAGGATTTTATTTTTTGAAAATTTCCAAATTCGTTCCAAATGGTGGAAGGTATTCAATGTTCGGCCCGGCCGAACTTCCTGCTTTTTAACATGTTCTGATTATTTTATATGCAAATGATTATCAACCTGTCACCGTGTATTTTTCCGATTTTATTTTCCACAAACTCCTCTACTTTCGTTGTCCCTCTTTTCATTTGAAAATAAATAAAATAAATTAATTACTACCTGTTAACAATTAATTAAGCAAACAATAACTTTCCCATCAAAATCTGTCCACCAAATATGGCCATCAACATAGAAAATTATTCAGGGGTGTCTCGGCTGTAACACTTAAAGCCATTAGTGGGCTTGGACAATTTTCCAACTCATTGGAATTGGAAATTAACTAATCAGCAGCGCATCAAATGACATAGCTTAAATTCTTTGCACCCTCTTTTCAGACTCGTTGACAAGTGAGACAACACACTTCAACACTTTTGCAACGTTTTTATTTTTTCGCTTTTTAAAATCGATAATGGCTGCGATGATGATGATGATGGTGTTGACGATTTTATTTTATGATGCCAGGCAAAAAACCTGGGCTTGGTTGTTGACAACGTTTAGCCTTTTTGGGCAGCACGGCAAAACAAAATATTACAACTTAATTACATTTAAATGGCAATTTATAAAGAAATAAAATTCCAATCCAACCAGCCACCAACAAACAACACCAACAACGTGTGGTCATACTGGCCAGCCTAACCACAAGTTGGGTCCAGTCCAAATGACAAAACCCCAACATGGCTGGATGGATGGCCACATGTATGGTTGTGTGGCCAGTGGAAACAACTTCACTAGCCAATCAATGAATGAGTAAACCTCAATGCCCAGGCATAGCGAGACAACAACAAATGAATGGGCTAAGCTAAGCTCCCAGATGCAGCACTTGGTCAGTACCCCAAAATCCCCTTTGTTGTTCTCCACTACCCTCCCAAACTTGGTCCTTGCATTGGCACAACCACAAACTGTCAAATAATTCAAAATGTCCGTCTAACAAATCGTTTAATTTATTAACTTCAAGCGCATAGACCGCTTCGTCGTCGCGTCACTCGCAACGCCAATAAACCTCATGCCGCCATCAACCGAAAAAAATGGGAAATTTTTAACTTTATTTTCCAAGCTCTTTTCCCTATCTCTTTTCCTAGCTTTACATTGGAGAGCACCTATGAATTATTGGCATGGCAATAACTGCAAAGTCCCCCCCCCCCCCCCCCTGCCGCCTCTCCGACATTTGGCCCAGCCTTAAGCTCTAGCTTTTTTCGCGACATAGCGACAGGAACAACCTGGGCCACATGTACACATTGGTAATTGATGCATATTTATTTGATGTTGACACATACGGAGACAGTTACAGTGACAGTCAGAAGATGAAGTGGTTTTCAAATTTTCCAAACAAATTTTCAACATTTGTTGCAGCAAAAATGTGTCGTTTTTCTGTTTTTTTTTTTCGCGCAGCAAACAGAAGTTAAATGCAGATTTAGCTAAAGTGTAATTAATTAGATAAGTTTAATGTATGAAACATAACAAACGGACAGGGTTGTATTCAAAAGTGGAACGTTTTTTGCTAAAGTTGCTAATCGCAATAATTAATTTATTTGATCTCTTGCAAACTCTGCGAAGGAAAATTTTGTCAGCATTTTTAAGAAGAAAGAAGTACAAATCGTATATCGGAAAATCCCAAATTGGCATCATGCGGAACGCATTTTGAGAGCGTAAAATTCTAAGCCGTCTGTCTGTCCATGTATTCCTGTGAACAAAATGCAGGTCGCATTTTCTATCCAATTGAAATGAAATTTTCCAAAAAAAAACATTTGTTTGACCTCAGGACGAAACCTATTGAAATTTGGTGAGAATCGGTTCCAATTGGGATATAGCTCCCATATATATATCTTCAACCGATTTCAGGTTATATGTCCCTCATATTCGTAATATGCACCCCACAAGAAAGATCGGCCCGGAAACATCTCTGCCAAATTGTATCAGGATCGGTTCAGATTTGGATATAGCTCCCATATATATCTTCAAGCGATTTCAGGTTTATTGTGCACCAATTGGCCAATATTAGTCCAAATAACCTGAATTATGACACATCCGACCGTATGCAGTCTAGAAACAAGTACATCAAATCGGTTCAAATATAGCTATAGCTCCCATATACAGGGTGATATAAAACCAGTAAGGAAATGCTTAAAGTCGGCCCGGCCGACTTTATGATACCCTACACCACTTTGCTAATTTAGTAGAGCTCCGCATAACAATTAAAAGTTTTTGTGAGAGAATTCAATCATACACGCTATGATTATAATTTTAATTTAAAGTTCAAAGGACTAAATATGCCGAAGCATTTGTATCGTTTAAAAATCGGAAATCGGATAAAAATATATATGGGAGCTATATCCAAATCGGAACCGATCTCGATAAAATTTGGCAAACATATTTCTGAGCTGTATTTGATATATTTCCCTGAATATCGTTGTTACGGAGGCATATTACGGCTGTGGGTAACAAATATAACAAATCGGATGAACAGTATATATGGGAGCTATAGCTATATCTGAACCGATCTTCACCAAGTTTGACATACTAGCTTCTAGACTCAATTCGGCCAAATTTGATCCCATTTGTGCAAATAGTAGACGTTTGGTGCACAATCAAAAGTAAATCGGACGAAGTTATATATGGGAGCTATATCCAAATCTGAAACGACCTCTATAAAATTTAGCAAATGTATTTCTGAGCTGTATTTGATATATTTCCCCAAATATTGTTGTTACAACGTGCATATTACGGCTGCGGAGGACAAAAATAACAATTCGGATGAACAATATATATGGGAGCTATAGCTATATCTGAACCGATTTCGATCAAATTTGGCATACTTGTTTTCAGGTCCAATCTGATCGTACGTGTAAAATTCCATACTATTCGGACTGATATTACACGTTTGGTGCACAATAAAAGGCAAATCGGATGAAGATATATATGAGAGCTTTATCTAAATTTTCACCGATTATCTTCAATTTCAATAGGGTTCGTCCATAGGCCAAACAAAAGATTTGTGCAAAATTTCATCTGGATAGGGCAATAAATGCGAACTGTACTTTGTTTACAAAAATACATGGACAGACAGACGGACGGACGGACATGCATAAATCGACTCAGAATGTGATTCTATGCAGATCATCAAAAGGAACAGGAACTATGGGTCTATCTCGTTTCCTTTTGCCTGTTACAAACAAATGCGCAAAGACATAATACCCTGACCACCTTGTGGTGTAGGGTATAAAAATGCAACAAAGTCAAACGCCATAATTTTTACATTTTTTTTTAAAAAAAATTTCCGAATGAAAGCAACAAATGTCGGAAATAGCATCAAATTTTAGAATAAGTTTCGAGTTGTTCGAAATGGTCAACTTTGGCACGAATTATGGCTTTCAAACGGCCAGTCACAAGCTGCCCGAAAGTTGCTCTGCGGTATTTTGACCCATTCCCGGCGAAGCGCTTGCTTGAGGTGATCGACACTTTGGTATTGTTGTGTGCCAACCTTGCTTTCCAAAATACTCCAGACACAATAGTCCAATGGATTGGTATCCGGAGATTTTGGTAGCCATTGTGCACTGGAAATGAAGCGAGGAACCTCATTTTGTAACCATTGTAAGCATTGCGCGTGCTGAGTGCGATGATACTGAGTCATGTTGGATTCTCCAAGGTCTGCGGACAAAAATGTTTGCGTGCCCAAGGCTTTGATACACCCACCAGAATATTTTCGCGATAATATTCGGCATTTATTCTGATGCCACGGACGATTAATATGAGCGGAGAGTGACCATCGGCTGTAATGGTGGCCCACACCATCACCATGGCCGTCATTTATTCTAATGCCACGGTCAATTAATGCGAGCGGAGAGTGACCATCGGCTGTAATGGCGGCCCACACCATCACCATGGCGCCGGCGCTTGAGTTCTGCTGGCCAACCGAAGGTGCACAATTACAGCTGACCTCTTTGGCGAGTACACACGATTATTTTGGAGTAAACCAAATTCGGCAGTTCATCACTTTCGCCCAAGCAAAGCAACTCTTTAGCTCATCTCCGAGCTCATTTTTCTATATTTGCCGAATGGAATATTTTGCGAAACATTCAGCTCACGAAACATTTTTCGGCCACTGCGACGAGGGTTTCGCCCAAGTCGCTTCTTTACTTTACTGATGTTGCTGGTTTCTTCCATCCACTTCCTTGACGTCGGGCTACGCTACCAATATCACAGTAACGAGAGATGGTACAGGACACTAACGATTTATTCCCATCTAAATGCTATGTAGGTCCATGGGCCATGTAGGTCCGCGTTTTCATATAGCCCCCATATAACGGTACCTCCCGATATTCGATATTTTGATGATTTTAGCGACATTATTCACCGGAATTGTATCAAATTTGGTATTTGAAGTTCGAAATGGATACTACAGTCTAAGACAGAAAATTGCCTGTGCAGGTCCACGTCTTCGTATAGCCCCCATATAACGGTACCTTCCTATATTCGGTATTTTGATGATTTTAGCGTCATTATTCACCGGAGTTGTTTTAAATTTGGTATTTGAAGTTCGAATTAGATACTACACCCTAAGACAGAAAATTGTCTATGCAGGTCCAGGTCTTCGTATAGGCCCCATATACCAGTACCTCCCTATATTCGGTATTTTGACGAGTTTAGGTACAATACCCACCAAAGTTGTTTGAGATGTCGTATTTGAAGTTCGTAATCGCCTATGACAGATATTTTTTAATGATTTTAGCTAAATTATTCACCGTTTATTTCAAGTTTCGAATTTGAATTTGGTAATGACTTATGACAAACAATGCCTATGTATGTCCACGTCGTATAGACCCCAATATAACGGCTATATTCGGTATTTTTAAAATATTTTAAGGATTTTATTTCAAAATTCGTTTCAAATGGTGAAGGGTATTTAAAGTTCGGGCCGGCAGAATTTACTGGTTTTTAACTTGTTTCATCTCACCCTGTATATTGATCTACGAAAAAAGTTCATAGAATTTATGAACTTCAATAAAAATGAAATAGTTTCTGGTGCCAAATTTCAATTTAATTTCTAAAATCATGCATTTAATTATTCAATATTTATTTTTCAATTTTTTATTCAGCATCTGACTCTAGATATTACACGTGTATGTCGTATGTATGTATTTCTTATATAAATAAACATAAATATTTGTGATTACCGAATGTGCATTGTTCCATTGTTTATAGACAATATTCGTAGATACTGCAATGCAAAGCCACAAAATAAATAATGGAAACAAAACAAAAAAACAAACAGAAGCAAATGTGGCTGGACAAACCAAGAGGATAGTTAGGTAAAGAGATGGAAAAAGTTCCAAATGTAACAACAACACCAAACGTGTGGCCCATACCATACAAACTGGTACTGATACCTGTAGCTATCTCCAGTTCGCCACTACCTGGTTACATGTTTTTGGTGTCCGGCATTACAACTGTAAATATGCATTCTCTAGTTTCGTTGTTTGTTTGTTGTTTTCTCGATTTGTATTGAATGAAATTTTCTATAAACAATGGAATTTTATGCACGTTTAACGCATTTGTGCATTTTGAATTGTCAGAATTGAAGAGATTTTGAAATAATATTTCATTGTTGTAATAAGAGAATTGGGAGAATTGGTAATAAAGATTGATGGAAATGGATAAGGATTGTGATATGCTATAATGGGATTTGAAATGATCTCCATGGAGATTATAGAAGGAATTGCAAACAGTTAATCCATCATTGTGGGGATATTTTGAAAATAACTTAAAGAGAATGAGAGAGAGAGAGAGAGAGAGAGAGAGAGAGAGAGAGAGAGGAAATTGATTATCAACCAGTATCTATCTGTGTATTTTTTACCCTAGCCTCTGAATTTTATTATCAAATTTTGTAAACCCTCCACCATGGTATGGAGGTTATATAAGATTTGTCATTCCGTTTGTATCACCTCGAAATATACATGTTAGGCCCCACAAAATATATATATCCTTGATCAGCATAGAATTCTATGTCGATTTAGCAATGTCCGTCCGTCTATCCAAACGAAATGAAGTAAGTTGATAAAAATTTACTCAAATATGTATTATGTCTGCAGGACTTTTGGTTTTGAAAATGGGCCATGTGGGTCCACATCTTCGTATAGCCCCCATATTACGGTACCTCCCGATATGCGGTATTTTGATGATTTTAGCGACATTATTTACCGGAACTATTTCAAATTTGGTATTTGAAGTTCGTAATGAATACTACAGCCTATGACAGAAATTTGTCTATGCAGGTCCATGTCTTCGTTTAGCCCCCATATAACGGTACATCCAGATATTCGGTATTTCGATGATTTTAGCGCCATTAATTACCGGAATTGTTTCAAATTTGGTATTCGAATTTCGTAATGAATACTACAGTCTATGACAAAAAATTGTCTGTGCAGGTCCACGTCTTCGTATAGCCCCCATATAACTGTACCACCCTATATTCGGTATTTTGATGATTTCAGCAACATTATTTACCGGAATTGTTTCAAATTTGGTATTCGAAGTTTGTAATGGATACTACAGCCTATGACAGAAAATTGTCTGAGCAGGTCCACGCCTTCGTATAGCCCCCATATAACGGTTCATCCCGATATTCGGTATTTTGATGATTTTAGCGACATTATTTACCGGAACTATCTCAAATTTGGAATTTAAAGTTCGTAATGGATACTATAGCCTAAAACAGAAAATGGGCCACATAGGTTCACATCTTCGTATAGCCCCCATATAACTGTACCACCCTATATTCGGTATTTTGATGATTTCAGCAACATTATTTACCGGAATTGTTTCAAATTTGATATTTGAATTTCGTAATAAATACTACAGCATAAAACATAAAATCGGTCACGTAGGTCCACATCTTCGTATAGCCCCCATATTACGGTACCTCCCGATATGCGGTATTTTGATGATTTTAGCGACATTATTTACCGGATCTGCTTCAAATTTGGTATTTGAAGTTCGTAATGAATACCATAGCCTATGACAGAAATTTGTCTATGCAGGTCCACGTCTTTGTATGGCCCAATATAGTGGTATCTCCCTATTTTCGGTATCTTGATTATTTTAGCGACATTATTTACCGGAACTATTTCAAATTTGGTATTTGAAGTTCGTAGCGAATACTACAGCCTTTGACAGAAAATTGTCTGTGCTGGTCCACGTTGTATAACCTCCATGGTACCTCCCTATATTCGGTATTTTGATGATTTTAGCTACATAATAAACAGATTTTTTTCAAGTTTCGCATTAAATATTGTAATAAGTTATGACAAAAGTTGCCTATGCAGGTCCACGTCGTCGTACAAACCCTAATATATGGCTACATTCGGTATTTTTAAGATTTTAACAAAATATTTTTAACGGATTTTATTTATTTATTTTTTTTTTTTTAATTGCCAAATGTTTACCAAATGTTGGAGAGTATTAAAAGTTACAACTTTTTTACTCGTTACATTTTTAACATGCCAATATCAAATGTCTTGGGTTTTTTAAAATTCCACTGAAAAATTATGCATTTTGTTTGTCATGTCTTCATTATTAAAGCTCCGAAGAACTCCCTAGCCATAAAAAAAATTACCTAAACAAAAATTCATAGTTTAATATTTCAAAATTTGATCGGTATAAAATGTTAATGTATGCAGCTCAGCGTAATCAGCATTTATTTTGAATGTCATCACATTGTCTGGTGAGGTGCTAGATGAATGCCTTAGACAAAGTGCAGTCATCAAGCTCTGCATAATTTTACATAAATAAAATTCCAATTGCCAGTTGCTTTTTGGGTTGCTGCAGACATTGGCTTAAAAAAAAGAACTCAAAAAAACAAAGAAGCTTGTTTCTGGTTTTCTCACTCAACAGTCCTCAAATTTTTGCTGCAAAATTTGGGAATTTCGTTTCGTTGGTTTCCATTGCATTTCAGCTTAATCATCCTGTCTCAGGAATTTTTTGATTTATATCTTTCAAATTACTCTTGACGAACCGCAATTCCGCCCGCCCGCTCCCTGCCTCCTCGCTCCAGGCACAAATGCCGGAACACTCGACACGTTTTTTTGTTGTCTTAAAACATACAACTCTTGTTCTTTGTATTAAGTTGTTTTTTGGGTTTCTGAAGTTTTTGCCCTCCAGATTCCAAATATTAATCAAGCGGACACATTGTAAAACACAAAACACATTTTTGGAAGTTAATTTGACTTGGGTCAAGAAATAAAATAATAAAAAAAAATAACATTTGCATTTTTAATTAAAAGATAACGACGAGTTTGCAAAACAAAATAGGCAGATGTTTGATAGGAGTCAATGGAGCCTTAGGTTCTTTTTTTGGTTTGTCATAAGAAATAAAAATGTTTTTGTGGGTATATTTAAGGAATAGTGTTTCTCAAATTATCTGAAATTTCTTTGGTAAAGAATTTTCTGAAAATTTCAAAAGAATGAGCCACAATTATGCCCGTAAGGAAAACACCACTATGCATACTTAGTAGAGCCTCCGTAAAAAAATACTTTGTTTGAAGTAAATAGATAATACCACACCTCAACATTTGGCTTTGGAGCAGTTATAGTTTGGCTTCAGAGGGATCTAAAATATGGGAGGCATATCAAATTCTGAATCGATTTACACTAAATTTGACGGAGATATTTTAATCTTTTATACCAAATAACATTCCCATAGAGTGTAGGATGTCCCTTGGAGAAGGATTATTTAAAAAAAATATTTATCGGAGCCGAGTTCCAAAAAATGGAAACGTATGTCCCGAAATTCACTCCATTTGAATTGGTATTAGCTATTATTTGCACAATAAACTTGAAATCGGATTAAGGATATATATGGGAGCTATATACAAATCTTAGCCGTTCTCGATAAAATTTGACAAAGGTATTTCTATAAGGCACCTGGTAGCAAATATCATTGTTGCCGAATGCATACTAGGATTATCAAAATAGCCATTTTTACACTTCATCTAATACAGATAAAAATATTCGTATGGGCAAAATTACAAGAAAATCAAACATATCGAATTTTATGCGGATTCTGCTTTGCAGTTCCAAAACAGATCCTGCGTTAGCAAAAATATTTTGATGTGTAAAATTTGAAGAGAGTTAGGTGCTTATTTTCGCTTTCTTTGAGCGTCTGGTTTTTCAAAATCTTGGACCGTATGTGAGGGACGTGCCTGAAGAAATGGTCCGATCTCTACTATTTTCATAACAAATATTGTGTTAATTGATATATTGCGATATACTAAATCTGAATATAATAAGCTTCGTGGATATTCAAAATGTTAAGCCTTTGTGGAGGAGGTACCAGAAGGAGTAAACCGATATATCCCATCATCACAGCAGATCGCGTGTTAGTATAATTAATTGTATGTGTGAAATATGAGGAGAACTGGAACCTTTTTTTGGATTTTATGATCGTTTTGATTATTCAAAACATTGACCCTTTGTGGGAGAGGTACCAGAAGGAACGGTCCGATCTCTATCAACTTTATAACAGATCTTGTGTTGATGGAAATATTGAGATGTGCCAAGTCCGAATTGAATTGGGTGTTCATTTCGCGTTTTATGAGCTCCAGGGTTATTCGAAATTTTGACCCTTTGCGGGGGAGGTATCAGAAGGAGTGGACCGATATATCCCATTTTCACAGCAAATCTTGTGTTAGTAGAAATAATTGGATGTGTGAAATATGAAGAGAACCGCATGCTTATTTCGGATTTCAGATCGTTTTGGTTATTCAAAACATTGACCCTTTGTGGGGGAGGTACCAGAAGGAATGATCCGATTTCTACCAAGTTTATAACAGATCTTGTATTGATGGAAATATTGAGATGTGCCAAGTCTGAATGGAAACGGATGTTAATTTCGTGTTTTATGAGTTTCATGGATATTCAAAATTTTGACCCATTGTAGGGGAGGTACTAGAAGGAGTGGACCACATCTTTACACCAGACCTTGGGTTAAAAAAAATATTGTGATGTGTGTACTTTTAAGACAATCGAACTTTTACATCACATTTTATAAGAGTTATAATTTTTCAAAATTTTGACCCTTGGTGGGGGAGGTACCAGAAGGAACGGTCCGACCTCTACCAACTTTACAACAGACCTTGTGTTGATGGAAATATTGAGATGTGCAAAGTCTGAATTGAAATGGGTGTTCATTTCGCGTTTTATGAGCTCCAGGGATATTCGAAATGTTGACCTTTTGTGGGGGAGGTATCAGAAGGAGTGGACCGATATATCCCATTCTCACAGCAGGTCTTGTATTAGTAGAAATAATGGGATGTGTGAAATATGAGGAGAACTGAAACCTTTTTTGGGATTTTATGATCGTTTTGGTTATTCAAAACATTGACCCTTTGTGGGGGAGGTACAAGAAGGAACGGTCCGACCTCAACCATCTTATAACAGATCTTGTGTTGATGGAAATATTGAGATGTGCCATGTCTGAATTGAATTGGGTGTTCATTTCGCGTTTTATGAGCTCCAGGGGTATTCGAAATTTTGACCCTTTGTGGGGGAGGTATCAGAAGGAGTGGACCTATATTGCCCATCTCCGAGCTCGATCTAAGTTTGATAATGATATTACGATGTACCAAGTTTGAATCAAATCGAAAACTCCCTTCAAGAGTTATCGTGCGCATCAGCCAGCCAGATAGACGGACGGACAGACATATCTAGATCGACTCCAAATCTTCTGAAACGAATTATATCCAAAGAGACCTAGGATCTAAAACCGTTATTTCGCCGAGTTACGTTTTGGCCGTATCAAATGATATACACCCTCTCTAGACATATGGATGAGGGTATAATAATTTTTGAAAATTTGGCTTTTGGTAAATTTTCCATTTCGAAAATTTCCAAAACTTTGCAAACCTCCCTCATATTTCTGAAACAGAAATTCAAAGGTAGCTATCTCAATGGAGAAAAAAAAAACTGAGTATATTTGCAAATTGTATTTTTTTATTATTTATTTTAATTTATTATACGATTGTTTTATTGTTAAGCAGACATTTGAATGTTGAATACCAGCCATCATATTTCACTGAGCAGGAAGCCAGGCAATACGCCATCATAGATTACAAAAACAAACTTTTATGCAAACAATATGATATAAAAAATCGCAACAATAACCTGGAATTTTGCAATGCCATTCATCATTCTCTAATGTGTCCACAAAAACTTTGAAAAAAAAAGAACCGCAATATAAAATCTCAAAATCTTTATGAGTTCAAATGTTCTAATCTCATTTGTAGCATCAGCAAAGAAACCACAATAAAAGAATACAAGGAGCAGGCAGAACACATGCCAAACACATTAAATTTACTGAATCTCGAATTGTTGACCTTTTTTTGTGGCGTTCTTGAATATCCTCAAATCATGACCATGAAATGTGCCAATTTATGCAAAATAAAACCAGGGTTCGTTTTAGCGGAATTAGTTGCCGAACATGAAGATTGTTTTCTTTGTGATATGGTTTCGGTTACCGCTCTCAATTTTGTTTACGAAATTTTAATGTCATGTAGCTCAACAAGGAACTATAACGTCATGTTCAAAGATTAAAGAAATATTTCAAAACATAAGAAATTAGCACATTTAAAATTATGTGGAAAACGAAACTGAGAAAGGATTCATTTCAGTTTCGTGGTGTCGACCCAAAATCTTCATCTCTTTTGCCTTTTTTACTACGATTTTTTTTTTGGTGCAGAAACTGCAATAATTTTATCAATTATTTTAATTTTTAAATTTTCGGTTATTTTTAAGCAATTTATTATTATTATTTTTATGTAAAAAATTCCAATATTTTAACAAAAAAAAAAAAAAACAGGAAGGAAAGGTCCAAAGTCGAGCAGGCCGACTATATGATACCCTACACCATAGAATAATATGACTTCGATAAAAATTACATTAAAACATATTTATTAGATCAATAGATATACCGGACCGGATTTCAACAATTTGGTAAAATTCGGTTGAATATGAAAATCTATCCGGTGAAAATCTATATGGTGAGCAATAACTGTAAAATCGGATGGAGATGTATATCGAAGCTATATAAAAATCTGAACCGATCTTGATAAAATTTGGCAGAGGTACTTCTGGCCTGTATCTGATGTCTGGTGCCAAATATCATTCTTGTGGGGTGCATATTGCGCATGTGAGAGACTTAAAACCCCCAATCGGATGAAACATATACATGGGAGCTATAGCTATATATGAACAGATTTTCACCAAATTTGATGTACTTGCTTCTAGAATGAATTTGGTCCGATGTGCCAAAATTCAGGTCACCTGACCTGACCTGAAATCGGATAAATGTATATATGGGAGCTATATTCAAATCTTAACCAATCGTGACAAAATTCGGCAGAGTTTTTTCTGAGCTCTAAAATATATCTGGTACCGAATTCCGCTGTCCTGAAGTGCATATTACGCATGTGAGGGACATAACACCCCTAATCGGATAAAACATATACATGGGAGCTATAGCTATATATGAACAGATTTTCACCAAATTTGATGTACTTGCTTCTAGAATGAATTTGGTCCGATGTGCCAAAATTCAGGTCATTTGGGCTGTTTTTAGCCATTTGGTGCAAAAAAAAAAACCTGAAATCGGATTAATGTATATATGGGAGCTATATTTAAATCTTAACCGATCCTGACAAAATTTGGCAGAGTTTTTTCTGAGCTGTAAAATATATCTGGTATCGAATTCCACTGTTGTGGAGTGCATATTACGCATGTGAGGGGCTTTAACAACAAATCGGATAACACATACATATATGGGAGCTATAGCTATATCTGAACTGATTTTCACCAAATTTGGGGGTACTTGCTTCTAGACTGAATTCAGTCGGAATTTCCGAAAATCAGTTAATTTGGACTGATTTTAGCCATTTAGTGCACAATTAAGCCGAAATCGGTTGAAGATATATATGGGAGCTATATCTACATTTTGACCGAATATCTCCAATTTCTTGCAGATCTTGGCCAAACAAATATTGTTTGGATAATTACATCTCAATTAAATAAAAAATGCGATCTGGACGGATAGACGACTCGTGGACGAACGGACGGACCGACTGGCATGCATAAATCGGCTCAGAAATTGATTCAATGAAGATCCTTAAAACTAACAATGGGTCTATCTCGCTTCCTTCTCCATGTTCCAAACAAATGTACAAAGACATAATACCCTTATCACTGTGTGTTGTAGGGTATCAAAAATGAATGGGAATAATTGGGGAGCCTATCCCCATTGGGCTCAGCAGAGACCTACGTTAAGGGGTGGTTCTATATTGGCAGTTTTTGTAGTTTTTCTCCACTGAGAGGAGCAAAACGACAGCTGAGAAAAAAATCCCAAAAAAAAAGTTTAAAAAAAAACTTTGTCTGAAACCCTCAAAATCTCTAGAATTAGAAAGTATCGTTATATAGGGCCTATATATAAAAGTGGATTTATATTCGCAAAATTTTGAAGGAAAAGATTCTCAAAATCTGTAAAATTTAGAAGTTCCGTCATTTATGGAAGGAAAAGATTCTAAAAATCTCTAAAATTTAGAAGTTCCACCATTTATGGTCCATACATAAAACTAAGCAGTGAGAGATTCTCGGAGCTCTAAACTTAAAATGACAAGTTTCCCATAATTTGGTTTAAAATTGTAGTTCAAATCTTCAAAATACCGAAAATTAGGAGGTGATGGGGCGTATACCAAATAGTAGAGCAATCCAAATATTTCTGGAAGGAGAGATTATATCTGCTCAGAACTGTAAATGCCAAGTTACACACAATTTGGTTGAAAATTGTGGTCAAAAGATTCAAAAAATACCAAAATTTAGGATGTAACGCTCTATGGGGGCTCATACCGATGTGTCCCAGTTTTAATACCAACAAGTAAAAAAGCTGTAAGTTTGGCCGGTCCGAACTTTGAATACCCTCCACCATTTGAAACTAATTTGGCAATTCTCAAAAACAAAAAAAATCCGTTAAAAATTCTGTTAAAGTCTTAAAAATACCGAATGTAGCTGTTATATTAGGATCTATACGACGACATGGACCTGCATAGGTAACTTTTGTCATAAGCCATTACAATATTCAAATGCGAAACTTAGAAAAAAATCGGTGAATAATGTAGCTCAAATCATTAAAATACCGAATATCGGGAGGTACCGTTATCTGGGGGACGTGGACCTGCACAGACATTCTCTTGTCATAGGCTGTAGTATTCATTACGAACTTCAAATACTAACTTTAAAATATTTCCGGTTAATAATGTCTCTAAAATCCGTTATATGGGGCTATACAAAGGCGTTGACCTGCACAGACAATCTCCTGTCATAGGCTATAGCATTCATTACGAATTTGAAATACCAAATTTGAAACATTTCCGGTGAATAATGTCGCTAAAATCATAAAAATACCGAATATCGAGAGGTACCGTTATATCGGGGCTATAGCTAAACGTGGACCTACATGGCCCATTTTCAATACCTAAAGTCCTGCATACATAGTATACATTTGAGTAAAATTTTATCAATCTACTTCATTTCGTTCGGAAGCTAGAGTGATTGCCACAGACGGATAGACGGTCGGACATAGCTAAATCGACATAGAATTTTATGCTGATCAAGATTATATATACTTTCTGGGGTCTAAAATTTATATTTTGAGGTGTTACAAACGGAATGACAAACTTAATGTATTCTCCATACTATGGTGGAGGGTATAAAATACTGGTGGAAATATAAATATCTGAGCTAAATTTCAAAACTATAGAATGATTCCCTGATTTAATCTCCATTTGTGAGGATCTCACCCCACTGTGAGACGTTTTAGCAAAAAGACCAATACATAAATGATATTATTTTTATATAGCATATTTAGCATTAAAAAAGTTTAAATTTTATTTAATTTTTTTTTTTCAATAGTTTTATATTTAAAAATTTTATTCACATAATTTTTAATTATTAATAATTATTAATTAATTTTCTTTTCTTTTATTTTAGGTAAGTGTGGTAGCACAGTAAGTTTTAAAAATATGCCCAAAATAGGAAATTACTTTCCTATCGAAGCGTGTTCATTGTCGATATTTTTCTTCGAGTGTAAAAACTTGTAAACACTTGCTGCAATAATTATAATAATAATTAAAGCATTTGTTCAAACGCTTTACCCGGAGAATACGTTAATAACACAACCATCGAGCATACTTAGCTGAAATAAGTTTTAGAATTTGATTATTTGCAACAAAGAAAAAAAAAAACAAAACCATATAAATCACATAATGGCCACATCAAATGACAACCAAACTATATCCATATTTAATACAAATTGAAAAAAAATGTGACAAGGAAATATTCACTTGAAATCATTTTGTAGTTTTTATTTTTTTGCAATTTATTCAAGCCTTTGGTCATACCTGTCCAAGTACCATTGCTGATGACGAAGAGCGGCAGGGTAGGAAATCAATTTGCATTTATGCAAATTAATTATTCCGTTTTTTTCTCTCTCCACTTGTGATTACGAAACTATTTTGTCCTCGCTTCGTGGTGCGATACAATTTTCTTACACTTAAATCAATAACACTTTTTTAAAAAAAAGATTGAATTGTCTTTTATGGTCGCAAAAAATTGATTTAATAGCTTAGCAATTGAAGTATTTGATGATGGTGGCAACCTCCTACTGATGGAGTGGCAATAAATAAAATTGTCGGAATTTTTCAAAAGATTTGTCATTCGCAATGGAATGGCAAATGTGTCATTTGGTGATTCAGTTTGAAGTAGTTTTGAAACTGTAAGGAATATAAACAAAATAATAATAATATAATAATAATAATAATATAATAATAATAATAATAATAATAATAATAATAATAAAAATAATAATAATAATAATTATTATTATTAAAATAATAATAATAATAATAATAATAATAATAATAATAATAATAATAATAATAATAATAATAATAATAATAATAATAATAATAATAATAATAATATTTTATTGCTGTTTTTAAAAATTATTTTATTTAAACCACGTTCACAGTAAAAAAAATTCTCAGAAAAAAATTTTTTTTTAATTTATATCCATAAAAGCTTTTGGGTAAAAATATTTTCAATAAATCCACGTTTTTAAAAGGGCCTTGAAACGTACTTGTTAAAAAAAATCAGATGTTAGTAATTTTTTGGGTAAAGAATTAAAAATCCACGTTTATTTACGACTTTGGAAAACATTTTTTAATTCATCTTAGGAAAGTCCTCGGAAAATCTATTTTTAAAAATCCACGTTCATTTAAGCCCTCGGAAAATCTATTTTTAAAAATCCACGTTCATTTAAGTCCTCGGAAAATCTATTTTTAAAAATCCACGTTCATTTAAGTCCTCGGAAAATCTATTTTTAAAATCCACGTTCATTTAAGTCCTTGAAAAAATATTTTTAAAAAATCCACGTTTATTTAAGTCCTTGAGAAAAATAATTAAAAAAGTTCACGTATCATTAAGACCTTGGGAAAAATATTTATTAAAAATCCACGAGTTATGAAGTCCTTGAGAAAAATAATTAAAAAGTTCACGTATCATTAAGACCTTGGGAAAAATATTTATAAAAAATCCACGAGTTATGAAGTCCTTGGAAAAAATAACCATGTTTACAATTTTTTAAAAAATCCACGTTTATTTAAGTCTTTCGGAAAAAATATTTTTAAAAAAAATCCACGAATTATGAAGTCCTTGGAAAAAATATTTTAAAAAAATCCACGAATTATGAAGTCCTTGGAAAAAATAATCATGTTTAAAATTTTAAAAAAATCCACGTTTATTTAAGTCTTTCGGAAAAAATATTTTTAAAAAAAATCCACTTTTATTTAAGTCTTTGGGAAAAAATATTTTTTAAAAAATCCACGAATTATGAAGTCCTTGGAAAAAATAATCATGTTTAAAATTTTAAAAAAATCCACGTTTATTTAAGTCTTTCGGAAAAAAATATTTTAAAAAAATCCACTTTTATTTAAGTCTTTGGGAAAAATATTTTTTAAAAAATCCACGTTATTTAAATCTTTGGGAAAAAATATTTAAAAAAAATCCACGTTTATTTAAGTCCTTGAAAAAATTGTTTTAAAAATTCCACGTTTATTTAGATCCTTTAAAAAATATTTTTAAAAAAATCCAAGTTAATTTAATTCCTTAAAAAAATTGTTTTAAAAATTCCACGTTTATTTAGATCCTTTAAAAAATATTTAAAAAAAAAATCCAAGTTAATTTAATTCCTTAAAAAAATATTTAATAAAAAATCCACATTTATCAACGACCTTAAAATATATTTTTAAAAACCAACATTTATTTAAGTCCTTGAAGAAATTTTTTTTAATAATCCACGTTTATTTAAGTCCCTGAAAAAAATATTTTTAAAAAATCCACGTTATTTAAGTCCTTCAAAAATATTTTTAAAAAATCCACGTTTATTAAAGTCCTTGAAAAATATTTTAAAAAAATCCACATTTATTAAAGTCCTTGGGAAAATATATTTTTAAAAAATCGATGTTTTTTTAAGTCCTTGAAAAAATATTTTAAAAAATCCATGTGTTTTAAGTCCTTGATTTTTTTCTAAAATCCACGTTTATTTAAGTCCTTGAAAAAATATTTTTAAAAAATCCACGTTTATTTAAGTCCTTAAAAAATTTTTAAAAAAATCCAGGTTTATTTAAGTCATTGAAAAAATGTTTAAAAATATCCCTGTTTATTTAGGTCATTGAAAAAATATTTTTCAAAAATCCATGTTTATTTAAGTTCCGGGGAAAATATTTAAAAAAATCCATGATTGAATAAATCTTTGAAAAATCATTTAAAAAAAATCCACTTTTATTAAAGTCCTTTTTTGAATAATGCTTTCTATTCTAATTCATCTTAAGAAATTATCATTAAAGTCAAACGTGTAAAAAAGTACCTAACTTCCACCGAACTGGACTTTTGATATCCATACACCATTCGGAAGGCACTTGGAAAATTTATAAAAGGCGTGGACCCCCTTTTGCGCCCTATAGACATCAAGTTTGACATGATTCTGTTGAAACATCTAGTTTCGAATTTCCTCCTAACTGATTTCTGTTCTCTTCATTGTGGATCCTTCTTTTCTTGAGAAATTCATAACGGTTCCACAATAATTTATGACAATCATATGTTAGGGATAACATGATAAATATATGTATATTTTCATTCCCATTTCCCCACACAAAAAAGGGGGTCAACATCCTGACACCTTTAATTGTTTAAACATATAACTGCGCGTTCCATTTGACTTCAAATGTCAAAGAGAGGCGGAAAAGTGCGTGTTCCAAAACCCAGCATGAGGCTGACCGAGAGCTGGGCTACTCTTGCAAATGATGAATGTTAACATGACCGGCAAATAATTTGACTTAACGTTCTCTTATGTTTTGGTATTTTTTGGAAAGGGCTTAAACTCACATGCAAGTCTTCCCTAACTTTTGTTATGCCTGGCAGGAGATATACATTTCACTGATAATTCTCCCAAGAAATGGAGAAAAAAAATAACGGTTTTATTTTTTCAAGAATGACTAATTTCAGGTTACATATTAAAAGGTCGCATTTGACCACCATCGCAAATTCAGCTGTCCAGCAAATCCAACCATTCAGAGATGGGAAGAAACTGACAGGCGGCTATTACAGCATTATTTTGGGTGGGTGTGTTCAGTATTTCATTTTGTAAATTTTTTCTGAGCTGGTGAGATACAAACCCCCACCCATTTCTTTTAAATGATTGCCAAAACAGAGTCGCCCCAAAACAAAAATTATTTTTTTTATTAATTTATTATATGGCCGCAAGTGATTTATCTGTGGGACATACAAGAAAGAAAAAAGAATCATGGGTCCAGCAAATTAATTTATTGACTTTCACTGTGCTTTATGGAGGAAGGTAGGTAGCCAAGTTCGTAAGGTTGATAGGCAGGTTGGCAAGGGAGCACCAAAAAATACTGACTGGCACACTTCACATTTTTTGCCACAGCCAGAGATTTTTTTGGCAGATAACTTTTTTTGGGGGGTTTGTATTTCATATGTTTTTTTTTGTTTATTAAAAATAATTACCAATTTTTTCAATTTATGATTTTAGGTTTTTTGGATATCTGATTTCATTAAAGAGTCTCATAATTAAAAGGGGAGTTTAATTAAAATAGGGGGAGAAACTATAAGAAATATATTTTGAAAAAAATCAGACTTCCAAGACATTTATAAGAAAGTCGTTCAAAACCGTTGATATTTTTGAAAGTATTTTTTCAAACAATTTCAAGATTTTAGATTTTTTTAAATGTCTTCTCCAAGAAATGTTATTAATGCAGCATTTTTTTTAACATTTCTATAAGCGTGGATTTTTAAAAAATAGCTGTGGGAGATTTCCAATAACGTGGATTTTTTAAGACTATTCTAAAAGATTTCCAAAAACGCGGATTTTTTAAAAAAAATATTTTGTAAAGATTTCCTTAAACTTGGATTTTTTAAAAAAATTTTTTCAAATTTCCATAAACGTGGATTTAAAAAAAAAAAATCAAAATTTCCAAAAACGTGGAATTTTTAAAAATATTCAACATTTCCAAAAACGTGGATTCATTAAAGATATATTTTTGAAGATTTCCATTAACGTGGTTTTTTTAAAAAATAATTTTTAAAGATAAAAGTGGATTTTTTAAAAAATATTTTCTAAAGATAAACGTGGATTTTTAAAAAATATTTTTTTAAAGATAAACGTGGATTTTTTTAAAAATATTTTTTTTAAAGATAAACTTGTATTTTTAAAAAATATTTTTTAAAGATAAACGTGTATTTTTTAAAAAATATTTTTTTAAAGATAACGTGGATTTTTTAAAAATATTTATTTAAAGATAAACGTGGATTTTTTAAAAAATATTTTTTAAAGATAACGTATATTTTTTAAAAAATATTTTTTTTTAAAAAAAAATATTGTTCAAGATTTCCATAAACGTGGATTTTTTATAAAATATTTTATAAAGATTTCCATTAACGTGGATTTTTTAAAAAATATTTTTTGTCAAGATTTCCTTAAACGTGGATTTTTTAAAAAATATTTTTATAAAGATTCATATTAACGGGGTTTTTTTAAAAAATATTTTTATAAAGATTCATATTAACGGGGTTTTTTAAAAAATATTTCTTTAAGATTCCATAAAAGTGGGTTTTTTAAAAAATATATTTGTTAATGTTTATAAATGTTGATTAAGAAAATATTTTTTCATGATTTCCATGAACGTGGATTCTTTAAAAAATATTTTGAAGATTTCCATAAACGTGGATTTTAAAAAAAAAAATTATAAAGATTTCCATTAACGTGGATTTTTTAAATAATAGTTTTATAAAGATTTCCATAAACGTGGATTTTTAAAAAATATTTTTGTCAAGATTTTCATATACGTGGACTTATAAAAATGTATTTTTTTCTAGCTTTCCATAAACGTGGACTTAAAAAAATATATATTTTCAAGATTTCCATCAACGTGGATTTTTTAAAATATATTTTTGAAAAAATTTCAAAAAACGTAGATTTTTCAAAAGATGTTTTTTCAAGATTTCCGTAAATGTGTATTTTTCATGATTTCCATAAACGTGAATTTAAAAAAAACTCAAGATTTCATAAACGTGAATTAAAAAAAATCAAGATTTGCATGAACTTGAATTTTAAAAAAAATATATATTTTTTTAATATTTCAATTATCGTGGATTTTTAAAACATCGTTTTTTAATATTTCAATAGAAGTGTATTTTTAAAAAAATATATTCTTTTAAGATTTCCATAAACGTGTATTTAAAAAAATATATAAAATATATTTTTTTAAGGTTTCCATAAACGTGAATTTTTCAAAAAATATTTTTTAAAAATTCCAAATGCGTGGATTTTTTAAAAAATATTTTTTTTTGGAAAATTTCCAAAAGCGTGTTTTTTTAAATATAATTAAAATATTTTATATTTTTTTATTTTTTCAACATTTTAAATGTTTTTAAAATATTTTTTCAATCATTCCATAAGCGTGGATTTATTAAAAAGTATATTTTCAAGATTTCCATAAGCATGTATTTTCTAAAAAATTTGATTTGAAGATTTCCACAAACGTGGATTTTTTAAATATAATTAAAATATTTTATATTTTTTTATTTTTCAACATTTTAAATGTTTTAAAAATATTTTTTCAATCATTCCATAAGCGTGGATTTATTAAAAAGTATATTTTCAAGATTTCCATAAGCATGTATTTTCTAAAAATTTGATTTGAAGATTTCCACAAACGTGGATTTTCTAAAAATATAATTTTTAAAAAAAAATATGTTTAGAAGACATCCATTAACGGAAATTTATTTGAAGGCTTTCATAACCGTGGATTACCCAATACGATTACCTACACTTAGAGTTTATTAACCCCCAGACAATATTGGCTGGGAACGTGGACCTGAGAGGTACGTTTATATGGGACCTACATCATAAAATTAAAAAAACTTGCCTCAGAAACAGCCAGAAAATATTGCTTGCGAATGTGGACTTGGGGAGGCAAAATTGTCAGGCTTAATTCCATTATTGTATTTTTTTATATAAAATAATGTTTATTTATTGTTTTAATTTTTTCCATATTGGATTTCGAACAAAGTTTGAAAATCTAACTAATTTGGAAATTTCAGTTTCAATATTTTTGTTTGTATTGCCTACAGCTTCAAAATGTTTTGAATGCAATGCAATTTGTATCTTTTTTACCCTCTGTCTGACGTCAAATTTAATTACCACCAACAAATAAATGTCAAAATAAAATTAATGACACATACACTGGCTGGCTGACTGATGGTTATGAAATATTTCAGTTTATGTTCCTGTTGTTTTTTTTTTTGGTTTATCTCCGTCTTGTCAGTGTTTCTCAGACAACGGTTCAGTTGCCCCTCTTCTGTGATGATTGTCGTGACTTTATTTACTTTTTTTTCAAATTTTTTAATTCCTTTTTTTTGCAACCACTGTTGTGGCTTTAATCTGACATGTGTCATGTAAAAAAGAACAAATTTTCAGTTTTTGGCAATGTGGGAAAATTAAGACTCCTTGGATCTCAATGTCCGGAAGAAATTAATTTATGTTTTGAATCGCCAATATTCTCAGGGCTCGTATCATGTTTTCTACTCATAAGCTTTTCTTGCCTCCCAATTATTAGAATATCTCTAACCGATATTTTCTACCGCTTCCCCATAAAGCAATGGCTGACTACACCGCTCATCAAATTTCTATTAATTTTTAAGGTAGCTTTGCCGAAAGAAGACGTGACTGTACCGCTCATCAAATCTCTATTAATTTTTAAGGCCATTTAAAAATCAGCACAACAAAATTTTTGCTACTTCTTCTCATCTTCAATCTCGGTAGTGGGTCTCTTTCATTATTGAAGCCACCGAAAAAATTGAATATTGAAATATATGCCGTTTTTTTTAAAGACAATTACTGTGTGGCACATTAACAAATAACCTTTGGCCATCTTCAGCAAATGAGGAAAAAAATAACGCACAAAAAAGCAAATACCGCCGCAGTACTTACAACGCGTTTGGTTTCAATACTCTTTTTTCGGGGGGCTTTTGCAAACTCTGCACACATTTCCGTATTTACTTTATTTGTTTGAATTTGAGACTTTTTGCTTTCAATTTTAAATATTTTTTTTCAATTTTTTTATTTATTTTTTTTTGTTTTCATTTTTTTTGAGGGGGAAGGAAATAACAAAACTCCAAATATGGAAGTGAGAAAAACGTAAATTCAAAAGATGATCAACAATTAACCTTAACATGGTTTCTCAAATACAGATAAGACTCAGAGACGTGGCAAAAACTAAATTATGAATAAATCAACATTTGAAAAATGGGAAATAATAGCAGAAATAAAAAAAAATTGAAAAAATGTACCAAATCTAATATTAATAATCTCTTGAATCGTAAAAATCCACAGCTATCAGACAACTACCTGTATACGCCTTCTACTATTCTAGTTAGGTGTGTGTGTTTATCTTTTTGTGAGATATGGTCACAAAGATTCAATATTTACTTTTTTGATTCTTTTTTGTTTTTGTTTTTTTTTTTTTTTTTTTTTTTTTTTCACCGATAGAGCACACACTAGCTGTGCCAGATTTAATCTATTGCGCAAATACCAAACAGTTATAATGACTTAAACTAACAAAAAAACGATGTTGAAAGGTTTAACAATTTTTCCCCTATGGGGAAGTACGGAGATAGCCGCAACATAGCTGCGGAAACTAATGTGAAAACCAAAAAAAAATGTTTATTCAAATCTTGAAAGATCTACTTCCTAGGGAAGAACAAATGGCCATATTGATAAGAATACTACCTTGTTTTCGAATAGAATACCAATTGATACTCAGTCAGAAGAAATTGGTAAAATTTATCAGACCAACAGGTCTTCAATCAGAAAATCGGCTCTTCTTTTGGAAGACGATCAAGTCTTCATACAAACAATTTCAGGGCGAAATAGGGAAAAATTTATTGGGAGATTTTCCTGTGGCCTACAGTTACTATAAAACTAGTTAAAAATTATCAGACGGTTTTGCCGACAGAGGTATAACCCTCAGCCTTGGTCGTTTATTTAAATATTTGGCGCCCATATTCAAAAGCTGAGGCTAGAATCTTGAAATTTGCTCAAGGGTCAATCTTGGTGTGGAAGGTTGAGTTTTTGGAAATTCGTACCCAAAGGGTACGAAAAGTACTAAAATGTACTAAAATTAAACAATTTGTATTTAACAGACGGAATGAGCCAGAATTCTGAAATTTAGAATGAGAATCATTGATGGAGTGCAGAATAGATGGAAATTTTTAGAAATTCGAGTTGGGGTTCGTGAAACTAAAAGGGTACGAATAGTACTAAAATGTACTAAAAAATTAAACCCTTGTATTGTATTGGACAAACGGAATGAGCTGGAATTCTGAAATTGGGAATGAAAGTCACTGATGAAGTGCAGGGTATTGGAAATTCGAGCTGGGTTGTGGAAACTAAAAGTGTACGAATAGTACTAAATTGTACTACAAATCTAATACTTTGTACTGGACAA
This sequence comes from Musca domestica, assembly GCF_030504385.1. NCBI lineage: Eukaryota > Metazoa > Arthropoda > Insecta > Diptera > Muscidae > Musca > Musca domestica. The sequence goes on along the minus strand of NW_026712363.1, from coordinate 25,187,965 downwards.
TGGAAAGACCAAAAATTCTGAAATTTGGAATGAGAGTCGCTGATGAAGTGCAGAATAGATGTACCAAATATTTTTGAAATTCAAACTTCAAGGTTACGAATCGTTCTAAAATGTACTAAACTTCCAAAATTATACCATTTGGTATTATGTGAAAGGATAGAACTAAAAACTTGAAATTTTGGTATGAGAATCAATGTTGGAATGTAATGTCGATACATGAAAGTGCCTTCGGAAATGTGAGATTTGGAGATAGGTATGGAAATGTGTCCTATATTTGTACGAAAGTACTAAATGGTACTAAAAATTTAACATTTGGTATTGGACAAACGGGATGAGCTAGAACTTGATATGAGAGTCACTGATGAAGTGTTTTTAAAAATTCAAACTTCAAGGTTACGAAAAGTTCTAATGTGGTACTAAATGGTACCATTTGGTAGCATGTGAACGGATAAAGCTAAAAATTTGGTACGAGAATCAAAATAGGGAAGTCAGTTTGATATATAAATGTGGTTTTGTAATGTGTACTACAAGTGCACGAAAAGTACCAAATAGTACTTTGTTTGGTACAATTGGTATTGGGTAAGCAGATAGTGCTGGAAATCTGAAATTACGTATTAGGGTTGCTGTTCATGTAAAGTTCATGTTCATGATGGTGGTTTCGAAAATGTGTACTACAATTGTACTGAAAAGTATTGGATGAAGGGATAGAGATAAAATTCTGTAATTTGATATTGAGGTCAATGTTGATATCTAAGGTTGAAATTTGGAGTTGGTCTTAGAAATGCATACTTAATTGTACGAAAAATACTGAATGGTACTATATTTGGTACATTTGCTATTGTGTGAGCAGATAGTACTTGAAATCTGAAATTTGTCATTAGGAAGCCTGGACATTTGGCGGTGGTTTCGGGAAATGTGTATTATAAGTGTACGAAAAGTACTGAGTGATACTGCAACTTATGAATTTGATATTGAGGTCTCTCTTGGTATCTCCTGGTATCTGGATGAAGGCATAGGGCTGGAATTCTCAAATTTGATATTGAGGTCTCTGTTGGTAGCTGGAATTGAGATAGGGGGTTGGGGGTTTCGAAATGTGTACTATAATTGTTAGAAAAATACTAAAAATCGGATCGATGCTTATTTCGCTATTTGTACTCATACAACCATTTGGCTTTGCAAGGTTTGAATAAAATCGGATGATGCATTCTTTTTCTATAAAATTACTTTCAATGAAATTTTAGGCCTGATGTGGGGGAGCTACCAGAAGGAGTGGACCGATGTTGTCCAACGCCGAACTCGATCTAATTTTATACTGAAAGAACATCTATGGACCTTCTATGAAAAGAAAAAATTATTGCCTTGTCTGAGGCTCCTGCATAATCATTCCGCAGATACCTTACTAGGTATTAAAAAAAATGAAACCTTTTCTCTAATCCTTTCCTTTTTCATCTAAACAGTAGATAACCTTCTTAACTAATCTCTATATATCATATGATTTTTTTTGTTTAATTAGGTATCCGAACACTGTGCCTTTCTGTCTCATTCCTAATCAAATATCTAATAAATAATTTTCCATTACATATCTAATGTCTTGCATCCGTTAACGACTTATAATTTTTTTTTTTTTTGGGTTGTGAACATGTCTATGATCATTCTATGGCCACTAACTGGATCTTCTTAATCGACGGACCACACACAAGCACACTTGGGCATATTTCCGTGGAACCCCAAAGCCGATTTGGCTTGCAGCTCATTATTTAGTGGCTGCGTTCATTAAAATCGTCCAGCAATTAATATTCTCGACAGTGTTTGTAAAATAAAATCTCATCAATTTTATTAATGAGAAGAAGAAGAAGAGGCAAGAGGCTTCTAGTCTGAGGAACACGAAAAAGAAGAAGAAGCAGAAGCAGAAGAGGACGTTGATATGACACCCTGGGTATGTCTGTTACTGCAGTTGGAATAATTGAAATGCATGGCACACAATTCAATCAGTCACTGCAAGACACAGCACTGCAGAGCCCATTAATGCACCCTGAGCTCCCAGGCAGCGGTCGCAGCAGCAGTGACAGCAACAACAGTTTGTCTGGCTTGTTGGCAGTTTTCTGCATAGAAACGAAGGCTAAGGCCACCAGCCAGACATACCAATAATCATGGCAACAGAGAACTTTTTTAATGAAGCCAAAACAACCAATGTCATTATGTTTCTGAGACAGACATTTCCGAAGATGTGGTGGGGGGAGGAGGAGGGGTGGTGGATAAGAATTATTCTTTCCCTGCATGTAATGCTACCGTATTGCCCAACTATCGTTGGCTAGAAAAAAGGGTTTTAGAGGCATGGCGATTTGTGTAACTTCAGGTCTAACTAACTAAAACGACTGCCCACCGCCTGCACCCTGTGGCGCTACCGGCATTGAGTTGTGTTATGTCTTTCGAATTGTTGTCAAACTTGGAATACAATTGTGTTTTTGTCACAACAACACACAAGAACATGGGAATGGCTAGGGCCATTGTCGAGGCAGGTATTCTACTAGGGTTTGTCTGCGATTCCAACTCCAACTCATTGTAAATGAATAATTGAACGTGTCCATGATTATATCACAGACAAACACTTCCCTCCACCCTCCCTCCCTTCCCTCTCCCATTAACATAATACTTTATGTTGATGATGTATGTAAGGAATGATATTCTTATCGTCTTTCTTTTTCTCTTTTCTTATTCGTCTTCCTGTTCTTTATGACTTATGGATGTATTGATGGGTTATTGATATGGGAAAATATTTTTTTGAAAAAGAAAAGGGGAAGACGGGGCTTCATTGCCCAGCACATAATAGATCATTAGACGTGGAAGGAGCTGGAATGGGGATTTTTTAAATAAATAATTATTAATTATACCCTACACACATAGTGGTAAGGGTATTATGTCTTTGTGCATTTGTTTGTAACATGGACAAGGAAGCGAGATAGACCCGTAGTTCCTTTTGATGATCTACATAGAATCACATTCTGAGTCGATTTATGCAGTCCGTCGGCCCGTCTGTCTGTCCATGTATTTTTGTAAACAAAGTACAGGTCGCATTTATTGCCCGATCCAGATAGAAATTTGCACAAGTCATTTGTTTCCACCCAAGGACGAACCCTATTGAAATTGGAGGAAATCGGTAAAAATTTAGATGTAGCTCCATAGATATCTTCGTCCGATTTAACTTTATTTTGCACCAAACGTATAATATCAACCCAAAAGTATGGGAATTTGCACAAAGCCTGAAATTAAGCCTGAAAATAATTATGCCAAATTTGATCGAAATCGGTTCAGATATAGCTATAGCTCCCATATATATTGTTCATGCGATTTTTTATTTTGTCCTCCGCAGCCGTATATGGACTCTGTAACAACAATATTTGGGGAAATATATCAAATACAGCTCAGAAATATCTTTGCCAAATTTTATCGCGATCGGTTCAGATTTGGATAAAGCTCCAACACATAACTTCGTTTCGATTTACCTTTTATTGTGCACCAAAAGTCAATATTTGTCCAAATGGGATGGAATTTGGCACATACGACCGAAAGAAGCTAGTATGTCAAATTTGGTGAAGATCGGTTCAGATATAGCTATAGCTCCCATATATATTGTTCATCCGATTTGTCATTTTTGTTCTCCACAGCCATAATATGCACTCCATAACTACGATATTCGGGGAGATATATCAAATGCAGCTCAGAAATACCCTTGCCAAATTGTATCAAGATCGGATCCGATTTGGATACGCTCTCATATATATCTCGATCTGATTTCAAGATAATTGGTCCACCAAATTGGTACTATAAGACCGAACATTGCCATGTAGACTTTCCAGGTCTTTTTAGCCCTACTTTCAATGTCTGGAAGATTTCCCTGTAATTATGGAAAAAAAATTGTCGCTCTGTGTAATCTTTCAAAGGAGACAACTTATATGAGCAACTTATATAGGTCTTCAGAATTAAACTTTATCAATAAGGCTCTTTTACACACCTCTCGCAAATACTTTTATAGGCATCCAATTTTAAAAAATAACTTTCGGTGGAATTTTCAACTAGTTCCCTAAGGACTTACTTAAAAGCGTTTTAAATGATTTTACCTGGAATTTCATAAAGTTCGATAAAAATAAATATTTTCACAAGGAGTTTATTAAACGAGGATTCTTTGAAAATATATTTTCCGAGGATTTTCGTAAACGAGAATTTTTAAAAAATATTTTCCCTCAAAGCTCTAGTAGACGTAGATTTAAAAATTAGTGATTTCCATAAATGTGTTTATAAAATATGTTTTGAAGGACTTTAATAAACACGTATTTTTGCAAAATATTTCTCTAAGGACTTTCCTAGCCTTGGATATTTTAAGAAACATTTTCCCTTAATTTATAAAAAAAAAATATTTCCAAGATCTTCCAGAGACTTTGATTTGTATTTGTAAAAAATATTTTCCAAGCATATTTAAAAAATATATATTTTCAAGGACTTTCATAAAGTGGAATTTTTAAAGATATATTAATTTCCCAGAGGGGATTTTTTGACACTTTTTACAGGATATTAAACATGATTTTTTTCAACATTTTTGATATATTTTTAGGAATTTTGGGATCCGGGGCTGGATTCTTGTTCTATGAAAATGTGAAATGAAAAATATTTTCTTTATAAAAATTTCATTTGACATTTCTTTCCTTTATAAAAGTTTTCATTTCACATTTTCACAGAACAAGAATTGAGGCCCAGGACACCATGTGATTTTTTAAGTGATCTTTCGGGATATTACAAGGCTACCAGACATGGATTTTTATTTATTTATTTATTTATTATTTTTTTTTTTTTTTTTGTAAAAGATTTACAGTCTAGCCAATGTGGATTTTTCAAGGAATATTTATACTTCAAAATATTTTTCCAAGGACTTCCCTAACCTTGATTTAAAAAAACTATTTCCAAGATCTTTTCAGAGATTTGGATTTGTAAAAATATATTTTCGTGGAATTTCACAAACTTCCAGTTTTAAAAAATGTATATTCCCAAGGACTTTCTAGATCGTGGAATTTTCAAAGATATATTTCAAAGGACTTTAGACTTTAGATTTTCCATGAACTTTCATCTCTCAGAGGGGATTTTTAAGGATTTTTTGAGAATAATTCCAAGCCATCAAATGAGATTATTTCAAGGATTTCTTAAGAATTTTTAGGATTTAGGGATCCAGGACATTAAACGTGAATTTGTTTTAAGGAATCTTTCAGGATATCTCCAGGTCATCAAAGGTGGATTTTTCAGAATTTTTTTGAAGAAGATTTATAGGCTAGTCGATGTGTATTTTTTCGAGGAATATTTATATCCTCAGCCATCTGTCAGAGGGTATATTTAATTGAAATCGTGTCTCATTGAATAACGGGTTTAAACCCAAGATCCCTTTGGCCAATTCCGTTTCAGGACATTTGGAGTCGATTTAGGATTGTTGGCGCCTCCGTCCGTCTAGCTGGCTGGTGTGCACAATAACTCTCGAGAGAAGTATCAGATTTGATCTGAAATTCGTACATCGTAATATTATTAAGAAACTTAAATCGAGTTCGGATATAAGCATATCGGCCCACTCACTCTGGAACCTCCCCCACAAAAGTTCAAATTTTCAAGAAAATAATTTACCTCATAGAAAGAGAGAGAGAGAAAGGATACTTCGATTTTGTGCAAATCTCAATATTTGTGACAGTTTGCGGGTGAGAAAATATTCAACAGCGGCCCACTCCATGAAGTACCTTCCCCACAAAGGGCGAAAATTTAGAATGATTATAACTCTTATAAAATGTGGAATAATCTCCGATAGTCTTCAAATTTCACACATCTCAATATTTTTATCAAACAACATCGGTTGCGAAGATGGTAGATATCGGCCCACTTCTTCTGGTACCTCCCCCATAGAATTCTGAATAACCAAAACTCCCATAAATGAAAAATATGCAACAAATTCTTTTAAAATTTCTCACATAAAAACAGGATCTGGTGTGAAGATGGAATATATAGAACCACTCTTTCTGGCACCTCACCCAACAAAGTGTCAAAATTTTTAAATATTCTATCTCTCATAAAATTCCTTCTAAAAATCCTTCTAATTTCACACATCCTATATTTTAATGAAACAAGATCTGTTACCGTGAAAATGGTAGAAATAGGTCTACTCCTTCTGGTACCTCTACC